>NW_023339762.1:4802444-4812000 GCF_004916995.1 Morone saxatilis | reverse complement strand
TTCTTGAATACTTGTAAGTACTTCATCTTTGTTGTTCTTTAGGTTTTGTGTGGAGACAGCTGGATTGTTGAATTGTGTTCTGACCGACACACAGTGGCGAGTGTAATAGATCCACCAGCCTCAGTTTGTATATTTGCGGCTTCTCAGCTACAGTATTTTCAACATAACAGCCTGTTAAAATAAATGCAGGTCTCTTTGTAGGGGTGTTGGGGTGGCGGGGATGCTGATGGATGGCATTGAGTGACTCAGGTTCAGGTGGAAAAAACATTTTTGGGGGATTTTTCCAAAAGAGGATAATAATAATCTTTTTATTTTTTTATTTATATTTATTATTTATAATACAAACCCTACTAAAGGAAAATACATGTTTTTGAAGTGGAAGTGTGTAGATCAAGTGGTGGATGTCACATCCATTTTCAACCTCTCACTGCTTCGGTCTGTAGTGCTCGCATGTTTCAAAAAGGCCACCATTGTCCCTGTCCTCAAAAAGTCTAATGCCCTCTTCTTAAATGACTACCATCCAAAAGCAGTCACTTCCATCAACCTGCCTGACCTACCATCATGAAGTGCTTTGGGCAGTTAGTCAAAATCTTCATCACATTTGTGTGATCAATTTGATGAAGAACAGGTGAAAAAAAGGTTTCGCAGGTGACAGCCACCGTAGTCCTACACAATGGAGGTTGGTTGCAATCTGCTGCTTTACCACTAGATGTTACTAATACACAATGGATCATTGGCCAGTGTATCAGTCATGAAATATACTGATTTGAGAGCAGTTGCTGTTGTTTTTAACTCAAGTTATGTCCTTCTCTATTCAGGGGTGTAACATTTCCACATGAGTCAGACTCATTCAACTTTAGTTCCACTGCACAGTTTCTTTTTTATCCCATGGTATGAAAACCTTGAACTGACGTTCAAATTCTGGGGTTACATTTTAAAATACCGATCTTTCCATATAACTATTAAATGGTTATATGTCTTGTCTTTTAAAAAAAAAAAGTTTTTTCATACTGTATACCACACTTTACCATGTTCATAGCCAACATACCTTATTATGGGATAATTCATGTTTTCCCTCAGACTTCTCTTGGTTCTTTATACTGTAGTTATTGCAATAATTGAGTGACACACACACACACACACACACACACACACACTTACCTTTGAAGTCTTTGGGGATTGTCTTGCAGGACTCAGCACTGTTCTTCAGGTAGCGCAGTTTCTCTTTGACAGTCTTCATGTTAAATGTGTCTGACATTTGCATCTTGTCTACATCTGTACGCAATTTACCCACCTAACACACACACACACAAACACAAACACACATCAGTTAACATGTGTACATGGTACAAAAGTTTTTCCTCATGTTATCCTATTTCTTAGCTGGATATATCACAAAATATCCTATTTGCTCCTCTTTCATATGTATGATCATAATAATGTAGCATTCTTATTCTATATTTTTCTTTGCTGTATTATATTGCTGTTTGCTGATGCAACAAGCCATAAAGCTTAGTAAAGAGTTTGGACTGAAGTAAAGTTTGACTTCATGCTGCTCCTGTAGGCTATTGCCTGCCAGCTTTAAGAGTCATTTTAGAGTTACCTCTTTGGAGAGCTTCTGTGTTTGGGCATTATTAAGCTGTCTGTGAACGGCACCAATGTCTGTCTCCAGCTGGCTGAGCTCCTCTCCCAGCAGGCGCAGAGACAAGGCAGTGTACAGCCCCCGGTTGTGCAGGTACTGGTGAGGCTCCAGCCGGGACGTAATGTTCTTAACCACAGCCTGAATCTGAGGGAGACGCTCACTGGACAACTTCACCTGCAAGGACACACAAACAGAAACTCCTGTTTCTTGATGACTTGAATGTGTTTTCCTAATGCCAGGTTCATATACAGAAATGTTTTTTTTTCTTAGTTTCATTGGGTATTGTACCACACAGTCACAAGACATGCAAGTCAGGTGAACTGAAGAGTCTGAAATGCTGATAGTGGTCATAATAATCACCATTGTTGAATCTAATATATCAGAATAAATCTTTCTGTGTAGAACGGTCCAATACCACTGTATCTATGTAGTCCAGAGGTGAAATTTGACAGGACTCAAACTGAATTAAGTAACACATTCACCACTGTAAAATTATTCTGGTTGACTTTAGTTCTCACTTGTTCCTGCAAGGTGTTCAAAGATACTTCACAGGACTCAACCTGCTGCAACACAGCCTCGTACTTCAAAGCAGGGAACGACCACAGGGTAGAGTTCACCTCACACGCACACGAGCCATTCTTCCTCATGCCTGACACACGCTGAGCCTGGCCATCACCCTGCAGTCACACATGTAAAAAACATTGTATACAGGACATTTACAAGCATAATAAAGAGACGGCACTGAAAAAAGAGCCATAAAAGAAAGCAGAAATACGCAGTGTAATATCAGGGGCTATATCTTCCACTTTTATTCTCAGTTTCTTAAAGTAGAATATAAAGTGTAACTCACTGGTGACAGCAGCAGTAGAAGCAGCAGCAGCATGTTTAGAGCTGGAGAAATGAATAGTGGACTGATGAAGACAGAAGTTTTTAGTCCTGTAATCACAACCCCTCCTCTTCTCTTTTCTCTAACACAATCACAACAAACAGAGTTTTTACTTTGCTGACTCCCTCCTTGTCACTGATCAATCTCTACAGAGCCTTGAAATCACTTACCGGGATGTGAAACTCTCAAAATGTCAAACCATAGAGAGTTTTTCTGTTTCACATCAGTTATGGTCCCATACAGTATTTTCCCATGTTCATGCAATTGTTACCATTTCCCCTCTGCAATATCATCTGCAGTGTTTTGCAAGATCTGATGTTTGCAAGTATGTGTCAAAAACATCCATGGAACATTATATTGCTTAAATGTAATTTATACAATATAAGCAGAATACTGAAAAATATGCTGCCTGAATGTGTAAGAGGTGCTTTAGATGGCAGCACAATTTGTAGTAAAAGTAAACACTTTATTATTATTTATTTTATTTTAAATGTATTTAAAACAGACAAAAATATTTATTATTATGATGTTTGGGTCTAAACACCATATGATATTCAAATTAAATGGTGTCTTGACTGCTGTCATTTTGTCAAGTTTTGTTTTAATTATTAAATTTTGTTTAATTAGTGTGTATTATCCTTCTGATATGATTAGAAGGATAATACACACTAATTAAATATTTTATCTATTGAAATATTTGTTTGTGGTTTATATTTTCTGCACCTATATAGTTTTTTAATATGTGCTGCTGTTGGCCAGGATTATCAACATATAAAACATGGACGTTGTGTCTCCACTTCCTGCCACTATACAAAAATGACGAAACTTGCATGGCCATTTTGAAATGGATCCCTTGACCTCTTAACTCAACATATCGAAGGCACTCTATGGGTACCTAAGTTTCCTCTTTGCAGACATGATGACTTTATGCTAATCCAATGCAGTTTTTTGTATGTGGTATAAATGTGTTATCTTTGCTTAGTGTATTTAAATATTTCTGCAGACCGGGGTCCCTAAACAGTATTGGAATTGCATAAATTGTGAATGAATGAAAAAGCTGCGACACATATTTCAGAGCCCCCCTGACCTACCATCATGAAGTGCTTTGGGCGGTTAGTCAAAATCTTCATCATGTTCTCTCTTCATAACTGACTGGACCCACTACAGGCTAAACAAGTCAATGGGCGATGGACAATGCCATCAGCCTAGAACTCCACACTACTCTTCCACCTAAACCAGAGAAACACATATGTGAGAATGCTGTTCATTGACTATAGTTCAATATTTCACCATTTGGTCCTTCACCATGCTCATACTTGGGAGTATCTAAGAATTTCATTGCCAAGGATTGCTTCACTGTAACTATAGTGCATATGACAATAAAGAACTTGAACCTTGTGTGGAATTTTTTAAGTCGATTTTTTGTTTTCTCAGTGCTGAGTGGTCGCTTTCTGTTCCTGAGCCCTGTTACAACATCTTCCGCAGAGATATTGCACATTTCTGTAAATCCACGAAGCAAATGGCACACCAGTCACCCCTTCTCTTCCACTATTGAATTTCTTTCCTATCATCCAGTCACATTACTGTGACCTGAAGGACAACAATCTCCAGCTTCCATAGATGGCCTACTGTATCTGAATAAGCAATGGGATTTATCTCAAGTTGAGATATAAACTAGTATCAGGGATACTCACCTAATTATTACCTCCGCAAAGGAAATATGTGATAAGTGCTGTTTTTGGGTTTATTTGTTTGTTTGTTTGTTGGTTTACTTGTTTATTTTGTTGGTTTACTTGTTTGTCTATCAGCAGGATAACAGAAAAACTACTGGCCTAATTTTCATGAAACTGGTGGAAGGGTGTAGCATGGGCTCAATGAAACTAAAAATTAAGGGTCATTAAGTGATAAAACCAATGTTGTACTGCTTAGGTACCAGTTCTATTGAAGTTCATGGGAGATGCATGGAGAACCAGCATATCTATCTTGTATGACCATTGATGAAGAGATACCTCTACCAAATGAAAGAACACACTTCAGAAAATAGATTTTTCAAAATGTGGGCATTTGTTTATTTGCTGTTGGTCTCCAAAAAATATCCCAAAATATAGGCATACTTTACAGGGCCGATGGCAAGTCAAATGAAAATGCTCATAATGGCAATTTTTTTTAAAAGTTATGAAGTGTTATTGACAAGGCTAATAACAGCTAACAGCTTATGGGAGTATTAGCTTTCAAATGAAACATTTATGAACCTTCTCTGGTTCTTAATTTTGCATTGGTGGGCTAAACAATAACCCTTAGCTATAAAATGACAAATGCATATTTCATGGCTATCATAAAAACATTAAAAAAGATCTTGATCATCAGAAAGTAAACCGGCAAAATGTACCTTGAAAACACATGGAACATTAGCTAAATAACAACACAACAAAATAGTGGTGCCAGATTGTTAACCTGTGAAACTGAAGGGGGAGATGTAAAGGAGTGGTCTGCTTATTCATCACTATGCTAACTGCGACAAAAGCTTTCAAGCATGGCACTAATGAGCGTTCACGTAATGACCCTTCCTTCTTTTTCTGTTTCCTGGCATGAGCTAAGGAAAAACCATTAAAGATCCAGTGTGTATGATTTATTGGTATCTAGCAGTGTAGTTGCAGACTTGCAGACTTTTACTATTACTGACTATTACTGTACAATGTTTGTATAATTTTAAATGCCTTGCACAATACATCATGTATACTACAAAACCATGTGATCTTTTTTAATCCTGAGCAAAGGAAATTTAAGATACATCCGGAACTGCATCATATCATATATTATGTATTACTTATGCATTACTTAAGCATGTGTCTTTATTATAAAGCTCCAACTCAACTCAAGGTAAAAAATGCAACAATAAAAAGTACAAAATCAGAAAGATTTATTGAAAAAATTGAAAATTTGAAAAAGAAAACTCAACCAGCTACAACATTAAACTACTGCATTTACATTAATGCAACAGTAATAATAATCCAATAAAAACACTACCAATAATATGTCTTGATACTTAATAATATGTGTACGTACATAAGTCAAACTCTGAATGCAAAAAGTTTGCTTATTAAGGATTGTTTTTATATTGCGTTATTGCCTTATCAGTGCTTACATGTTCCAAAAATTCCAAAAGGTAGAATTTTAGTTTAACACAAGATCTTTGAGCTTCATCATATGAAAATCCCCTGTGCTGCTGCAATCCCAACCACAAGAAGGAAGTGGTTACATTCTGCGGGAAACACGACACAGGCACACATACCGAACACACATGAACTCACTTACATGCAGAGATTAGTGGGAGTGTCCACAAGTTAGAAACAGCTCCAGTCATATTCAAGCTGTTTTCAGGGTTTGTTTTATTTAGTTCTGCTCTCTGATCCACCATGAAGCTGTATGTGATCATTCCTCTGTGTGCTCTGTTCACCCTCACCCAACAGGTAAGAAAACACATTTAGCTCCTCCTTAGAAATTATTAAA
This sequence comes from Morone saxatilis, assembly GCF_004916995.1. Lineage (NCBI taxonomy): Eukaryota > Metazoa > Chordata > Actinopteri > Moronidae > Morone > Morone saxatilis. The sequence goes on along the minus strand of NW_023339762.1, from coordinate 4,805,962 downwards.
CACTGCCCATTTACGCATGGTATTTAAAATAAATTTTTTATGGCTTGATATTCTTGATTTCAGGCAACTTCCCCTGATAAGTGTGTGTGTGAGCTGACTAATTCAGAGAAGGCATTCCCTCATGACAAACTCAGCACAGTGGGCAACAATGCATTAAAATGCAACAGCAACATCACCCCACAGAAGGTAACCCGTCGTGTTATTTTGTAAACCAGACTAAAGAAGACAAACTACCTCAAAACTATTATAAACTATATATAAACTGATACGACTCCTGTGTGTATGCGTTCATACTGTAGGAGTCCTGAGTGTGCTCTCAGTCTCTAGCTGCTTTCTCTGCAGACTCTGGAGCTGGAGATTCTGCTGTTGGGTTTGGAGCGACGNNNTGCCCCAGCTGCAGGAAGATGTGTCGATGCTGGAGAGGGAGGATGACGGACAGCTCTATGGAGTTCTCAGCCTGTATGTGGTAGAGAAGGAACTGGTGGAGATCAAGCAGCTTCTCGATAAGCTTAACAGCACCACCATGGGACATCAGCGTCTAACTGCTAACACCACTAAACAGGTAAATTCACACAGACTGACAAGCACCAGCTGACTTTTACTGCACTGTCCCATAGGCTGACCATGATGTGCAAATGTAAAGAAATTATGATCTGTTCGGATTTCTGGCTTTCAAAGTTTGTCCTGTACTTTTTATATCCAGACACTATTCTCTTTTAAAACATTGGCAGACTCACAAAAAAACATCAAAATTGTTACAGCAGAACCAGAAACATTGTCTTTTTTATTCTAATCAGTCTTCTTCCTTGTCAAAACCTGGCGCCTACATTACCCACAATGCAACTTGAACTGCCAAAGGTTCAGTTGAAGACTTGGGTGTGGTATGTGGTAGGGGCTAGCTCACAGCCTCAAGCACAGATGAGTAGCGTCCTCTAGAGGTCTGGAAAAGCTTACTTCTTTCCAAACTTGTAGTCTTCAGCTCCAACTGACACTGACTCAAGTGAGGTAATTTATCATGAATCATGTAGCCCCTTCTGAATCCACAAAAGAGTTTTAAAAAAATGTATCTCACATATGGAGTAGCACTCTTCAACACCTGTGAACAGACACTGATTTGTAAAATCAATGGTCTTTAAATCCACCATAATCCATATATTTATATAAACAATAGATTTATTGACTATGCGTAATGTGAAAGGTTGTGGCAAACTCACAAATAATTTTAAATGCTTTGCACTTACATCCTTATAAGCGGCTGACATACTCATCTGTCTAGTACTTCCATTTTGAACAGCTACGACAAAAATAAAAGTATTTAAATGCAGTCGATCTATTTTATTTTGAAAAATAAATGCCATATGGGAGCTGTGTTATTATGGTAAGTTTGGTAGTGAGGTTTGAATAAGGTAGTCACTATCTTTTGACTAAACACTGGGATTTCTGTTCTGTTGCTGTCTCTCAGCTGAAAAACCTGAGAGCAGAGATGCAGCAGCTGGAGGCGTACGACACCCTGCAGGTGGTGAAGAGACAACAAGACAACAGCCGTCTGAAGAGAGACCTTGACCAGTGCAGGAATGGACATCACCCCACAACTCAACCCACTCAGCCTCCACATGGTACGTCCCAAAAACCACACTACACACCAGATTGTGGGGATATTTTGTTTATAATTTCTCTTTAACTTCCACTGGAAATAGAACAGATTAAATAAGACAAAGGAAAAATGAACTGTAGGAAGCTCCCAGCACCAATCACCACAACTGACCCTTCCTAAGTCCTGCACCTTTTGGAACATTGGCTGGAACTTTCCATCCTGTACTCTGATATAGGCTCATCTATGTTGGAAAGACAAGCACATTGTGAAGACTGTTGAAAGATAAAAGTGACATATAGTAACATTTTCCGTTACTGATTGCTAACTATCAGATGTAACTAGCTAGCTAACAGTTGATGTAGATTAGTTATCTAGTCACCAAGTGTTTTACTAACTAACGTTGGTTTAGTGTTAGCCTGACTTAAGCCTGTATGTGTCAATCTCCCAAATAATTTTCAACAGATTAGCCCAGCACATAGCACATCTACTGTAAGTACAGTAAAGGAGAAAGCTGACGAGGTTCTGACCGAGACTTGCTCAACTGTTTATTGTGTATTGGAGCATAGAGCAAAAAAGGGCCACATTTGCACAATTTCTTTTTCTCTGATTCATTTCATATTTTCCCCCAAGGTAACTGTCCCCATGGTGAATTTCTTAACATTACCGGGCCAAGGGTGTACACACAAGGAGAGTACCCTGGTTCCTACAAGTATGGAGCCTGGGGTCGGGATCCCAAACCAGAGGCGGGGAAGGAGAACTGGTATTGGCTGGTAATGCTGACGTCCAGCAATGTATACGCCAACTACGTCCGTCGCTACTCCAGCCTGAGCTCTCTCATTGTTGGGGTGAGCACCCCAGGTAAAGAACTCTTGTGTTAGAAATGTACAACCTTTTAGCTCAGTGTGCAATACATATTTCTGCACTTCAGCACGTATTAAAGCCTTACTCATTGATCTTGGCTGGGGACAGGTTTGCTGTTGTTTTTTCAAATGTGCACAAAGCTTGGTGAAATAAGAATGCAGAGCTGTTTTAAATAAATTCAACTGAAACAGCTAATAATAATTAATTAAGCATATGTTGGGGGACTACTTTTTGCCATGGAATAATCCACATTTGGTGCTCTAGTGAGTATTTCTGGCAAAAGCAGTTGTGTGTGATTGAGCCAAAATGTAATGCAACAGAGTGATTTAGAGTTTGAGTTTTTTATGTTTTTTGGACAGCAGCTTAATACTTAGGAAAATCTCAAATTGTTTTTAGTGTCTTTTCCTAAGATTTTCTCAGCAGCACAGCACAAGCTTATAGTAATGCATTCAAATTTGCTTTCTTAAAAATGTACTTGAAAAATTCAACCTTGTTGTTCCTTTTCCAGGTAATGTCCAGATCCACTCCTCTAACCCAACCACTAACACCGTCCAGGGTCCCAATGTTGTGCTGTATGGAGAGGCCCTATACTACAACTGTTACAACCAAGATTCTGTTTGTCGATTCAACCTCACCACCAAAGCTGTTACCACCTTACAGCTACCCAAAGACACTAGGTTCGCCACTTATCTTTAAGCTCATTGTTTTAATGGGTCTTGTTGATGAAACAATTAGTGCTTTGTGTCTAAAAAGAATAATAAAATATGTATATTGTATTCTAGAATTAGAATATTGTAATTATATAAAATAAAATCTTTCTTTTCAGGTATAACTCAAAGGGTAACTTCTGCGCGCCAGGTTTTCTGGCCTGAGCGTTCTTTAGTGGTCTCACCCTCCTCCACCTGGATCAGCCCATACGGGTGTGGCCTAAGTCCTGTTTCAGGCTGGTAGTCTAGATCTACGTCTCGAGTTATCCTGTTCTTGATATTTCATGTTTCGCCAGCTTCTCTCACCGTATTTTGGCTGTAACGCGTTAGCATCCTTTTCTAAGGTTGCAGCACTC
>NW_023339762.1:4799237-4802344 GCF_004916995.1 Morone saxatilis | reverse complement strand
TCGTGCACTGCATGTGTTAAAAACGGTGCATTTAAACTGTAAAAATATATTAATGGAAGTATGTTTTGGTGTCAGTAACCCTCTGACTCCAAAATATACTTCCATTAATATAGGTTCATCAGAGTGATGGCATGTGGACAGAAATTGCTATGTCTGGTTGGTATAGTGCTCTGTAGCGCCTACCAGAGGGCAGAAGTTGGAAAATGTTGTGTCCAGGGTGTGATGGGTCTGCAGTGGAGTGTCAGTAGAGGGCAGAATGACACCACAGATTTTTTGTGTCCATTGTAGTCTGTTCCTGTTGTGGCCGATCTAGACCACACAGTGATGGCTGAACAGAGAACAGACTGGATTATTGCAGAGTAGAACTTGATCAGCAGCTCCTGACACAGAACAGAAAAAGTACCAGAGAGTGCAGTACTGACACTGTCATTTCCAGCGCCAACTTGCTCTATGGAGCAAATGTGAACCACTGTCAGTTGTATGTGTGTGTGTGCTTGGGGTTTCATCATGGCCACCGTTTTTTCTCCTTTACACTTCACAGCCGTTCTCATACACAGGTTGTCAAATACAGACACCAGTGGTGTTCAGTTAGTTGTAATCTGCAACTTTACCACTAATGCCACTAAATCCACACTGGACCTTTAAATACAATTTCACATTTTACATACAATATTCAGTTTGGACATTTCAAATTCAAAACTGTCTGCCCAAACTGTCTGGAACTCCACATTTTTCATTATAACACAGGTAGACATGTGGGTTTGTTCAGGTTCAACTGTTCCAGACTATTTTTAAATTGTATTTTACCAGGATCATGTTTAACTGGCAATATTAGATTAAGAGGCAGCCTTTGAATGCCATATTATGGCAACTATATGTCACAGAAAACAAATTTAATAAAATTAAACTTTAAAAGTAAAAATGATTTTAGAAAAAAACAACAAGCAAAAAACTAGATCACATATTTAATTCAAATTTTAATTTTATTTACAGCACTATGATTAAATTAACATGTATTTATCATACCAGGGTTTGTTGATTTCTGACACATTAACAAATAATTTCCAGTCATATTTTCAAGCTTTCTGATATAAGTGCATGTCAAATTCATACCAAAATATTTCACAAATTAAACAACAAATGGTGTAACTCAACTACAATTAATAATATAAAACATTTTGTCTAAATTAAAACAAGTTTACATGAATTCAAAATGAAGGTAACATTACAAATAAATAATATTGGCTTAACTTAAAAAAAGCCTTACCCAACATTCCTATACATCATACTCTCTTACACACACTTGCCCTTCACACAACACTGACTCTGTCCAAATCATTAACAGGTAGCAGAACGTTGCGATGCAGGACAGGTCAAGTTTCAAGTCAAAGAGCAAATCAACAGGCAAGCGTGGGGCTCTTCCATACAGGAGAAAGGATTGGTGAATAGCCTATACTCTCATGTCTCGTACGCGTGGCATAGGTGATCCTTCCATTCAGTCTTTTTTTTTCATTTGCACAGAACGGAGCATCTGTAGGGGAGTCCTGTTTAGGCGCTCAGCGGGATTCTCCTGAGGGTGATAGGGAGTAGTTCGAGAGTGGGCAATCCCTGCCAGCTGCTGGAGTCTCTGGAAAAGGCTGTTCTCAAACTCCCGGCCCTGATCATGATGTTGCTTTTCAGGGTAGCAGAAGTGTGAAATAAAGTCATACAAGATCTTCTCAGCTGCCGTTCTGCCTGACTTGTTCTTGGTCGGTTAGGCTTGTGCAAAGTAAGTTATGTGATCTACCAAGACTAAAATGTACTCATAGCCACCTTTACATTGTTCAAGATCGAGATAGTCAACAGAGATGAGTTCAAAAGGGGCACCCTGGCACTGGCGTATGACATAATCTTCAATTTCAAGTTGCATAAAAGGCCAATAAAACCTTTCTCTTGCCAAGTGGATAACTTTGTCTGCGCCAACGTGTCCCATGTCATCATGCATTTTTCAGGTTCACCACCTCACAGATGGAAGCATCTTCTTTCTCAGCAGCAACTACCCCACTATAGACTTAAAAACAAATGCTCCGTACAGACAAAACCTTACAGCAGCAGATTCTGAAGACAGACAGGAAGGATGTCCACAGTATCTAAAATATGATGCCTCATTACTAACATGTTGAAACAATTAGTCAAAGTGTGTTAATCTGTATGTTAGAGTTAGAGCTTTTGTTGTAGATAAATATCCTCCATCATATTGATCATATGTTCTTTATTTTAGTTTCAGATTTAACTGTAGAAAATGAAGGAATAGACAACAGCAACACATAACATGTTTGAATAAATTCAAGAGAATCAGGCTTTCAATATTTCTCAGGTTTATGATATCTGAACAGGCATGTCTTTGACTCCTCAACATCCCAGACAATCTCTGTCATTTGTATAGCAATACTCTGCTGAGTATCCGGTCAATATCCGTACTCGTAAAAATATTTCATTTAATTTCCTGTTTATTAGACAGGGACGGATACAGTTTACATAGAGAATTGCTTTACAATTATCCAGTGCAATTTATAACATCCCATTTATATCTGCAGCTAATTTCCACTGCCCGTCCCTAGAAGGGCCTTTGAAATAACAGACATAAAACAACATATAGCAACTTTTATTTAAAAATGCTTGTTCTGTAAGTAGTTCTCTGATCAAAGACATTGCTCCAAAGTTCAAGTAGCTTAACATCAGTTGAAAGTTCAAAAATGAATTTTTGCATGAAAACAGTTGACAAAATGACAAATTAGCATGTAAATGTACCATGTATATCATGTAGTACAGTTAATTTCACACCCCCTCAGTGCTTTGTGACTTTATTTATTCATTCATGCTGGTCACTATCACTAGAGACCCATATTTTAATACAGGCTTTGATGGAAAATGTTGTCAGCATTATCCATTTCTGAAAACAAAACCTTATAAGAAACCATGTAGGATTCACAGTAGGCATGTAGCATCTGGTCCACAGGGCTGTAGTTCAGGAAATAAATGTTGGGAGACATTTTGTTGATGAACACACCAATGTCGAACCTTTCTACCCCTGTTGTGGTGTCAAACGAATAGAAGATCTCCTCCAC
>NW_023339762.1:4792605-4799137 GCF_004916995.1 Morone saxatilis | reverse complement strand
TTGCCTGGAAGTTCACCGTTTGAACAGCCCTCTGTTGCTTTCAGGTCGTGCGGCAGAATGAACCTGCCAAGCGTAGCAGTCGATAGTGGACAGAGCTTCACCATAAAACAGCACTGGTCCCTCAATGCTTTAGGTGACTGTGAGGGATGGCGAACGGTGTAGTCCCGTGTTGGCAGAGGCCATAGGTCTTCGTAGTTTTCGGTAGACAGCAGGTTGCCTGACGTGGCGCTCGTCAGAGCAGAGGTTGAACCAGTAGCGTGTTTTCTGTCCCTCACTCATCTGGTGTTGCTGAACAGGTGTGCTTCTGTGTAGCTCTTACCGTGCGGACTGACCTTAGTCATGACAGGGTGGCTAATGTTGGTGATAAGGCCCTTGAGGCAGTTGTCCCCTTGGCCTGGAAACAGAGAGACATGAGAAGGGTCTGAAGATCAGGTGACAATTTTTTCTCAAATGGGTGTACGCATTCCCCCAGTGGTACTTCGGAGTACTACAGTACTTTTGTTGATTTAAAAAATGTAAGTCATGCATAACTCCTCAAATAATTATACTATAATAATTTCAATAAAATGTAAATGTAAATGTAAATTTGGTAAATCACATTTTACATTCAATATTCCCATTTTTCAATGCAATCATTAACTGCAATAAAGTTTCAACTGCCCTAAACCTCTGGAAAAGTTTGATCACCGTAGTTGCCTCCCTGCCACATACATTAAATGACAAGGATGCTGCAAAAGCTAAAACGTAAGAGTGCAATTCATCAAAAAAACATAGTTCAATGCAGTTTTAATGCCGTCTTAGTGTTATTGCAAGATGCCAAACATTTAGTGATGGATTCTGAAAACAGAAATGTTGCTTTCAATTGTTTCTCAGTTAATGCTGTGCTGTATTATACCTATTTGTACAGGCAATTTTTTTTATGACCAAAAACGTTGGTCAGAAGGTACATTAATTTAAAAAAGACACACTTACCTCTGAAGTCTTTGGGGATTGTCTTGCAGGACTCAGCACTGTTCTTCAGGTAGCGTAGTTTCTCTTTGACAGTCTTCATGTTAATTGTGTCTGACATTTGCATCTTGTCTACATCTGTACGCAATTTACCCACCTAACATACACACACACACACACACACACACACACACACACATTTACATATTGCACATAGACAGGTTAGGTCATCTTACTTTAGGGTTTAGTAAAGTTTGACTTCATGCTGCTCCTGTAGGCTATTGCCTGTCAACTTTAAGAGTCATTTTAGAGTTACCTCTTTGGAGAGCTTTCGTGTTTGGGCGTTGTTAAGCTGACTGTGAACGGCACCAATGTCTGTCTCCAGCTGGCTGAGCTCCTCACCCAGGTAGCGCAGAGACAAGGCAGTGTACAGCCCCCGGTTGTGCAGGTACTGGTGAGGCTCCAGCCGGGACGTAATGTTCTTAACCACAGCCTGAATCTGAGGGAGACGCTCACTGGACAACTTCACCTGCAAGGACACACAAACAGAAACTCCTGTTTCTTGATTGATAAATGATTTTCATTTTATTGTGTACTGTACCCCACTGTAAAATTATTCTGGTTGACTTTAGTTCTCACCTGTTCCTGTAGGGTGTTCAAAGATCCTCCACAGGACTCAACCTGCTGCAGCACAGCCTCATACTTCACAGCAGGGAACGACCACAGGGTAGAGTTCACCTCACACGCACACGAGCCATTCTTCCTCACGCCTGACACACGCTGAGCCTGACCATCACCCTGCAGTCACACATGTAAAAAACACAAAAGTTGTATACAGGACATTTACAAGCATAATAAAGAGACTGCACTAAAAAAAAAAACAGAAAAAAGCCTCAGTCTACTTTCATCAAGTGCTATATCTATTAGTTATTATTAATCTTAGTTTCTCAAAGTAGGATATCAAGTGTAACTCACTGGTGACAGCAGCAGTAGAAGCAGCAGTAGCATGTTTAGAGCTGGAGAAATTATTAGTGGACTAACACACAGAAATTGCAAGTACTGTAATCACAACCCCTCCTCATCACTTTTCTCTAACACAGTCGCAACAAAGACACATATTGCTGACTTGTTTCATATCACCAATGAGTCACTGTAAAACCTTAAAAATACTTAGGTGGATGTGAAACTGCGTTTCACAGCACTTATGGTCAGCCAAGAGAGTTTGCTATATTTTCCCTCTCCTTAATGCAGAGGTTATTATTTCCTCTTTGCAATATCATGTGCAGTGTGGTCTACTTTTTAACGTTCATATAACATATTAATGCAGCAATGTATTCCATACAGAACATAACAATATATGTGTTGTGTGTCTGACTGGGGAAAAAGGGCTGGTACTGACAGGTTGATGATGCAATGAAACATAGGTGAGCAGGACGATGTGAGATTCAGGTGACCAGGATTGATGGGAAAATCAGAGGGCATCTGAAGCACAGTTGGAGAAGGACAATGACAGCAAAGGTTCATAAAAATGCAGGAGCATGGGGAAGTGGGGATGAGTCTGAGTCTAGACATTTCAGGCTGAATTTTTGGCAAAATGGGCAAAAATGAAAAGAACCAGCTGTTTTGACACAGTATCCACAGGACAATTTCTACAGCAATTTCATGTTATTATGTAAATCATAATTTAAAATTGTATTGCACACAGATGCAGGATTAAACAGGATTACCTGGATAACTTTGCTGAATTAATCCTAGTCAATTAATCAGTCAATGTTCACACTACAGAATCCTGCGTACTTTTATATATGTGTTGTTTATCCCATACATCCATATATGAGCTGTGGCTGAGAGGCAGAGCGGGTTGTCCACTTATCGGAAGGTTGTTTCTATTCTATTTATTGTATGTATTGTATATATTATTCCTATTTTATCTTACTGAATTTCATTGTATTCTATTCTATTTTGTTCTATTTTCTTTATTCGTTGTACTACATTCACCTGTGCTGCTGTATCAATTTCAATTTTCCGTACGGGATCAATAAAGTTACAAATTATCTTATTTTATCTTACAGTGGAGAATGATAATACAGTCTTCAAGGAGATCATCACTTACAAATAGTATATTTTAAATCATATACTTGTGGTGTCATTAAAAAATGCTGTAGTTACGAAACAACACATTGCGTGAACAACATAAACCACAGAATGAATCAGTCAATAAAAATGCTGCTGTCTGTCTGGGTGTGGAATTTCTCCAGTAGATATATTATGTGTGCTTGGTGCAAAGTGGTCACTCTCTGTTCCTGAATCCTGTAACCACATCTTCAGCACAGATACTGTACCATACCCTTCCACATTTAGATTTCTTTCCCATCATCCAGTCTCATCACCGCAGCCGCCACAGACTGTCTGCTCTATCTGAATGAGAGCTGGACAAAACATGTCAGGGTGAGATTTGTTTCTTATGACGCACTGCTAAATAGAGACATATAAAACTATATTTTGTCAACAGCATGAAGAAAAATCAATTAATCTTTTTTCAGATAAACTGTATATCGTAAAATTTCTAATAAAAGCATTGTCTCAATAGACGTAGGTCTCTTTTACTAGCGTAGATCAGTTACATTCTTCGAACTATGAACACCAAAGTGTAATTCAGTCAGATTTACTGGCATGGTAAACAAGAGAGATGAAAAGTGCTGACTTCTAACTTCTGACAAGTAAAGTTTGTTGCTCGCTGTCTGTATGCTGGGTGCTGTACATTTTTGGCTGCTGTAAAAGGACGTTCACGTTCAAGTGTCATGGTGGTGGCAGACAGAAAGAAGTGTACTTAAATTCAAGCTGTTTGTTGTCAAATTTGCTCAACAAAAACGAAGGAGAAGCAGCACAATTAGATATAGTATTTCCCATCTGCTGAGCAAGAGTTTTGTGTAGAAGGAATTAATGGCCTGTCCCATATAGATGCCTATTTCCAATAAAGGCAGGGTGAGTCCAGTGATTAAAACAAATCCGGGACAAAACTTGGGCTATTATAATAAGTTTTACGGTATATACTTTATTCCTGTTTTAAGTGTTAACTGCCATTATTTACTACCAGTGCATTCTTTACAACTACTTGCTTTACAGCCCAGTGCAACTAACGTGCTATATACTTTATCCACCATAAGTTCATATTATTTTAAATAAAAATAAAAAAACTGTGAAAATAACTGTGACACCCACAGCTTTGTTACACAGCTAGTTATTCCTTGTTGACACCATATATGACTGCTGGGATGCACAACAAATGCTGTAGTCATGAAACAACACATATAACAAAAACCACAGAATAAATCAGTCAATGAAAATGATGCAGTCTGTCTGGGTGTGGATTTTCTCCAGTGGATATCTTGTATGTTTAGTGCAGAGTGGTTACTCTCTGTTCCTGAATCCTGAAGCACAGATAGTGTATATGCATCCCTTCAAACCCACAAAGTTAGAAACAGGCAGATATTAGTCACAGCTTCCCTTTTACATTTAGATTTCCTTCCCATCATCCAGTCACATCACCGCAGCCTGAAGGACCAATGACTTCCAGCCCCCACAGACTGTCTGCTCTGAACGAGAGGTGGAAAAAACATTCATCTCAGGTTGAGATATGAACTGGTATCTGAAGGCAATATTTGTTTCTGATGATTCTAAATAGAGAGATAAACCTATATTTTGTCAACAGCACAAACAAAAATAAATTTGCTTTTTTTTCAGATAAACAGTATATACTTTTAATTCCTGTTTTAAGTGTTCTGCCATTATTTACCATACACTGCAAAGATTTGTACATATCATTTTCAATTTAAAAAATAAAATAATAATTCCACAAATAAAAAACTGTACTGTATTCATCCCTGTCTACTGCTACTTTACTGACACCCAATGCTTTGTAACACAGCTAGTTATTCCCTGATGACACCACATAAGATTGTTGGGAGATTTAAATGCAGAACCTCTGTTCTACTGAATATTTACAGTCTCCTTTTGTCTTGTGTTTGCTAATAAAACCACTTAATTGAAGTAGTGTTCACATAACAATAATTGCTAAATTATCATTTGCTTTCAGTATTGTCCCTGTCAACCCGTCTTAATGTGACTGTAGTGCACAGTGTATATTCTCCATGTGCAGTATTTTGAATCACTGTATTATTTATCTCATACATCCACACAGGGCCCTGTGCAGATGCAGTCTCAGTGTGCCTCTTTCCCTTCTGGTCATTGTACAAATAAGATTGTCTTTTCTTTTTAATTATTTTTGGCCATTATACTTTTTTTTTATAGCAGGTAGTAGAGAGATAACAGGAATCTAAAGCACAGAGAACGCTGCTTAATTTATCAGCAATCTAAGCTAAACTAAGCCGTACCTATAGGGCCAATCTAAACTGCAGATGGTAGCAAGTTGTATTCATTCATTTAACATTTGAAAGGATTTTGTTAAGTTGTTATGTATATTGCTGAACACTCTGTCTGCTACAGTGGATAATGATAATATAGTCTTCAAGGAGATAATCTCTTAACATTTTAGTGTATATTTGTGTATACTTATACTTATACTTGCACTGTAGCATGCACAACAAATGCTGTAGTTATGAAACAACACTTAAAACAAAAATCCCAGAATGAATCATTCAATAAAAATGCTGCAGTCTGTCTGGGTGTGGACTTTCTCCTGTGGATATCTTGTGCATTAAGTGCAGAATTGTTACTCTCTGTTCCTGAATCCAAACCCACAAACTTAAAAAAGCAGTCACAGCTTCCCTGTTACGTTTAGATGTCCTTCTCATAATCCAGTCACATCATTGCGGCCTGAAGGACCAACAACCTTCAGCCTCCACAGACTGCCTGCCGACAATCTTGGTGAGGTGATTTACACCATTCTGTGCCTTGTGAACTCCTGCAGTAACACTTCCAGGAAGCAGATCAGCCTGGCCTAGCAGTTCTAACTGGTATTGCATGGGAACTGTACTCTTGCTTCCGTCTTGTCTGATTGTGTCTGACCTCCTAGCCTTCATCCTGCTTATAGCCAGTAAGCTAGCTATCAACCTGCTAGCATCCAGTCTGCACCTCAGCCTGTTAACAACAAGGCACTCCCTTAGATTAGGCTTGTGTTCATGAGCCTGCAACATGCCTGTCCTTAGCTGGCCAACCCACAACCTGCCTGTCCTGATCCTCCCTCACCTGATGCCAGTGGCACAGCTGCCCAGTGCCCCTGATCCTCAGCTGGCCACTGCCCAGTGCCACAGAGACTGAGCTGCCCAGTATCTTGGCCTATTTTTCACCTTTTCTGGTTCCTTGTTGGCGGTCTGGTCAATACTTGTTCCTCCTGTCCTGCAGCCATCCCCTCCCCTGTTCCTGAGCTGCATCTGTCCCCTGTTCCAGTGCTACAGCAATCTGCCTGTGCAGCAATTCATTTCAATTCAGTTTTATTTGTATAGTGCCAATTCATAAGAATAGTTACCTCAGTACACTTTTCAAATAGAGCAGGTCTAGACCGAACTCCTTATAACATTTACAGAGACCCAACAGTACCACCATGAGCAAGACCTTGGCGACG
>NW_023339762.1:4792311-4792505 GCF_004916995.1 Morone saxatilis | reverse complement strand
CATGATACAGGGGTTATGATTCATTAAATTGCAATATTTTGCAATACTGTGAGCAACGTGATAAATTCCAACTTTTTAAATACAACGTTTGTTGATATTTTCTTACATCCCTGATGAAAAATAAGCTCTTACTGAAATTAGAAGAGAAATGGTTTGAAAACAAGCCAAAGTTAAAGTTATTTTTTTTGGCCTTT
>NW_023339762.1:4786853-4792217 GCF_004916995.1 Morone saxatilis | reverse complement strand
TGCAGCAACTCCGTATATGGGTCACCAGCTCTACCGACTGAGCTAACCGGGCGCCTGAAAACAAGCCAAAGTTAAGGACATAAATGCATATCAAGCACAATTTTGGCTGGATTATACATTACATCTTGTTGTAGTTCAAACTGATTCAAATACTAGAGTTTTAAAACTGTTAAAAATACGTCCAAATAGGGAACACCGCCTAATTACTTCTAAACTATATTAGCTACTACTGCATATGATAAATTTAAATTTTTGGCACAGTAAAAAAATACACTCATGAGTCATGAGTGCATTTTTGCAGAAACACTTTATGCTAATCCCATGCAGTTTTGGGGCAAAAACCATGCAGTTCTTTGCATGTGGTATTTTTACCTAGTGTATTGAATATTTCTGCAGACTGGAGTCCAAAAACACTGTTGGGAATGACTGGAAAGATGAGACACATACTTGATGCCACCCTGGCATAAGTCAGTGCCCCTTTTGTGCCCCCCTATCTAAAACAGTCTGAAAACGCCCCTGTGACTTTGAATAAAATACTTCATAACGTTCACACGTGTTAAAAAGGTGTCTCATACAGACACTAAAGGTTACCTTTAGTATAAGAAACCAAGGGGCAATGCAAAATGGCGTCGGTACTTGACTGGAATGAGAATGTGTTGGTATTACTCATGGTTTCCAAAAGGGATATTTTTAGTTCAAAATATCTTAAAATTGTACATAATTAACATAAATCAGTATATTCATTATTCTGTTAAAAAAAATTCCTGTGCTGCTGCAATCCCGAATGCAAGGAAGAAGTGATCCTATTTTGGGGGATAATGACACATTACTGCACATTCACTCACTCACATGCAGAGGTTGGTGGGAGTGTCCACAAGTTAGAAGCAGCTACAGTCATATTCAAATGTTCAGGGACTGTTTCATTTACCTCTGCTCTCTGATCCACCATGAAGTTGTATGTGATCGTTCCTCTGTGTGCTCTGTTCGCCCTCACCCAACAGGTAAGAAAACACTAAGAATATAGTGATTATGATTCTGTTTTTGAATTACTTTCAGCTCTTTAAATCATATTGCAAACCCTCTTTGTTATTGTTGATTTCAGGCACCTTCACGTGATACGTGTGTGTGTCACTTGACTAGTTCAGAGAAGGCATTCCCTCATGACAAACTCAGCACACTGGACAACAATGTATCAAATTGCAACAGCAACATCACCCCACAGAAGGTAACTCCCTCAGCAGCTGTAAAACTATTATAAACTATATATAAACCAATAAGTCTTGTGTGTGTATGCGTTCATACTGGAGGAGTCTTGAGTGTGCTCTCAGTCTCTACCTGCTTTCTCTGCAGACTCTGGAGCTGGAGAGTCTGCTGTTGGGTTTGGAGCGACGTCTGCCCCAGCTGCAGGAAGATGTGTCGATGCTGGAGAGGGAGGATGACGGACAGCTCTATGCAGTTCTCAGCCTGTATGTGGTAGAGAATGAACTGGTGGAGATCACACAGCTCATCGACAGGCTCAACGGCACCACCCTGGGACACCAGCGTTTAACTGCTAACACCACTAAACAGGTAAATTCACATGTGACAAGCACCAGTTGCTCAACACTGACATGTTTTAAGAAGCAGTGTGTGTGTGTCTGATCAAAATGTTGATTTATCTTTATTATCTATATCAAAAATGAAACATGGAAATATCTAGTATAACATTATTTAAAGGAGCACTAAGACTGCACTGTCCCATAGAATTATGTCTATGGCTTTCAAAAGGTATGTACTATAATGGCCTGTACTCTATTATAGGAATAGAGAAAACATTCTCTTTATACTGTTGTCATACCTGTTTTTTCTTTAAAAGAGTGTGCGGCTAATTTAGCATTGCACACTTATACTATTAAAAATAACATTCTTGATCAAGTAGCTAATTACAAGTATTTTTTATATGTACTGTGAAAACAACAGACCTAGTAAATAAACAAAACTAAGTTAGTGTCACTTAAAATTACTAGTAAAAGCAGCTTAATCAAGACTTTTATTTAACATAAAAAACTGAGTTTGTGTTACTTAAAAATGTTGATATAATCAGTTTCAACAGTTTTCTGAGTTAAATGAACTTGTCTGGTTTTACAGTGAGGGGTCCCTCTTTCCTCTATAGACACATTTTGATGAAACAATTTCTTATACATGAAGATTATAATATAAGTGAAGAACGTGGATTTAGGAGGACATTGAGCAGATGTCGTAGAGTGAGACATACGTCATCTTCTCCACCATGGAGACCTGCAAGAGGCCAGGCCACCAAATGAATTTGCAAAGAAATCACAATATATACAGATTTTTTCTTGACAGTTAAACCAGATATTTCATTCTCCTTCCTACAGCCTAAAAGCTTTAAGACCATTCAAATATATAGAGTAGTCCTCTTAGTACTAAATCAAGCCTTTGTGGCAGGACTTTCCAAACCTTTGAGCAGAAGTGTATAGAAACTATATTCCTTCAAGGCATTCATATTTGCTGTCCCTCAGTTGGATGACATGAAAGCAGAGATGCAGCAGCTGGAGACGTACGACACCATGCAGGTGGTGAAGAGACAACAAGACAACAAGCGTCTACTGAAAGACCTGGACCAGTGCAGGAATGGACCTCAACCCACTGCCAAACCCACTCAACCTCAACCTGGTATGTCCCAAAACACAGCAGACTGTGGGGAGATGTATATTTTGGGGCTTGGGATGATATGCAGCAAACGGCCACAGGTTGGATTCAAACCCATAGCCGCCGCAGCAAGGACTCAGCCTTGGTACATAGGGTGCCAGCTCTACCAGGTGAACTACCAGGACACACCAGAATTTTTTTATTTTCCTTCCACTGGAAACCACCAGATAGATCAAAAATGATTCTGGTTGTGCAGCAATTAATTTTTTTAAAGTTCAGTTATGATCAATTTTGTAAATTTGCATCATCATCAAACAGAGACTGATTGGACTTAATGATCTCATTAGTCTTCATAATAATATTTTACCTGCAAAATCAGATGTGACCAGACTTTAACCTCCAGTAAAAATGACATCATCTTAGCCCAAAACTGGACCAAAAAATGGCAAAGTAGTAGCTTTTTGGTGATAGACTAATTTAATTTCTTTGATTTTTCATGCTGTAGATGAAAAGGTGCTGTATAAATCACAAACCTTCTTGCCACAGGTGATTCTGGTGTATTATGTAGGAAACAAAAACAAAATAAAATGTATATTGGATTGGTATGACATCAGAGGCCATTCTGGTTCCCTGTCCACTGTGTGTGCACTAGAACGTGACTCAAATGAGGTCGCTCACAGCTGTGACAAGCCCTCCTCACTAAGAGCTAATGTCTGGTATAAATGAACTGTAGGAAGCTCTCAGCACCAATCACCACAATTAAGAAGTAATTATCAACCAGTGGATGCCTCACACAACCAGCTGTACTTATTTGGTTTCCCTGCATTTGCACAATTTCTTTCTCTCTATTTCTTTTCATATTTTCCCTCAAGGTAACTGTCCCCATGGTGAAATTCGGAACATTACCGGGCCGAGGGTGTACACAGAAGGAGAGTACCCTGGGTCCTACATGTATGGAGCCTGGGGTCGGGATCCCAAACCAGATGCGGGGAAGGAGAACTGGTATTGGCTGGTAATGCTGACTTCCAGCAACATATACGCCAACTACGTCCGTCGCTATTCCAGCCTGAGTGCTCTCATTGTGGGGAAGAGCACCCCAGGTAAAGAACTCTTGTGTTCTAGTTCTGTTTTTACTGGATCAGGATCAGTTCTTAAGTAATGAATATGACTTCAGTTTTTCATTGTTAAAAACAAAGACATCAAAGCCAGCCAAAGATAGATAAACATAAACATTTATTTATAATATGCATAAAGGTGCCTGCATAACTATAAAAAGCAACAATAAACAAAACAATTTAATGTTTTTTTTAATATTAACAAATGATAACGATACCTACTTGCAATTGCATTTTCTTCTTCTTCTTCTTCTTCTTCTTCTTCTTCTTCTTCCAGGTAATGTCCAGATCCACTCCTCTAACCCAACCACTAACACCGTCCAGGGTCCCAATGCTGTGCTGTATGGAGAGGCCCTATACTACAACTGTTACAACCAAGATTTAGTTTGTCGATTCAACCTCACCACCAAAGCTGTTACCACCTTACAGCTACCCAAAGGCACTAGGTTTGCCACTTAACTTTGTCTCTAAGCTCATTGTTTAAATGGTTGTTGCTGATGCCACAATTAATGCCATATATTCAAAGAATATGACAAAAAATGGAGCAAAGAATTATATGTGTACAAAATCACAGCATAACATAATGAGTGCAAGAAAACTAAGGTACTGATTGTTTTGTGTTTTGTTTTGTTTTCCAAATTCTCATTTCTCAAAACGAAACATGATTTCTGTCCTGTGTTTTTTTTTTCCAGATATAACTCAAAGGGTAACTTCTGCCACCTTGAAGGATGCTACCCGTACACCGATCTGGACCTGGCGACAGATGAGTCAGGCGTCTGGGTGATCTATACCAGCAAACAGGACTTTGGCAACCTGGTGCTGTCCAAGGTGGAGGAAGGTGAACCGCTGACGCTCGGCCAAACCTGGCGCACCTCGGTCTACAAGCAAGGGGTTACCAACACATTCATGGCCTGTGGTGTGCTCTATGCGACACGGTACGTCAACAAAAACGTGGAGGAGATCTTCTATTCGTTTGACACCACAACAGGGGTAGAAAGGTTCGACATTGGTGTGTTCATCAACAAAATGACTGCCAATATTCATTCCCTGAACTACAGCCCTGTGGACCAGATGCTACATGCCTACTGTGACTCCTACATGGTTTCTTATAAGGTTTTGTTTTCATAAGTAGATAATGTTAACATTTGCTGTAAAAGCCTGTATAATAAAGGCTCCAGTGATAGGGACCAGCATGAATGAATAAAAGTTGTTCCTTTACGGGAATGAAAAAATTGCTGTACTGTGCATGGGAAATTTACATGGTAAATTCAGCATAATAAACATTTGCATTCTACTAATTCCATTTGTACAAAAATAGCATCATGTCAACTCAGTACTCTGCTGATGTCTTCTATCTTCTCTAAATTAGTCACTTTGCTGTTTTTCCACCATTGTTAAGCTATTATCAGTTAAACTTCCCGGAGATGTTTCACTTTAAAAGCCTACCAGGGAAGTGAATTTTTTCCTCTGAACTGCTGGAATTATTTTAGATCAAACATTTGTGTAGAAGGTGTAGAGTTTCACATCATTAGCCCAAAACTGGACCAAAAAATGGCAAAGTAGTAGCTTTTTGGTGATAGACTAATTTAATTTCTTT
>NW_023339762.1:4781585-4786753 GCF_004916995.1 Morone saxatilis | reverse complement strand
TGGTGTATTATGTAGGAAACAAAACAAAATAAAATGTATTTTGGATTGGTAAAAATCATGATCAAGACATCCCTAAGTGAATAACTGTACTTTGTTCAGCACACAAAATATAGAGATTTTCTGGGATGGTGAGGAGTCATATACATGCCTGTAGAGACGATAATAAACCTGAGGAATATTAGAAGACTGGTTAATGTTGGTTGATAAACAATACTGTGGGTGATGGACAGAAGAAAATTTCTCGCAAAAGAACAAATTAGCCTACATCAGCCACCTGGATCAGCATCAGCCACCCTTCTTCCTATGGGTGAAAACAATATTCCTGGCCAAAAGGGAGCAACTCTCAGAGTTGTAGTCTCACTGTTGTATAATACTTACTAATTTATTGAATCAACTGGCAAGTAATAAGTAGGTGTCAATGAGAAGTGGACAACAGGGCTGCTTTTTGCGAAAATATGGTCAAAAATACTCTATTGGGAATTAAATTTAAAAAATTAAAGTTAATTGTCTTCTTCCAAATGTCATGAAAAAAATAAATAAAGGCCTGGTTCTAACTCTTTAATATCCAGTTTCAAATAAAGACCTAGATCTTTCTTTAGCTGATTTATTTACATAGAGTGTGGAAACATTACATTAGGATTTTCTTGAATCAATCTATCTGCATAAGGTAAGGAAGAAATAGTTATAATATAAAGGTAAGATGTAATGCAAATTCTTATTCTGTTTGGCGTTCACTAATGTGCGTAGCAATTGATCTCATTGATGTCTCATTAAAACCTGTTCACCAAGGGTGGGATCTGTCCATAAAATAATAAAAATCTCAGAAATCTGCATGAGAGCTGTGTAAACTGACATGAGAGTTGTGCAAGCTGGTTGCACCAGCTCACCTTATACTGAAAAAAGATGTCAACATGTCTTTTTATATATAGTCTTTATTTCTTACTTGTTACTTCATCAGTACATGGACAGAGACAGCTTACTTTGTATATGTATTTATATATAATATATTTAAACTTTACATTACACATCTGAATGACAACAAAGCAGGTAAGAGTCCTTCTGCTGTTCTGATTGAAAACAAGCTCATAGGGAAGACTCCCACAATATGAAGCAATCAAAGAAGAAAAAAAGAACTTATTGCTCAATACAAATCAATCATAATGGCAGTAAGAAGAAGAATAGTGGTAGTACACACTAACCAATGTCATTATACCAAGATGAGGTTACACTCTATTGTTTTCTATAAAAAAGAGAAACTCCAAGGGAAGAGGAACAGAAATATGTTGTAAGTTTTCTTCACAATACATTAGTGTTAAGAGTATTCAGACTGGGTAACCTGCTCTATAAATAAAAAGTATCTACAAATGCAAGGAGGACCAAGGTCTATACAAACTGATCCAGGGCCACCTTACTGTGGGCTTTCACAAATCGCTACTGAACTTCACTATTTATAGAACTAGAGGAGGAGCAGGAAGGAGCTGGGTTTTCATGTACATGGTTAAATGTCAAAGATGTGGAGCAGGGATAGAAGTGAAAACCATAGTGAAGGGTTCTGAGAGGCGTAAGTTATGGAGGTTAGGACAATACTGTACAGCACTTCAAAAAGGGTCAAAATACATTCAGGAGCCCCCCAGGCGTTTTGTTTAAAAGTCATGTAGGAGGAAACAAACAAGGCAGAAAATAGCTTAATGAAGAGAGAAAACACTGACAGATGATCGTATACGAACTCCACTACATGCGAACTTCAGTGTTCATAAAATGTACCCACGAGGTCCTGCGAGGAATGACTGAGTCGTTTGATCTGACTGTCAAATATCTTCTCATAATCTTTCCTTCCCACGTTAGCATTTTTTTCAAACAATTCAACAATAATCTCTCCAGCTTTAACAAAATCACATTCTTTTTCCTTTGACATTCATTCACTATTTTTCAAGTCAGAATCTCTCTCTATGTGTTGGTAACAATCCCTTCTATTCTCTATCAAACTGCTAATACTCTCCTGGGCCCCTTGATGCTCAGAAACACGACTAACACTACCAACATTTTAAAAAGTGACTTCAGCTGATAGCCCTTTAGGGTGCGACTGGGTTTGCCTGTGAGAGCCGGGGCACCTTGTGATTTTTTTAGGGGAAAGGGGTTGTTTTTTAAGGTGGCTGGGGGTTGCCCTACATTCTGAGCTTGGCGCCCAAATGGCTCCAAAAAAGCCCCGCCCCTTACAGGCCGCCTCGAGAAAGCGCACACCTCAGCGATTGGAAGCTACGCCCCTTCTGACAGGGGACCAAAGGGTTTTTTGTAAAACTGGAAACAGGAGAAGGTGACTATGGTACATGAATACTATACATTACTAAGCCAAAAGCCAAGGGACCCCGTCTCTGATCACTACTGACAGGGTGGTCCAGTATTACAGATAACAGCACACAGCTTCACTAGTCTAAAACTATACATTTATATACACATCTATACTGGTGAGATTACGGTTACACATCAAATCAAACACACAATGACCACATAGCAATGAATTCCTTCTTGTGTGAGATTTTGTGCATTTATGTCTTCTTATTTTTAGTTCCCTTACAAAGCACAGCCCACGCAGCTTTAATTTTAGAGGGTATGTGGAAAACGTGTGTGTGATTGAGAATATGTTTGTATGTGTGTGATTTTGGATACTTGTGTGAGTGTGTATGTGTGTTTGTGTGGGTGTGGGTGGGGGCAGCTTTGGTATATCCACGAAGAGGGACTGGGCACTGTAAGGGAAGGCTGCTGCAAGTTCTTTAGTGGTGACCCAGAAAGAGAGCTTCTCGGGTTAGCCTGGTTCTGCCTCAGTCCCCCTGGTCTGGTTTGGTTTGGGTCAGAGTGTGATTGTCATGTTAGAGACCACGAAGAGCCGACTACGGCCAGAACCACAGCCATGTACTGGAGTTACAGACTGATGATGGTGGTTGCATCCATGGCTCTATTTAACTAGCCACATGTAAGGTGCTAATGAAGAATGCCCTAATGCTATACTACTCAGATACTAGAATGCCCTAAGATTACTCTTACATTCACATGCATATACATGTTAATAAATATTTATCTAGCCTACATTATGTAGTGGATTGTCTTAGAAATGTGAGATGACACACAGCTTAAACTGCTCCAAATGGCAGTAATAAAGGGAACTTTTAACTTATATAATCAATAATGTGACACTTGTAAACCACTTGTGTTCAACAGCCTGCCCTCTCTGTGATGCTGGATACAGCCTTACACCTAAGAGGATAGAGCTTTCTCTCGAAAGACCACTTTTTAAGTGCTATTTATTTGAGAGTTCTGATTTTGTTTTTGATTAGTGACATAACAAGTGATTAAATGGAAATAATCCACAGTGTCCTAGTTAGTGTGAATTTAAGCTCAGATACAATAATATTCCTCTATTAGGCTTAACTTTATTCCTCAGTTTACATGCTACATATAAACATTATACATGAAACTATTCAATTCATAATGGTGCATTTAGTGCAATAATTTTTTTCAAGCAGTTAAATACTTCATTTTGTAAGTTATTGTTAGAACAGAAAGTGATTATAGGTGAGTGATTAAAGTTGGGAAATACAAGTTCAATTCCACATCTGAGTTGTCTGCATGCTGATCAAGTACTTTATAGTAACTTTGCTGCTACATTAGCTCCGTGGGATTATTACATGTATATCTCATTTGATACTAAACAATAGGTGGACTCCAGTGTCTCACAAATCGCAGATTGTCATCTTGCTCAAAATCAAGATTATTCAAACACAAGTTTGGTTATACTTTGGCCATATCATTTACAGAGTATCATGGTAAAAGCAATACAAAAAGTGAAGCTACACATTTGTGTCAGCTAAGCTACCTGGTGGTGTAGTGGCTAGGTTTTAGTGTGCTTACAATTGGCAGCCTGGGTTTAATTTCCTGTAAAGAGGTGATACGAGTTTACAGACTCCAGCCTTAGATCGTGTCCTTAGATAAAGATCTGTGACTACCCTGAACACACAGACTCAAACTATTATTACAGAGATGGATTTCCATGAAGCTGAAACACACAGCTGATGATACCACTATTTCGTATTTTAAGTGTCGTTTACAAGTTTGACACACAAATATTACGAAGTGCAGCGTGGTGTACTTTAGCTATGCTTTTAGACTAAAAAAGCTAACAAATCCTCTCTAAACACTACTGGTGCACTTGACCACAATAGGCTATGTTCTGCTGTCTGTCGAATTCTGGACACACCCCATCTGATTCTCACCTGTCACTGGTGAAGATAAATAACCCTTACAAACAACAGAGAGAGATGCTCACATTTTGTCCATACAAAAGAAAAAGAATAAACTGCTTGCAAAATACTAATAAACAACACTTTTCCATTGTATTACCCCCTAAAAGTTCTGTTTTCCTTGTTTTTTCCGCGTTCTCCTTCTCGGACAGGTTTTTATATCAGATTATTAACAGCAGCTCAGTATCACATATTGCTGTGTGGATTGTTGACTGACAGGGTTACTTTCTTTTTTTGTGGGGGGAGGGTGGGGGGTAGTTTAAAAAAGAAGCAGGCAAAGAATGAGGAGACACTTAGCAAACACAAGAATGACACTTCAATAACAAAAACAGTTGCCTAAATCTTTAAGTGCTGAGTGACAGGTGTGGTTGGGGGTTTTAGTAGCGGTACATATGGTATTTTACAGTGGAGGATGGAAGAAGATGGCAGACAATATATCTGGGGGAGATAGACGAAGACAGAGAGAGCCTCCTGTTCATGAACTTAACTTCCTTTTGCTGTCTCGTTCTACCCGAGAGGTAGTCAAACCTTCACTCTGTTACTTTTAAAAAAAACTTTTCCTCAGACCATTCCCCCATTCTCCACTTTGCTGTTATTCCTTCTTGACTCTCTCTTTCAATCTCTCTCTCCCCCCTCCCTCCCTCTTTCTGTGGCTGGCTGACTCCTTAGCAGGACACCTCCATGGTGTGGGTGACCGTGCCGACTCCCTCGGTGCTGTCGGAATGGGTGCAAGCCCTAGAGCGGGACCCATCAATGGAGCTGGCGCTGGTCAGAGAGGCCGTCCTTGAGCGAGCCAGGCGGGTCATACTGGCAGAGGGCACTGGGAGGAAGGGTAAGGGAGGGAAGGGGCGGGGGAAAGATCGTGGGGGGAGG
>NW_023339762.1:4761482-4781485 GCF_004916995.1 Morone saxatilis | reverse complement strand
AGAAATCTGGTGTGAAAGGCCTCACTGGCTGGCTTATATGTGCTACCATTCACGGACGCAACTGTTATATCTACAATGACAAAAAGAATTCATTGGGTGGCCTCAGCTTTGTATTGGATATTAATGCTCAAAATTCTTCCTATAAATTTGAAGATTTTTTTTTTTCCACTGCTGCGTTCAAGGTCAGATGGGCCCCTTCATAATTTGCAAGCTGGCCCGGATCATACTTTTTAATTACAAGGGGTGGCCTCAGTAGGTGGTCCAAGGTTTATGATGTGGGGGCCATATACTTAGGCCTTAATAAAGGTAAACACTGTATATATCATTTAACCCTCTTACTTAAAACATGTCCATTTCGTGACTGTTGAGTTATTAACTCAAGGAAAAAGAGCTTTATGATTGAGACGGAAAGTTTGGTCTTGTGAAGAAATGGATCCTAAAGTTTATCTGCGCAGCATTAAACCTGTGCGCATTTCTCATCTTTATTATATCCATTCCATATATCATGATATGGAATATTTCCAAAAAAAACCTGTGGGCAAAAGTCGGTGTCCCTGTAACATTGGCAAATACCAAAGAGTTTATCTGCTGAAACATCATCGGACTACTAGATATCGCAAGACTTAGTCAGCTCAAGGATCAATATAATGACGATCATTGTAATTATGAGTAATTAGATGAATGTACTTGCACTGCTAGTATTTTCAGTGTTGGGGAGCTGCCCCGGGCTGCATGATCATTTCTGGGATGGGGTCCTTGTCTGTGCTTATCTGTGCCTGATTTGGTTTTTCTTAGCAAAAATATTGGATAATATCTCCCTTCCTCTTCTTTGTTTATTCTGTTTTTATTTGCCTTCTCTGTTTGCGTTTAAAAATCTTGCTGTTTTCGACGTGACGTGCAGTGACCTGTCAATCAACTGGGGTGGCACCCAGGGTGTCCAATCAGGTTAGTGCTACCCTGGCCACCCCTCTAGCTCCGCCCCTGCAAATTGGGTGTATTAATCCTGTTTCTGAATATGTTTGTATATGTTTTAAGATTGAGTTGTACCCAAATCATGAAAATTAATGAAATTGTTTATTATTGATGTAATTGCTAAAAAGTTAAAAAGCAATTTTAAAGCGATGATGAATCTACAATTAAGTGTTATCCCTGCCTTATAGCTGAATTAATAGATTTTTTGTAAATCTTTTTTTTTATTTAGGTTGATGAGGAGTGGAATTTGCAGACCAGAAAACCAAGATAATGAGCTGTAAGAGGATAATGAGCTAATGCTTACAGCTCATGAATACCTTAAATGTTTGTAAAAGAAAACAGATTTTTTAAAATAGGTTTACTATATACTACTATATATTAATAGTAGTAAGGCTAGCTAATAATGACCACTTACAATTATTGCAAGAGTACTGGCTCCACCTTTAAAGATCCTGTATCAGTCCGACTAACTGTGTGTTGAATCTTGTTTGGCTCTTGTTAAAATGTCCAAAAGCTCCAAGCCCGGAGCCCTGGAGACTCATTTTGAGTCTCAAAGGTACACCTTCTAATGTTTCATGTTGTATACTGTGCTTATGTGATTTGGGCTCTGTAGGTTTATCTGTATAACCCTAAGGACAATTTTAGATTTTAACTTGAGTTCAGTCAGCAGTTTATGCAGTTTTATTTAGCTCTCATTCCTCTCAAATTCTCATTTGATTGCAGGAACTACATTTACTTCTCCTCTAAAGTCTAAACTATTACTAAACTATTACTAGCATATAAGACACGGATGTTAGTCACAAACTTAGTCCAAAAGGCTTCGCTCAAAGCTAGCTGAAGGCCATGCAAAGAGCAGTACTGGAGATGCAATGACAAAGGGATGGGGGCAGGAGAAGTGAGGGCAGTATATTTTTCCCGTGGGAGGAAAAATTATTTTCTAACGAACAAAGATGAGGTTAAATATCCTTGGGATAAAAGAAAATGACAGCAAAAGTAAATATTTCATAACAGCCCAAAATATTGTATTCATAACCAAATTAAATGAAAAAAATGTCATGTCATGTCATTCAACAGGGCAGCAATAAGAGGTCAGAGGTGAACTGGGGAGGAGGAAGTACCTGGCCCTCCACTCAACCTCCGATCCTTCACATAAGCGACTGAGAGAACGGGGCAAGGAAGACAGAGGGCAAGATTAACACAACTCATGACCCTCTGCATAAAATACATGACATCACAACACACTCCTATAATAATGCTGAAATAACTTTTTATAAGAAATTGCAGCTGAGGCAAAGACACAAACATACATCTAAAATTACACTCACTAACTACTTTTTGTCACTTTATTCTATGGATACTTACTGTAGCCCATTCCCTGCAGGAAATACTTGAAGGCTTCGGTCAGCTTGCCAGGCTGCAAAACAACACGTCAGAGTTTTCATTCATCATAAAGTTAAATATGTCTGTTCTTATAGACTTATATAATAAGTCTAATATCTATTATATGTCTATTTATGTATATTTTTCTTATTTCATTTAAAGGCGTGGCAGCCTGTTGATTAGTTGTTTGTTTGTGTGTTACTACCTGTGTGAGCTGAGGAAGTCCGCCAGAGTCAGCCATCTAACATGAGAGGAGAAAGAAGAATTAACTGCTAAAGCTTGCAAGTAGAGGAACTAGAGCAAATGTAAACCCTCATTCTTTGCTTGCCTCTGTTCTGTGAACAATGGTAAATAGTTTTTTTTTTATTCTTTTCTGTCATTTAATAGTTAAAAGTGGGCTGTAAAATAATCATATTTGAAGATTACAAGTTTGGGTATCATAGATGTGGACTATGTAATTGACCATTCTTAAGTCCCACCCCTTTTTGTTCTTTGCTGGGCTAGCCAGCCTCAATCAGCTTCCTCCTTTCCTGCACTTAGATAGGCTATGTGCTAGCCTCATCAATGTTGAGAAGATATTTTAAAATAGTTAAAAGATAAAAGCGACATACAGTCATATCTTAAGTTAGCTAATGTTAGCAAAACAATAACTAACTAGCCAACTAACAATTGATGAAATTATCTAGCTAGTTCAATAGTGTTTTGATTACATAAGTTTTCAGATGTAACTAGCTAACATTTGCTGTAGATTAGCTAGCTAACTCTAAGATGCCATAAATCTTCAAAATGTGGTTGTCTTTTCAATGCAGAGGAGCCTAGCATGTAGCATATATATAAGTACAGGAAAAAGAGAAAGTGGGTGACCAAGGGTTGCTTAACTGTCATTGGAGCGCAGAGCAAAAAGGGGTGGGACTTATTTACTTACTTAGGAATGCTCAATTACAATGTCCCCAGTTTGATTGTGTGTGTACACTTTTCTTTTATGTCAACCTTCTTTCTCTACTGTCTGGTTTCAAGTCAAGGTAAAATGCCCCATTTTTGAGATTAGGCTTGTTATATCAATCTCTCATATAATGTTACTTATGCATTACAGAATTAAGGATTATTTTTCTTTTTCCCAATGTATGACTTAATAATGAAATAACTATTTTTTGTGTAAAACCATCAGTGGTACTCAACACATAATAATGTCCACAAATAAATAAAAATCTGGTCTGATGGAAATAGACACAAAGCCTGACATGGCTTGCTTGGTCTCAAAGGAAATGAGCTGTCTGCAGCCTTAAGGTAAGTGGTTGTATTGGTTGCAAATAAACAGAAAAATTGAACAACTAAACAAAAAATTTTATATTGTCATATTTATTACATTGTATTGTCGTGCTGTTCACATGGTGAAAAGACATTGCTGTGCTATTTTGCCTCTAAATGATCATGCTGGGTTGTTGCAGAAATAAAAGTGCACCTGCTGCTTCCGGCCGATCAGTAAGTTACAAACACAAAGAATTATTTGTTGACAGGGGAGTGAATCATTCTTGTCATTACTTTCCCAGAGTCATTCAATATAGTCTCAATAAGTAAACATAAAGCTACTGGCCATCACAGGAAGTCCATCTAATGCACTGCTGAGGACAGTAATTATCTGAATTTATGAAAGCAATCTTTCACATATGAATGCAAGTGTTTGAGAGTACCGGTATGTATGTAAGAGTGCTAACATTTCATATATATTAGTTTGTAGCTTAAAAGTACTGTGTTACAATTTGAGTTACGTATTAACACGGACTACGAAAAGTTACAAAGTAACATCAAAGCTGGCTTTCTCTTAACTGACTGTATTTGTTCTAAGTATTTAGTATGTAATTATTTTATCTTGTTTATATCTTAAATTCTGGTGCCTATTATTTAATTTACATAGAAATGTCTGTAGATTTTGTCAAAAAGATATTGAAAATTAGGTACACCTGTAGTATTGTTGATTTTTTTGGGGACAGAATGCATAGGTGGTTAGTTACAAAGAATGTAATACCTGTTTTTAAATATACTGTACAGCAGTTTGTTGTATTGTATGTTGAATTTTTATGTAATAACATTTGGCATTTATAGATGACTAGAAAATCTTCTTTAAATCCTTAAGAAAACTGGAAAGAAGTGCCTTAAGACACTCTTGAGTTATATATTGATTGAACCCCATTAGGTTATTTTAAGGCTACTTAAGAATAATTAAACCTATATTTGAGATATTTTTGTTAGTTTATTTTATTTATTTGTTTGTTTTTCTATTATCTTTTTTTATCTTAGTATGCTTCTTGAATTCATTGTTAGGTATGGTTAGGTAACAACCACTTATAATATGTGTTTGTTATGTGAAGATGTTAAATTAAGTTTTTAAAAAGTCATGGAGCTTTTTTAAAACTTTTTTTAAACTCATGAGTTTTTTAGTGTGAAGCACTTTGCAACTGTGTTTTTTGAATGCACTATAAATAGTTATTTTTATTATTATTTTTTTTACTTTCAATGAAGACTAATTAGCACATAATTATTTACTATGTTTGGTATATGAGAAAGTAAAGTAAGCTGTTTCTTTCCAAACAACACAGTTTACATGTGTAAAATGTGTCCAAAATTCATTTTGCATCATATTTTTGTGTGAATTGGGATTATTATGATTATTTAGCCCATGCAAAAATGTATCAACATTGAAATCCAACTTTTTGTCTAATGATGGGGCAGCTGTCTCAGATAAGGACAGAGTTACCTTCAGGAAGGTGGTGTTGGTTGGGTCTAGTTTGGAGTTGCACTCGACCTTGAGAACAAAAAGAGCAGGTTGAACTGACTGAGTCATAAAAAAAGCTGCAGCAATAAAAAACACAGACATGGAGCGTCAAAGATGCTCAGGGCGTGGAGAGGAACTGTGGATGTATAGTTTATATATGGAGACTACATTAGCCCATGTGTATGTGTGTGACCCAGATACTGCAGTGCGCTGCAGAGATGAGTCACTCCAGCAGGCTGAGAGCAAAGCCGCAGTATGTGCGCACACACACACACACACACACACATAGTAGACAGATGTGCACAGATTCATGACCACTCACACTTGTGGACACACACAAACACTTATACACACAGCCAGTGTCATACAAACATGGAACATGACTTTGATGTCTGCTGTTTAATCTCTAATCCTTCACACAGATTTTACTGCCCAAACATGTTAAATTTGAAGACACAACAGGAGTGCATGTATTTCTGTTTCTTCTCACAAAATGTTTCTTTAAAGTCCCTGTAATGAAGAGCTCTATAAATAAGCTTCATCTGCAGATACATATTAATTACAAATCACATGCACATATGCAAATTTACAACAAAACAGTTGCAAAACAGGATATGCAAATACAAGTCTGAAATGTATGCATCACCCAACACATTGCATTTTTCTGTTACTCTGCTCACTCTAAACAAAACTATGTGTCATATAAGTGGCGGCATGCACAGCAGTTTCAACTGACCGTATCAGCGAATATAAAATATTAACATGACCTCCATCTGTCACATCCAATAAAACAGCCCCTGTTTCTCCTAACACTGCCTCCCTTCCATTCCTCTCTCATTTTCCATCTCTCCATCTCTTTTTAACATGTTTTATAACAACACCCCTCCCCACCCTCCCTCTGGTTCCCCCGCCCCACTCCTCCATCCAACAGAGGAGTGATTTGATTTAAATTTGAACATGCGGAAGATTAACTGGTGCAGAAGCATACATATCTGGGCCACTTCAAACTAGGAAACCCCAGAGACAGAGCAAGGCCATCTGGCCCCTGGAGAACACACACACACCTAGAGTATCAAAGACATGCATTGCACACAAAGACACATATGGACAGACACACATACACAGAATCCCTGGGGGTGCAGAGAGAGTGAACCATGTCTCTGCTGGCTGACCTGTTTCTGTTTTACTGAATGAGGACAAATGGCCATGGACTGGATTAACACGGCAAGTACAAAACACTGAACAGGGCGAGAACAGGAGCGTTCAGAGCTTTAGATAGACTAATATTTTTTTGAGGCAGGATTACTTTGAAGGAGGAAGTAATCTCAGTGGGAAAGTTCAAGGAGCGAGCTAAAGAAGGAAGACAGCTGATGAGACATAGGCGCTGCATGGTGAGATAAAGAGAGAGGGTCTTGAGGATAGGTAGATAAAGTCGGTGCAGGGAAGAAAGACGATGGACTCACCACTCCCTCCTCAGCAGGGGCGTTGTCTCCCACGACCAGCATCACAGAACACCTACAGGGACATTTGGAATTAATATTAATTGTTTTATAGTAATCCAACAAAACAGAGACTTTTTTTTCCTGTTTGGACGTGTTCAAATTGTTTGTTTTGTTATGCCAGCACCCCCAAATATTATACAGTATTTACAGTAAACAAATTTAGCATTTGAGAAGCCGGACCTAGCAAATATTTGGTATTTTTGTCATTATCATTGATAACACCTGTGTTAACCCTACTGTTTCATGTCGAAATGGCTGCTGTGAAAAACGTCCATTGTCGACCTACTGATTTTGACATGAATCATCTAGATAATGACTATCAGCGTATTATGAAACTGTCTGCAGACTTACTTCAGGGTCTTAGCATTGATCACCGTCCCACTGCGATTCATCTCCAGGTCCCTCCGACTGAAAGAGACGAGACATCATGAATGTTAAAATAAAATGCTGGTGTTTTTATGTGTGTGTATGTGTCTGTGTGTATGGGTGAGTCTGACTTAGGCTACATTTGGGTACACATTTCAGACTAAAGAACTCGGGACGGCTTGTCCAATTGGGGACAAAAGCCGGGTCAATGGTTAAAAATCGCCTCCAGACAAGAATTTATGTATAAATAGTCTGCTTGGAACAGTAATGTGTGTCTGATATGTTTATCTGCATAAACAAATTATAATTTCCACATTAAAATTCTTAAAAAGCCAAAGTCCATTCTCAGTGTATGTGCACTGGTGACCTCAAGTTTCTACATCTTGTATTGGTTGTATACTGGACCAGGATGAATGTAAGTCTATGTAATGTCCCCAAAAGTGACTTAAGTAAACATGTGAGAAGGAAATTGTATTTCACCTGTTGTACATGTTCCAGAAAAGCTGCAGGTTGAACTGATTGACGGTGTTGTTGATCTGTTGCCGGTAGCTCTGCACCAGCTCTGTGTTGTTCATCAGCTCCTCCTGCAGGCAAACACACAAACTGGGTCAGAACCTTTGCACGAGGAGGAATTATTACATGTAGGATGATCTTGATCTGTGAATTTTATTTGAGAATTAGGGAATGTCATTTTTACTTGCCCTGTTTCCCTGTTTTTAAGAAGTACCAAAAAATGAAGAAAACCTGAATAGCAATTGAAAAACAATTAATGTCCAACTTCATACCTGTACCATGAGCTTACCTGGCTGAAAAGATGTGGCAGCACAGTATCTGGCAGAGCGCTGGTCAGACCTGACAGCTGGGGGAAAGACAGGGACATTGTTACTGCGAGAAAACAGAATGTAGGCCTGGATTTGGAATGTGAGCCCACCCAAAACACTAGCATACAGTAACAGACAGGTACCTTGGTGGCAGCCCAGTCAATCCAGCCTTTGCCATTGGGGTCGATGTTGAGCAGAACCAAACCCTCAACCAGGTCGGGGAAGATCAGCTGAGAGCAGAGGTCATAGAAACATATGTAAGACACTGCTCAGAATTTCTGATTGATAGCTGATAGCTCTAGGCTCAATCTACAGTAGATTAGGAGAATCAGGATGTGACTTACAGCAAACTTGGCCAGAATGTAAGCTCCAGCTCCAACTCCAATCCCAACGATGCTCTTAAATCTAAAAGATCATTGGTCCGTTAGAGGCAATGTTTTAAAGATAAATAATCATACACTACTGTCAATAGTGTGGATGCTACATAGATACAAGGAGTGTTGTGACAGTCTGGTGTTCCTATATTCGATGTTACAGAATGGTATTGTTGGCAGCACAGGCTGAAATTCATGCTTGTGCAGAACAAAGTGTTGTAGGCTACATCTCAGCTGTGGCTGGTACTGAATGTCCAGGCTAAAATTACATCCTGTTGGCAGGAAACAAATGTCTTCACTCGATATTTTCTTTCTGCAATCTACAGAAACATCTCAGTTCTCAGACATTCTCTCCGCTGGAAGGGGGCCCTAGAGGGCACTTTATTGAGTTTTGTCCACTGGAAGACCACCTTAGAGGGCACTTTATTGTGTTTTTCCCACTAGAAGGGCACCCTAGAGGTCACCCAATCACATTCTCTCCGCTGGAAGGGGGCCCTAGAAAGCACTCATATTTTTTACCATAGAGGCATCCAAGATGGCACTTTTGTGAGTCTGCCATTGATGAGAAGTGTTGACTGATTTTGTTCTAGTTTGCAAATCAGAGCTTACATTTCTTCTATGTTCTGAACAAATGCCAATGAGTTTTTTTCTTTTTGCAGCAACAAAAAAATCTTGTTTGTCTTTGCCAGCTTGTAGAGTAAAAAGAGAACATGGCGTCCCTACAGATGGCTCGAATTAAAATATTGGCCGTGTTGGCTGTGTGAATAAATGTGGAGTAATTTCATTGCAAAGAGCACCAACCCAAAGTGCTGCACCACAGTGGGCAGCATCCCAGCCAACTGGTCCATAGTAGGGTACTGGTACCTGTGGAGAGCAAGCACATGACTTGTGGTCATCATTACTTCACATGCTGTATGTGTGATCAGTACATTCTGAGCATCTGTTTTTACTTATATTTTATGATCCATTCAAATAATTTATAAATACTTGAGTAAACTGAGATAATCCTAATTTATTCACCTAATCATCATCACTGGCCTAATCCCCTGACCACCAGAAAATTAACACATATTAAATAATAAACAAGCTTCTATTCATTAGTATATACCCCTGTGGCAGCTGTGATGCTCCAATCTGCTGCCCCGGGGCATCGATGTGGCAAACCACAAAGTGCTTGGTGATCTCCTGCATATCCTCATTATTGAAGAAAGTGTTGAAGCACAGCTTGTCTGTAGGAGAGCGAGAGAGGAGAGGAAATAAGCAGAGGTAGCATGGGGTGAGAGGATAGAGGGATAGGTCGGAAGAAATGGGGGGTGGGAAGAAAACAAAGGGCAGGGCAAGGAAGAGGAGGAGAGGATGGAGGGATGAGAGCAGAGGAATGTGATCACATTAAATATGCATCACACTCGGAGAAGACCTTGAAGGTGGCCATCTGTACAACTGATCCTGTGCCAGAAGGAGAAGGCAGAGACTCCTATTTTTAACAGAGAACTGACACTATGAATTTCTCTATAATGTGGTCATTTTTTGATATGGCAAACATGAATAAGTACAGATTCTCTTCAGTGCTTTATTGGTAATGACAAAGGACTTAGCTGAAAGAAAACTGTGTATCCTTGTTTGATTTCTTATCCACGGTCATATGAACAGGTCAGTATAGAAAGATTTAAATGTACTTTTTCCATTAAACATTTACTCATTTACTCAACCAAGCACAAAAGAGAAGATATGGTGGCCGCAGAGCTCGCAAAAGAGTGAAAGGCCCTATCTATAGCCAATGTTTGGTTTGTTCATCATGCTGGACTCTGTAGAAGAGGACCATTCTAAGGTAATGGAAACAATGATGCTTAGGTGATATTTAAAACAACTAATAAAATATTCCAATGTTATTAAACTAAATAAGAACTTGTAACAAAAATGTGGCTACTATTCTATGCTGCCATTTTGTCCAGGTAATATATCTCAAGAAACTTACTGGTTAAATTAAAAATTAAAGTAAAAGAGAAAGTCCTGGTCTTTTTGCATAGCTTAGCACAAAGTCTGGAAGCTGCCCTAGCTCTGTCAAGACTGAAACTAGCTAGCTAGTTAGAGTCACTGTTTCTTTAATGATTTGTTCATCAAGTAATTATTCTGTCAAAGTTACTAACACATTTACACATTAAACTCTAGTTTCTTAGTACTTATTTGAATGTGAGTTTAGCTCTCTGAGTCAGTTGAATCATTCTTCTATGAGCAACGTTGGACTCTTTACAGAAGAGCCTAGCGCAGCTTGTATAACAATGTTTGTTGTATCTTTAAAATTAATTTTGTGTGTATTTTTTTCTCACTTAATTCCTTTCCAAATAATAGATTAAAATGTAACGACAGAAAATTCTCTTCTCTTGAGAATTTGGAGAGTGACTCGCTGAGGATTTCCAGTACGTGTTCCACTATAGAAAACTCTAAACATTGCATTCTGAAAAAGCTAGATGTATAATAGATGTCAGCTCTCCATTTGCCCTGCTCCCACTGGCTCTGCAGTTGGCCTACTTTCAGCCCATGTGTGTCAGACTTGGTGAAACCACGCAGCAACATTGTTTCCTCCTCGGGCTCTGGCTGAGCGCTGTTAATTTAATGGACCAATTAGCATGACAACTGGGTTAGAAATAAAAAAGTACAGGAGGCGGGAAGGTGACGCTTAATCTTTGCCAGTTTGCGAGCTTTTAAAACAAAAAATACCTATGCTACGTGAGGACAGAGGTAAGAAGTTTCTCCCACTTTCTCGCTGACTCACCAGTCAGCGCTCACAGTCTGCACTCCTCCTGACTCCGTGACCCACTTTCTCCCTTTGCACTTTCTTTTTCCCTTTCTATCATCCCTCTGCTTTTCTCTCCTGCAACATTTGCTGCTCCTTGATCTCTGCCTTTGTATTTCTCTCTCTCTCACTTCTAATCTCTTTCCCACTCCCTCCTGTTCTCTTGTTCTCTCTACTTCTGTGTTTTTTAATCATGGACTGATGGACTGCTGTACCATCTGCTGATTGGGAGTCACTGTAAATAGAACAATAAACTCTCTAACAATTTTCCTTACTGTTATTTCCAGTGCCACTCCTTTCATCCCTCGCTTTCCTTCCGTCCTGTATGATTGTGCGCCACAGTCGAGTGATTTAGTAACAGGCTCTGAATACTAATAGCCCTGCGCTTCTGCTGCAGCAGCAAAATACAAGTTATATTCTGCTCTATTATACTCTACATTATCTATTGTTGTCATGTGCTTTTCTCTTTTGTTTGTTCTTAATTACTGTATTATTATTATTTTTGCATTGTGTTTTCTGCTTAAGTGGCTGGCT
Source organism: Morone saxatilis (assembly GCF_004916995.1). Lineage (NCBI taxonomy): Eukaryota > Metazoa > Chordata > Actinopteri > Moronidae > Morone > Morone saxatilis. The sequence goes on along the minus strand of NW_023339762.1, from coordinate 4,769,969 downwards.
TTGCTTTGTGTTTTCCAAACGAGATGGATAATCAGCTTAAGAAAAAGGAAGAGGACCAATAAAAGGCAGTGGAAAGGACAACAAAAGCCACATATCTGCATTCAGCAGGGCCGTGGATCAGCTCCGGTCCACGACACGCTATCCTCCAAAACCCCCACCACCCCTATCCCACCTCCACCCATCAAGGCAGTGCCGCAGCGCTGCTGGCCCCGCCTCACCCCTCTCTCCGCAGGACGGGGATGTTTTTCTGACCTACATTTCATCGATGCCTCTCGCACTCACCCTTTCATTTGCCTCCCTGTCTCTCCCTCTTTTTCTATTTTTGTCACAGCTCATCACACTTAAAACAACAAGCCCCCCCTCAGTGTTTTTATTCTTTTTTCATTTCCTCTGTTTCTTCTCCCTACGTCCTCTCCTGCACACAATATCATAATCCCTTCCTTTATTAAATTATTGACCACTCAGTCTGTATTAAATGCTGGCTTATAGGGCACACTGTGACGTGGTATAACATGAGCATCATGGCAGACAGTCAACACTCGATTGTTCTTATGAGACATCTTACTAAATCCATGACAGAAAATCTTATAAAGCTGAAGCCTTCAGGTACAAGAAAATGTTTTGAAAATGTTTTGAATTGCAATAGAAATATTGATATTTTTTAATCTTGAAATGAAATTATTCCTCCCTAAAATCTGTACAACCTAAGCTAAAAGGTTATATAAGTCAATAAAAAAAGGTCACCCTGAACGGATAACGCAAAAAACGGACACCCGTGTGAGGTCCACTTTTAGAGGGTTAATCATTTCCTGATGAAACCCACATATCTTCCACACTGTGCTGAAACTATGTCAACTTTAACAAATAACTTCATTTATCCCCTGCATCCTTTAATTATGATTTTAGCTGTGACACTGCTGACATGGACCTCCTGCGGGTGACAATAACGACTGTGTGTGAGCGAGGGCTAGAAGGAAGGATGTGGCACAGAGGCCAATTATCACCTCCGATAAGTGTGGAAACACCTTACTGACAAGCCGGGAACATCTGTCAAGCCACACACACACATTTTACGTGGATACTCACGGTTCAGTCCCACGTCGTGGTAGGTGAGGATGGCAGGCTTGTTTCCTTTGGGTGCCCCGCGGATCACCACATGCAGCATCCCATAAGGGGTCTCAATATCATGTTCCTGTGAAACACACAAACACACTCTCACTCACCTGGTGGTTTCACACACAGTCATTTGTTTTTGTAAGAACATTTGCACCTGAACCTTCCCTGGGTAAACTGATGTGAGTGGGAGATTTAAAGAAAAAAACACCTCACTGATCCATAATCTCAAGTGTTTCACAAGACACAACACATCAACATGTCTTCAGCATTAACACTGCAAGAGACTGAGTTTTTAACCTGCTTTTTATTAAACTTCAGTCAAATGCTCCTTTACCATTAACAGCCGATCTATGCAGGATTGTTCCTCATTAATCATCAGCTTTCCCAGCATTATGACAGAGCGGCAGACCTGCCTAGGGCAGGCGTCTTCAATTAGTTTGAGCTACGACCACAGTGAATCCCTGATTATTGGACATGCGTTGACTAACATGTCATACTCTGCAGATAATAGATGAGATAGATAGATAGATAGATAGATAGATAGATGCATAGATAGATAAGTAATAGATTAGATAGATAGATTAGATAGATAGATAGAAGATAGATAGATAGACTTTATTGATCCCAAGCCTGGGGAAATTGCAGTGTAGCAGCAGCATACACACGTACAACAGTAACAACACAATAAGTAAGGAGAACAATAGACATGTATATAAAAAAAGCAATATAAAAAAATAATTGAGTAGTTTGTGGTTTTAAAGAATGAAGAATCTAAAAGGATTAAGAATTGAAAAATTATAAAGAAGTGAGGTTTGAAATTATGTAATAATGTAATACAAAATAATATAATATCACTGGCTGACACTACTGAGGAGCATATAGTGGATAACAAAACATACAAACTCCTTTAATGGAGCAGAATTCATATATATATATATATATATATATATATGTACATACTCTAATAGCTCACACTTGCTCCAAACACTCTCGTCATGACCCACATTTTGCAGCATCCGCTGGTCAGAGCCAGCCAAACTCAAAATGGAGGTAGGGGATATGTGTTACCATGAGCTGCGCAATGTGGGCACACACACACACCCACTCTCAGCAGAGTAGCGTTTTGGGATTATTTAGGCTGTAAACTGCACTGAAGCCTTTACTGATGATGTTGACTCTACAACAGAGATCTAATAAACACTGACACACCATCACTGCTGTCTTTCCCTCAGCATGTCATACCTTAATCTATTCAGACAGAGAGAGACCTGACTGTAAATCTACAACCTGCCAGGGGTCGATCTAGAGAAATATTCATGGGGTGACATGCACTGATTTAATCACATATGTCAATATTGGCTTGGAAAAGCCCCCAAATGAAGTCTAACTCAAAAACATTACATTATTGTGGCACATTAGTTATTAATAGTCATCAAATAAAAATATTTAAAGGTGGCATTACATGGCACATGGCCATAACAGATCATTAGATTCATTTTTAAAACTGATCTAAATTAATGTTTTAATTTGACTGAATTTGACACCAAACTGGGGTATGGTGCCACCCCTCTAGATCCGCCCATGCAACCATGGGCCAATCACTCAGGAGTGATTGGAATAGCTCCCAATAATTCAGAAACAAATGCACTTACGGTTGCAACCAACGGCTAAAATTCTGCAATATCCCCCCTACCCCCAGCAGCAGATAGTCATGCAGCCATCAATTATGAGTTAATCCAGCCAGATTATCTGTCTGTTATTCTGTGACATCAGTGTTTTCTGCAATCAGCATTCTAATTTGAGGCAGTTACAGCATCAGGGGCTTTGTTCACAGTCTGTTTGCAGTGTTCTGGCAAATATGAGGAGAAATTTCACAAACACACAAGCTGATGATGACCTTCAGATGTGCACACACACAGGGAGGAATTTACAGTATGTTTCAGTGGATGTGGAAGTTCAGGTTTCAAAATAAGACGCAGCTTTTCTCTCTCCACAGCAATTTGTTTGATTTAAGAATGATCTGAGAAATGAAAAATGAGCAAAAATCTCATCACAAGTCACAGTGCAGCCAGGAACACACAGAGCAAAACACATAAAAAGTGAGCTAACTGAATCCTCCCCTTCACTCTGTCCTCTCCTTTCCTCACACACACACCTTATCTTTTTCAAGGTTGCCAAAATGGATGGTACTGCAGAAGGATTAACACTTCCGCTGCACACACACACACAGTCATGTGTTTATCTGCAGAGTTATGCGCATCGGCATACTGCTGTTGGCAAGCTTAAGTGTGTCAGTGGGCCAGAGACAAAGGATGACCCATCATTTGACACTGACGCTGCAGTTTCTTCTTCTGAATACAGAACACACACACGAGAAATATTCTGTATCGTCACTGTTACAGCTGCACTTTGTTGACTGCCAGCAAACTTGGATCAGAATACTGTTTAATTTTTTTAATGTAATTTCTTTTGCAAAATGTAACATTTAGAGGAAAGAACCAGCCATAATTGCGAAGACTCTAAAATGTATTCTGATGTAATTGACGCCAGATATAAATATAGTCACTCATACATTTATATTAAATCACACACGCAGGTACAGCATCCTCCCATCACACACTCCTGCCTGCCACTCACCCCATCCCAGCACTCAGGCATGGCTCCACACTATCTGTACTCTCAGCCGACAAAGAAGAGGAGGGTGCAGACGGGCAGACGAGCAGCCAGGCCTCTCCTGTTTTAAGGGACTAGGTCCTGGTGAGCACTCGCTGTACAGGATGGAGAGCTCAATGCTGGATGCTGCAGGCTGCTGCAGTGTCTTTTGTCTGCTCTGCTCTACTCCCACCCAGACTCTTAAGCTCAGAGCCGCAGCCCTCCTCCTCGTCCCCTCCCTCCCCTTCTTCCATAGGCACCCGATACAGGGTGTGGGGCAGGCTGGAGATGATTTGCTTATAGTGCTGCCTCCCCTGCACACGATTGGTCAGCTGAGTTGTCAGTCTTTAGTCTGAAGGTGCTCTCTCTCTCATCAGCACCACTGCTCCCTAGTTTTGATCTGTTTCTGCTTCCCTGTCCCTCTGTTTTCCTCCCCTCTTGTTATGTTCCAGCCTTTAGGCAAAAACAAAACAGCTGCTGTTAATGAATTAGCTGTAACTGAGGCCAAATATTAGGAGGCCTGTAAGTGTGCTGATAGCTTGGACATAACACGGTATGCAGCAAGAATCAAAGGAGAATCATCACTCCTTGATTATTGCATCAGCATCTTCACTTGACTTAAAATCTACTGATGGTTCAGGATTCAGGCTTACAAGAGGCAAGGCCGCATTTAAAGGACCAGTGTGTAGAATTTAATGGCCTCTAGAGGTTAAATTGCAGATTACAACTAACTGAATACTGCTAGGCCTTCCAAGTGTGTAGAAAAAACTACAGTGGCAGCAAAACGTGCAAAAAATGTAAAAGGTCCTAACCGAAACCAGCGTTTGGTTTGTCTATTCTGGGCTCTGAGAAATGGCGGCTCAACATGGCGGACTCCCTACCCGTACCCTCCTTCTGTAGATGAAAACGGCTCATTCTAAGGTAACAAAAACATACCAATTATAGTTTTCAGGTGATGAGGAACTTCCCCAGTTGATTACTTACATGAAGACAATCATTTTTTTCAAGTTTTCTGAAAATGTATATTTAAATATGCAAATGAGGCATCATCTAATGCTACCTTTTAGGTGAATTTAGATCAAATCTACAGATGCAAGTAGACACAGTGTACTAACATTTTGGATGTTTTCTCTTCACTAGTCTGAAAGAAGACTGAAGAAGACAAAATTTGTCAAAATCTCAAAATCTTTGCCTGTAGTGTCTTGCCAGTCACAAGTATATCTCTGCCTGAAATAAAATATAGCATATTTGGTGAAGGCTGAGAAGCGTACGTGCAAATTCACGACTGTCATGGTGTCACAGTAACTATCGTGCTGACTGAAGCGCATGCACATTCTCACTAACACATATACACACACCAGAGTCTCCCTGTCTTTGCTCTCTCATGTCATTTATCAGCCCAGGCTCTTTGTCCTGCCTCTTCAACCTTATCTCACCCCCTTTTCTCTCCCTCTATCCCCTCTTTTCTCTCCTGTTGACAGAACACTCGTGCTGACTCAACTTGGAACGCCACTCTTTGCTGTCCCTTCCTCTCCCTCTCTGACTTTGTCCCCTTTTTCTCCACAGAAGAGATTAACTTGCTCTCCCATGCTGACTCTGCATCACTCCGTCTACTTTAAACATACAATCTGCGCCAGCAAGAATTTGACGAACACTGATGGGCAGGAAAGAGCTTGAACAAATATTGAAACCAGAACAATATTTAAGCTCGGATTTAATAATACAGAGCTGGTGAAAGTGTGACTGACATTGTATTTCATTATATTACATTTCTAGATTGAATTATTAGTATTCATGTCAAAATTACGTCAGCAGTTACCTTCTCCAGTAATGCTGTTATTTCTTATCTTGTAAATACTTATATTCTATACATCAATACATTGTACTGAATTAAAGTCTTTCTGAATCTCATATTTTTTATTCCATGCATTCTTCCTCCAACTCCACCACTATATTATTTTCAGTTTCAACCCCAACTGAAACTGACTGGAGCTTTGAATTTCTGCCCAAACCTGACTGAACCTGACATAGCCTACCGGTTTCGGGCCGGACTCACACAGAATTTTTCTGGGGTCTGTCAGGCCTGAGAATGCCTGTAAATGGACTTTGATTTGTAAAATGTAAGCAGTTTCTATCACAGCGCATATTACATCCGTACTGATAACAAATTTCATACTCATCAATGCAATATATTGCATGGATAATCATCTATAATCAAGGAAAGCTATTACATTGTAAAAGCAGATAACTTCGTTTAACTCAAAAAACAGTTGAAACTGATTACGTCAAAAATAAGAAAGAAAACTTTCTTGATCAAGTAGATTTAGTAATTTTAAGTCACGCTGACTTAAATTGTAATTGTGTGTAATTTGCATTTGTACTGTGAACACTAAAAAGTACTTTATTTTAATTTACAAAACTAAGTCACTTAAATAACTAATAAAAGCAGCTTAATCAAGAATCATTGTTTCAACAATGTATTTGAGGTAAAATAAGTTATTGCATTACAGTGTAAAACATAAAGTTGTATAATTAAATTTGCAGGTACTCCACATAAATAAATTCATAGAATAACAATAAAAATAAAATAAAACAATATATATAATTATTTATATAGGCACCACTGAGAATGACAATATTGACAAGGTAGCCAAGTGATGACAATATAGTTTCATCTTTACATAAAAGAACGCTTTATTTAATGTTTTAGAAAGGATTACACTCTTTCTTGCCAAGAACAAGATAAAATCGATACACATCTGTACACAAAATACTGTATGAAGCTGTAGCCAGCAGGCAATTAGCTTAGCTTAGCTTAGCGTACATACATCTTCTTTTACTGTTCATTAATTAACATACTGTATTTTGTTTGTTGTTTTTTGTGTTTAAAATTGTGGTTTTATAGTGAGCTACGTCTCATAACTAGGCTGCATCTTGGAGCAGACTGAACTGTCAAAGTGCTTTACTATTTGCATCCCTTATGTATGCACTTAATAATTAAATATAGTTAGTAATTACAGCTTGCACAAGTATGTTGGCAGTGAATCCGATCTGTAGAAGACTGAGGTATGTGTGAGTATGTTGCAAAAACCGTTAGAATAAACATGATTCTTGAAGAGTCTTGTCTAGAGTCTAGACACACTAGTTGCCATAATGTGCCTCCATTACATTAATGAGGAGCGTAATTAAACTGTTTATTGCAGTAATTGCTGTAATTACCAAATACAACCTTCGTATAACCATGGGTGGTATTAAAATGATTTGATTAGCAAGCATTCAAATGTTGTGGAATATAATCAAATGTTCCTAAATATAAGCCAATATAAGCCCTAAAACCTTAAATATACAATATACTGTATAATACAAAATGTGCCATCCTTTATGGTGGAGGGGCATAAAGCAATAAGGCTCCATCTTTTTTAGATTTCCACCTGGGGCTCCTTGGATAATTTCCGATGAGATGCATCAATTAAAAAAAATGGTAATTTCAAGTTCTCTTTAATGAATCTCAAACACAACCTTTACAGTTCAGTTAACACACCTGGATGTCTTTGAAAAGGGTATTAATTACTTCAAGAATGCATTCTATAAACGAGAATGAGGCTGAATCTTTTATCTCACAGCCAAATGCAATGTTATTTTCTGAGACCTTCAAGTGTTTAAATGTGAAAGAGAGGTGTTTCATGAGAAAGAAGCTAATCACTCCTGTCTGACAGTCAGCTCACGTCTGACTAAAATAACCCAGCAGAGTTTACATGTGTGAAGCTCAACTTTTTTTTTTTTTTAAACCCAGAGGACTTCTCAAACTGATGGCGTAATGTTTCATGCAAGTTTATAAACTGGAGAGTTCAGGTGGTCTGCTCTAATTAGCTGAGTTGTGTTAAAAACTGGTTTAAAAGATCTATTTAATGCACACTCGTGGTGCAATGGTACTTAGTATTTAATTCTAATTGATATAAACTGATCAAATTGGCACAGTTGTTCCATGAAAACATAAAGCTCTGGTTTACAGCAGTTGAAAAACTTCTCATAATCACCACTACCTAGCCATGGACAGGTTTAGGCCCTATTCAGATGCAACAAATAGTGCAGGGTTATGCAAGTGTTGACCTATCGTGATGTCACCCTTTGGTTTGTGGAGTTGGACAGACTCTCTGAGAATGACTTGTCAGTGTCAAGGTAGCCCTGCCCTAAAGCATACCCTGCTTTATGGTCTATTTTACTTTAAATGGGACCATCATTTACTAAATGAACATTCGCATGCCTGTATTGGAAGAAAAAGGAAAACTTGACTTTAGAATTGGATCAATAAAAGCTCATCAGGAAACTGTTTACTGAGCTCATAAATCAAGTCAGAAGTAGTGTAATTTCCCCATGAGGCTCAATGCTATCAGATGTCTTTTTTGCAGCCCATGGAGCTACCCCCTGCTGGCCATTAGAAAGAATGCAGGATTGAGACACATTGAAGGCTTCACTTCACAGACCCAGAAGTTCTGTCCACTAATTACATACTATCAATGTTTATAATGTAACCGCTGTGACACAATCAGAAAATAATGTATTTGTGGTGCCCTGGTATTTCACCTGGTAGAGCTGGCCACCCATGTACCAATGCTGAATCCTTGCTGCAGCAGCCATGGGTTTGACTCTGACCTGTGGCCCCTTGCTATGGGCTGATATTTGTGTCAGTAGAAACTGAATTTGAATCATTTAGAACTG
>NW_023339762.1:4758326-4761457 GCF_004916995.1 Morone saxatilis | reverse complement strand
AGGAACTGATCTTGAAAATTGCCAACTTGAATAATTGCATTTTAAAAACCTGAATTTGAATTGCATAATTTGAATTTGTATTGTTAACTTGAATAACTGTATTGCAAAACTGAATCTGAATGACATAGATTTGGAATTTGAATTTATTAGTTTGAAAACTGAATTGAGCCTCACTAAAAACAACTTTTTATGTTTACTTTTCAAATTTCCGATCTCTTAAATTTCAGAATTCAGATCTCTAAATTCTAATTCAGTCGCTCAAGTCTCAACCACCATTCGGTCTTCTCAAGTATCATTTCAAAACCCATTCAAGAGTATAGCAGAAGACTTCAAAACTCACTCTTTACAGGGTCAAAAACCCATTTAATGGATACGTAGAGCAAACTAGAAATGCAGCAAGTGGAAGACCTTGCCACCTTTCTTCCCAAACCAAGACAAGACAAGCAGTGGCGATTATCATCATCAGATTCAAGAAGATCAGCCAAGTATATCTATCCGACAATACGGCAATCAAACAGTGTCACAGCAGAGTTTCCTTCCTCCACAAGCCTAGTCAACCCATAGATATCTTCTCATTAACTATTTCTTTTCCTCAGCTTTTGATGCTTTATTCATGCTACTATTATACTCTTATCGTCGTTTCAAATATGTGTTCACTTTTCAAACACAACGCACAAGTGATGTTCGCTGTCAGTAATCTTCACGATTAAATGAGTACCATGAATGGATCCTACTATTTATGACTGAAATCATTAGACGACCTAAACTATGTTTATTCATGCTTAGGAACCGGAGGCGGGGAAGGTGTGTTGATTTTCGACAATATGTCTCGTGCGATACATTTATTTACAAATTAAAACCATCAATATATCACCTAGATCAGTTATGCAAAACTGTGTAAGTGCTTCCAAATATGTTACCTGCACTGTTAAATTATGCAAGGACTTCTACTTCCGATCATCCATGAAATACACAACTTTATGTGAGGAAATTCGGGCTGTTAAATAATTTCCGGTTAGTTACATGTAGGCAATCCTCTTCCCCCCCGTGGGAGAGAGAGCCTAAAAATAAAATGTTAACTAACCGGGAAAATATAATAACAGCCGATTCCTAATAAGTTTTTCTATGTCGGAGCTCAAAATTTACAGTGCAACATAGAGTCATTCTAGCTTGATTGACAGGTCGCCACAGACTTGTCAATCAGCATAGGTAGCCCCGTGCTAAAAGCATAAACTTGCTTTATCGTCTATTTTCGTCTAAAGTAGGATCGGAAGTTACACCTTTAAATGAAACATCTATGCTGTGTTGAAAAGACTTGAACTGACGATTAAGATAGAAAAACTAATTAGAAAAATGTTGTAATGATGATAACAGTCAGTGGGAAACTTATTTGCATTATTTCTGATGGAACTGGGTTTCTTCTATTCCAGTGAAGTCCCCTCTGCTGGCTGTTGGAAAGAATGAGCAGTGGTTACTCTGCACTCGATTGCTTATCTTCCTTAAGGTTTGACCTTAAGGGTTTGCAAGTTGTATCTTGTGGGTTTGGAAATTGAATGGAGAACCGAATTTGATTTGGCGACCTGAATTAGAATTTAGAGATTTGCTGAATTTGAATTTAGGAAGATGGTATGTAATGAATTTTTTGAGGATAAGATATTAGTAAAAATAGTTTAGAGATACTGAATATTGCCAATTATAGAGAATTGGAGATTGGTGAATTAGTTTACATTAAGTTATAAAGTATGAATTTTTAGGTGGGATCAAAATGTAGTTTAAATATAAATTATTTAATTCATATATAAGAAGTATGCTATTAGATTCAAGTTATTTGCAATATTAGTATATTCAAGATTATTAAATTCATATTGGATTATAATAGACATATTTATAAGTAAATATAAATTATGCAACTTCAAATTCAGGGTTTTTTAATTGCAAATTATTCAAGTTTGGGCAATTTTTCAGAGGATTCAGGTTTCTAAATGAATTCAAATTTCAGTTTCTACTGACACAAATATCAGGCCCATAGCAAGGGCCACAGGTCAGAGTCAAAACCCATGGCTGGCTTGCAGCAAGGATTTCAGCATGTAGCGTACATTGGGGTTGCCAGCTCTTACCAGTTGAGAAATTACCAGAAATAGAAAAGCACCACAAATAACATTTATTTTCTGATGTGTCACAGCGGTTACATTTTAAACATTGATAGGTATTGTAATTAGTTGGGACATGAACTTTCTGGGTCTGTGAAGTTGAAGAGCGCTTCAATGTGGTGCTCAAATCCTGCATTTTTTAAACCGTTAAAATATTAAATAATTTTTGGGGGGGGGGCCAGCAGGGGGATGAGCTCCAGTGGCTGACAATAAAAAAAAAGACAGTCGTGTATAAATGCATTGAGCCTGCTCATGGGAATTATTTACATCTTTATTACTAGTAACTATGTATTTATGAGCTCCGAGGTAAGACAGGGTTTCACTGAAATGGATAATGAATATTGATATAAATTCGAAATCTCTAGTAGTTTGCGAAGTCTTCTTTCCAGTATACAGGCAATTTGATGTGTCATTTAGTAAATGATGTTGTCCGCATTTGAAAGTGGTAAAAATAAGACCGAAGTTAAAAGCGAGGGTATGCTAAAAATTAGGGCAGGGGTATCCTTGACAACGTGGACAGAGGTCATGTTCTGTCAGGAGAGGTCTGTCCAAAAACATCAACCTAAAATTACCATAAGAAGGTGTGACATCACGATTTAGGTCAAGAGCTGTGGTGCAATAAACCCTGCACTATTTGTTGCATTTTGAATAGGGCGCTGAAAACCTGAATCCATGGCGTAGTAGGTAGGTGGGTGGATTAATTGAAGAAGTTTTTTCAAACTGTGTTAAACCAGAGGCTTTATGTGTTTGCATGGAACAACTGGCTCTGTGAAAAAGGTCTATTGTGACTCTGAGATCAGCAACGAAGAAGTGCATCACAGCAGCAAACACAATGTGTACTTGCAAGAATCTTCCCTCTGAGCTCTCATTAGAGTATTCAGTTCAGAGACAAAAGGAAAACAAAAGGATAGAAGCCAAACATTTCATCTAGATGTCACCACCTACAGCACACACTCCATGTCCCCAGCACTCTCCGACTGA
>NW_023339762.1:4757952-4758296 GCF_004916995.1 Morone saxatilis | reverse complement strand
AGCTCAGCTGCTGGAAATCCTCTACTTGAAGTACCACTGGGTGGGAGTTATATGAAAGAGAAGAGTGCCACCTGCTGGTCCGACCACCGTACTGTCATCACTAACGTGTTCCCACTGAAAACAATTAACCATCTGCATGAAATCCACAGGGACTGAAGTTGCCCTTTCAGCTGTACATGTCTGTTGTGATGAGAAATCAGTTTATTGGATTTCTTACCCACACACACCTTCCAATGCTCAGCTAATGATACAGCATCAAATCAAGGGAAAAAAGAGCTCATTCAGTATTATTTGTCATATTCTTCTTACAGGGCAGCTTCAGGTCCTGTTGTGTTTAGTGACAT
>NW_023339762.1:4755631-4757943 GCF_004916995.1 Morone saxatilis | reverse complement strand
TATTTCTCTCTCTTTAGGTGGGTCCCTGATCTGACTCTGTTCACTGTGTGGAGTGCCACTCCTGTCCTTTCTTTTCCATTCTTCACTGCTAATAACTTTACATTTTTTTTACTCTTTCTTCCCCCCACCTTAATCCACCACTATTCCTTTTAACTTGGTATATGTACAGTATCCATCTTTAATCCTGTCACATTTTCTTTCAGAATTATCTTCCCACATGAACTAAGACCTTACTTGTGCATGTCTAACAAGGAAGCAGTGTGGAAACCATTTGTCCGACAGTTCTGACAAACCTCATGTGCATGTCCTTTTTTTGTGTCCAGATTTTCAGATGTTCCTACTCTGCTCCAAAATGTACAAAGGCAGCAGAGCAGGAATAAGCTCTTAAATCACATGTGCTGAAATAACACAGGCTAGGATCAACTGCTGTGTTGAGAAATTAGAAAAGCCATTGTACAAATTGGTTAAAATGTGTGTGTGTGTATTCTCCAGCACATCAGTTAGTTATGGATGAGAAACCTGTTTTATGTCAGTACATCTCTTCTTAAATGAAAAGTCAAGACCAGATTTCTCAAAGAGTGAGCACTGCGAGATAAGACATTAACGAAAAACAAATTCAAAGGCTTCAAATACTGAAAATCTTTGACTGGCGCTGGCACAGCTGTCACTTCTACTGAAGCCAGCTTGTCATCAATCAGTGTCTCTGAATTTTTAAATCTATTTTGGCAGTCAAGGAGTCAGACTGGCTCGCAGGGATTCTCCCATCACCACTGTGGCCAGATGACAAAAATGCTATATTTATGCCCTGATCGTATGCCCCAGCTCATGGTTGTTTACAGGCGTCGATGACTGTTGAGGTGTCTTGCTGTGGGGGGAATCTGGTCGCTGTGCTCTCTCTCATCCTGTATTTTTTTTAAAACACCATCTTCCCTCACTTTTACTGCTGATTTGTTCCCAGTCTCCCACATGCACTTACTGTAAGTAAATTCTCTTTACTGTCTCTCTTAAAAGAGATAGAAACAGGTGTAGTAAGCACTCTTAAAGGAGCACTCCACCACAGCCGTGTTTCCAGGGGTTATCTCAGATTAGGCTTGGAGACAACAAAATATTTTTAAGAAAGTCTATGTGGTGTGAAATTTTAAAGACATGGGTGTTTACCAGAGTCTGATGAAATCCATTATGTCTCCTGTGACTATTCATACGTAAATGCAGTGCACTGCTAAATAGCTGGAGTACTCCTTTAAATAAGCCTAAATGCTTACAGTATAATTTTACTGGCAATTGTGCCCATAAAAAGGTAATGCAAAACTGAATATTTAACATATATTTCTGTGTATGTTCAGAGACAGGTGATCATACTGTACAGCTAAGGTGCTTCTGGGAAACTGTGTTTTTCTGTGTCTGTGGTTTGGATCTACAGTGCACAGCTTGTGCTACTCTTCTGTAAGTCTAGCGGCCTTCAGCTCCAACAGTGGATGCACCCTTTACTGTGTGAGGAATATGTGTGTGTGAGTTCAGACTATGTATCTCCTTCCTTTTTTAATTCTTTTTTCTTTGTGTGTTCTATCTGCTTGTCTTTTTCTGCAGGAGAGCTGTGAACAGCTGATGCCAGCAGGGGATTGGAAGGTACGAGCTGATGCCTCTCTCTCTTTCCTCTTACCTCTTCTTATCAGCGCCTCTCGTCTTTTGTGCTCTCGGTGTCTATCGTCCTTAATCTTTCTTTGTTTGTCATCTCTTCGTGCTTGCTCACTTGGGTAAACAATGCCTGTGAGTCGACAGAGAAAAGAAAAAGAGTAAGGTGAAAGATAGATATCTGTAATTTCACAAGGCTAAATATAACAAAGATGATAACTTCCTTGTAATGGGAAGTGCTACCTTAGCTATGACTACAGATATCTACAAATAGACAGTGGCAGAGGTGGCACTCATTAGTGCAGCAAGAATGTCCTGGATTTGAGGCCATTATTGAGGCCTTACTGTGTGGAGTTTGCATGTTCTCCTTGTGCCTCATCCAAAAATAGGCTGGTTAGGACCAGGTACCTCTAACATGCCAATAAGTGTAGTTGAGAGTTTGAATTTCTGTTTGTGAGACTGGTGACCTGTCCAGGGTGTACCTGCCTGCCTAAATTGCTGGGGTAGGCTCTAGTCCTCAGTGACCCTTCAAAGAATAAGTCAAAATAATGAACGGCATGACAGCTTGTCTGATAAATAGCAATGCATCAGTGTTTACTGAATGTTTAAAGGTGCAGTTTCAGCAGTGACAAACATAACAAAGTCTGCGTCTGTTTGAGTCCTGTGTGAAACCAAAGGTC
>NW_023339762.1:4748686-4755531 GCF_004916995.1 Morone saxatilis | reverse complement strand
AAGCCGTTGTGGCAGCTCTTGTAGGTTGAAATCAAGAGAAAACGATCTTTTTTATATCGAGATAATGAGATAATAAGTCGTTATCACAATATAACAGTGCATAAAAAAAAATCCATGGCCGTTCTCGGCTTCCGTAGAAAATGACCCATTTTTCTGAGAATAAATATGGAAAACGAGAAACAACCAGTTTTTCTACGTTTTTGTTCTGAAAAAAAAAACGGAAAACAAAAAACAACCAGTTTTTTAGTCGGGAAACAGCTCATTTCCCAATTTTGTTTTTTATCATTTCAAAATGAAAGTCTGTTGGCTGCAGAGTACTCATTCATGCATCAAAGTCTTTTTAAACTATCCAAGGTTATAAAAACATCTAAAATCAATAAATCAAAATTTAGAAAGTTTCATACATTTGGTAATATTGTCAATTTTAACACCAACATTGATGTGTTTCATCACAGTATAGTCATACTATAATTTAGTTTACAGCTCAAAAAACACATTCTAGGGTGGAGTACCTCTTTAAAATAGATTTTAGCATCAGCTTATTCCCATCAAGGATTTAGGAAATATTAAATCTCAGGTGGTCTAAATTTTGAAGTTGATAATCTGTTTTGGTAATGAGAACATTGTAATATGCCAATTAGTGTAATTACGTTTGACTAACCTGGGCATTTTTGTTAGCATTGTCGCCATGTTCTCAGATCCCAGCAATCAACCAGATAACTCTGGAAACATACATTATCTCCTCTACATGAATGAGATCAAACCAAATCAGAATTCATTAAGAATTAAGAAGTAATGTGACATCTCATGCAGGTCACCAACTAATACATGTGATATGTTTTGTTTGTAGCCTTTCTTCTCAGTGAAGAGCTTTAGCTTCATACACGTTGTCAGTGCTGTTTCAGAAGCATTGTTATCCCGGTAAGAGGACAACTCTTGAATAAATTAGGGACTGCTTGTGTTTTTGTTTTTTCACATCAAAATTGACACAGTTAAAAATATAAAACATCACATGCATGCTGTCAACAGTTGATCTGTCAGCTTCAAAACACACACACGCCATTCAAACCTTAGAATAGACCTAATGATTTTGTTTTTCTCCTCTCTGCTCTCTTTTTCTCCTTCCCTCCTTCCCCTCTCTCTACCCCCGCCCTTGCTCTCTCCCTCCCATCGTGACCAGTTTATTAAACGGGCCAGTGTGACCTTTCTGAGGCCACTGGAATGGAGCCACGAGCAGTATTAATATGAGAACAGAGAGCAAACAACACCACCTCTCTTCCTCCTGCTCCCTCACTTTATAGTCTGCTGTTTTCCTCTGTCATCACTTTCATTGTTTATCACAACTTCAATAACCCTTTATCTTCTTTCCAAAACAATAAATGTCTATATTAGTCACATGTTTTGCCTATTCTGTATATCTGATTGACGTTACACTGTAGATAATTGTTTTTACAGTTGCTGCTTTAGACACCAGATATCTGAAAGCTTTTCTCTCCCAAACAATCCTCATTTTACTTTTCCAGTTAGTTGGACTAAAAGTAGGAGTAGTCTAACAAAGTCCAACAAGTTTGGGCCACAGTGTTGCTTGTTAAGTTTAAGTTTAGAAATTGACCTAATTGAATTCCATTCCACTTTATTTGTATAGCACTTTTCATACAGGTTAGTGCTTCACAGACTGACAGGCCGATTATAAGACAGAAAAGACACTATGTAAGTATGCCATGTGTTCGCCATCCAAGGAAATTGAATTCAGCTGGCAGAACACTACTGAATGGGGATTTAGAAGTGGGTATACCCAATGGCCACTGAGAAATAAGTAAGTATACCTGTGTTTACCCTGCACAAGACCATTGGTTACACGTGCAACGGATCTTGCTTGTTTGTTCACTTCCTGTCTGATAAAAGGAGGCTGGATAAAACACATCAGGTAAGATGATATAAATAACATGGTGATGGCCATGTTAGTGTTGGTGACGTATATTGTGAGAAATGAGAGCTGTAGTTCCGCAGTTTCACACAAAACAAAATGGTAGGCTATGACAAGAAACCTTTGAAGCACTGCTGCTGCTTTGTGCACATTGTAATAACTAAATATTACATTTTTTACCAACTCCCCTCTCTTATCTGGATTATGTACAGTATGTACAGTAAGAGAACTATGTTTAGAGAGACTATAGTGTGTATAGTATAGTATAGTATAGTATACTTAAAGTCTGGATAAAGCCCAACCCAGTGGGAGTGAGTTCTTGTGAATGACACTGGAGACAACCCGAAGAAGCCTCCAGACTGTCAGGGAGATCAGCTCAATATGCATCAGACAGTGTGTGAACTGTCTAAAGCTGGAATAAAAAAGAAAAACTGGATGATTAACACCAGCAGTCAGCCAAAATGGCTGAACAGACAAATAAAAGAGGTCCACCTACAGACACTCAAACTTCACTGACAGATTATCCAAAGAAAATGAGCACTATACCGCCCACGTTCTTTAGATAGAAGACAGCGCACCAATGAGCACTGAGCATGAAGGATATAAAAATCCGAAAGGATTACCTCCTTATCCTTATTTCACCTCAATAAATCCTTTTTTTTTCCTTTTTGGATTTTTTACATAACCCCTTTCATTGCTTTACAATTTAGCCTCCAGGATCATCTGTGTACCACATACTGGATTGTCTCAAAATTTGCATGACTTTGAAAACATTTTTCCCCTAAAGGCTTGTGTGTTTATGGATCTATCACCTTATGTTCCGCATCACTGCATATACACACATAGTACCACAGTAATAAATCCAGTTGATACAGAGCAAAATTAGAATGCGTTTAGTCACTCTCCTTTTAGTTCTGTTTTGTTCTCCACCAACTCCTGAGGGACATCTGTGTCTCTTTAAATTCTCCACTTTCTTCACCAGATCACTAACTGTGTCAGTCTGCAATTTGGTGCCTCAGGTAGCATGACGTCAGTTTATCAAAGCATTTTTAACTGAAAACAGCTGTGTACTGCTCCTGGAATCTTGATGAGAACAGAATTTGCGGGATGTAAAACCAAACCAAAGGTCACTGCAGAGTTGGGTGACCCTTCCTAAGTCCTACCCCTTTTGGAACCTCGGCCAACTTTCTCCTTTCCTGTACTTAAATATGCTTTGTGCTAGGCTAATCTATGTTGAAACGAAAACCATATTTTGAAGATGGTTAAAAAATAAAAGTGACATAAATATGTAGTCATATCTTAGCTCATCTGTTAGCTACATTAATAGTTTTGAAGATTATCTAGCTAGTTGCTTTGTTGACATTAGCTAACTTAAGATGGAACTATATGTTGTATAAATCTTTTAAAGGTCCAGTGTGTAACATTTAGTAGGATCTATTGGCAGAAATGAAATATAATATTCATAGTTATATTCTCATTAGTGTTTAAGTTGTATAGTGGCCTTCTATGGAGTCCGCCACGTTTCTACAGTAGCTTAGAAGGGACAAACCAAAGACTGGTTGTAGATAGGGCCTTTTGCGTTCACCAGCGGTGTCCAGTTAGTGACAATCTGCAACTTCACCATAAGATGCCACTAAATTTTTCCCACTGGTCCTTTAACTATCTTCAGAACTTAGTTGTCTTTTCAAAAAAGACGAGTCTAGCATATAGCATATATGTACAGTAAAGAGACAGGTTTTGACCGAGGCTTGCTCAACTGTTACTGGAGCACTGAGCAAAAAGGGTCGGGACTTATGAAGGGTCATTTCTCTGTGGGTTAATCACTATGAATGATCCCTTTCACATGATATGTAATCATTTGACCCATTGGTAACATTAAAATATTCATTAGTGCAGCTTTAAACTTAGGAGTTTAAACATTACTGATTTTACAAATTATTCATAAAAATATGCCTAATAGCCAGTCGGTGTAGGTCCAGGATGAATGTGTTATTTCCACCCAGGCATTATACCTGCTGCTCCTGCCTTGGCATCCTCTGCTGTTGAGTCTCTGCTTGTATAACTCTCTCCGTCTCTGCTTCTCTTTGTTTCTCTGTTTTTCAAATTCGTCACCACTGTTTGACAGTTCGCTTTTTCCAAATCTTTCTTTCTCTACACCCTCCTCCTCTGTCTTCCAGAATCTTATACCCCTTCTCCTTGTCATCTTTTGACATCTTGCTTTTTGTTCTTGCCACTCCAGCATATGTCTAATATCCAACCCTCTCCATCACTCCTATTCTTTCTCTCACTCCATCTCACCCTCCCATCTCTGCTTCTTCTCTTTCCTCATTCCACCCCATCTAATCCCTCTCTTTCGCACCATCTCTATTCACTCTGACATGCTTATGTAAGACAGCTGGTTGTGAAATCAATTACCATTGCATTACACCGGCTATATTTGGCCTCATGACGCCACTGCTGCCGGTGGAAAGATACCGGTGCTGTCCTCCTCTGAATTAATGCTTTATGTTGTGTGCAACTACCGTATGGTGCTATTGTTGTTTCTTTAATAAGAGATGTTGATACGTGTAGTTTAAAAATCATACGTGATTGTGTGTCTCCTGTTAGTGTATCTACGGTGTGTGTTAATTGTGTACAAAGATGTGAATATTTGGTCTTTAAATTCAGTCAGTCGTTCTATTGATCATTTGGTTTATTGTAAAACTTTAGTCTGTAGCAAGATGTCAACAATTATAGTTCAGAGTGTATAATCAAGTCAAGTCAAGTTGATCAGCACACATGCCAACCTCCAGACATCAGAGCCTAAATCAGAAGAGCAAACTTAACCAGGATATCTTCAATTAGTTACATTCATTTGTTTTTCACAGACATAGTAACCTAATAATAACCTTTTTTGGTAAACATAATAAAGTTTTGGAATGACAGAGACTTATTAGTCCTGCGAGAAGAGAGGGAGAGACACTGACTCTGTTCTGTCTGTCAACCAAGACAGTGAGAAAAGCCCCGTTATCTCCGACGAAAACTTATCCAACTAGCTAATTAATTACCTGAAGATGCCTGACTTAAAGTTTTGTCGTATCTGGAGGGTTTAACTTTGGCGCTGGCTGCATGCGTGCTAATGTTAACTGCAACTGCTGCAGGGGACTCAACTGGCTTTCAGGCTATGAAACACAGTAATGTTACACTCTTCAGTTTTTAGATATGTTTTGTGTTTGACCAGGAGTCTCCTCAGGTTAGATGTGTTGACCTGGCCACACAGTTACACAGTCTGCATGGTCTGACTCACTGTGACTTGAACAAGCTGCTCTCTCTCTCTTTTTCTCTGTACTCCATACTCTCTCGCCCATATGCAATCCTAGGTACCAAAATTAGGCACCAATTGATTTAACGTGAATCGGTACTTGGTAGCCCCAATGTGATTCGGTTGGTACACTGCATGTTTGGTTTGTCTTTTCTGGGCTACTGTAGAAACATGTTGGTTTAACATAGCGGACACCACTGAAGGCGACCCGCAGTGTCCGTAGGTATAAAAAGCTCATTATAAGGTAACAAAACAACAACGATTTCTATATTCAGATGATTATACACTAATGAAAACAAACCTATAGATCCTCCTAAATGTTACACACTGGACCTTTAACGTCCCGGCATCATGTATTCTACATGTTTTACTTCACCTCCTCCATACAGGGTGGTATTGTATCTGATGATAAAGCCAATGAGCTGAACAGTGAGGTATGCGGCCATCACAGTCCACTCTCCACAGTGGAGGGCCTAACTTCAAAGCCTCTCTTCATCCCTCAACCAACTCGTCGTCAGCCAGCCAAAGTGTCAGTGGGTGAGAAGTTATTTACAGGCCTGTTTTCTATGTCCTCTCTTTCATGAAGGAACACTGCCAAAAAAGAGCCTTTTCTCTCAAAACAAGTGGGTTTTTTCTAGTTTTTTGAGAAAACAGTCTGCTTTTACAGCAGTCAGTTGAGGAGAAAAAAATGGACTTGTCCTCTTTTCTTTTCTCTCCTTTGCTTCTTTTTTTTCTTCTTTTTAGTTCTACCCAGACGGGGTTTCTATGACAACCCAGCCTAATCCCATCGGGTCTGGCTCACCTTCTCCTCACTGCTTTTTTTTACATTACACATTATTTTCCACCAACTTATTAGACCAACTTGTCAAAATTACACATATTCTGTGTTATCGTGTGCTCTCATCTTATTCGTGACGTTTACAACAAAACAAATTTGTTTTTTTGTGCTTTTCATTTCACACATTTGTATTCATAAAGCAGCAAAAACAGCTGATACCATATAAATACTATCTTTGCATTGCCACTCTATTAACTCATACAAGTAGCATTATTTCTCTCTTCTCTCCTGTTTTAAATTACACAATGTCCTCTTTTGTTCTCCATTCACAAGTATGTCTTGCCAAATTACACAACACAGTCGCACTATAGTAACCTTTCTCTTTGCCTTTCTCTTTGTTTGCTTTTCCTCCCCCGTCAGTTCATATAGGTTATAAGATTCCAGTTGTATTGTCTTTGATTATGATCATTTGATGTTGTGTGCTGTTCAGACGAAGGCAGGACAGATTAAAGGATTGTCCACACCAAGAACAGTAACTATAACAATAACTATAACGATGTGAGATCGATTAAGTTGTGTTAACAGTGGCCTCAACCACACGCCGCTCTTTCAGTAAAACCAAACAGATTTTGACTTGATCTCCATCAGTTAATCACATTGTTGCTGTCAAGTTTACTGTCACTGTTTCAGTGTGAGTCGTCACAATCCTCCTCCGCTCCATTCACCCCCAGTTCCCAGTTCCAGTTGCTCACTCTTAAAGCTGTAACATGTAACAATTTCTACTTTAAAATTTCTCTAAACTCTAGCTCTATGTAATATATGTAGTTGAGTTGTGTACT
>NW_023339762.1:4742968-4748586 GCF_004916995.1 Morone saxatilis | reverse complement strand
GTTGAACATAATTTCATCCTGTGTTGTCACAACTTAAAATGAGAGATGGAAACTGTTGAGTTGATTTTCTTCGTTGAGCCAAGACATTTGTTTTTAGAGTGTACTGTATAATTGAGTGACACCAGTTGTGCATTACATATGCCTGATGGACAGTCTGGAGCCAGCCAGTGTTCTAGCTCCAATCGTCCAATGACAGTGGAGCACTTTAAGGGGATGCAGGGACAGTAAAGAGGCTCAGAGAGAAGCTTCCTGTCAGACAGGAGATCAATTGCACAGCCATGTGGAGGGGAAGCATCTGATCTAATGTACAATCACTGAATCGATACCTGGAAACTGGGACAGCACACAGGCACAGAGGCAGAAAGAAAAAGAGACAGGGGGACTAGGGCTGCACCTAACGATAATTTACATTCTGTTGACCATTTTCTCGATTTATTGATAAGTTGTTGGTCCATAAAATGTCAGAAAATAGTGAAAAATGTTGATCACTGTTTCCAAAAGCCCAAGGTGTTGTCATCAAATGTTTTGTTTTGTCCAAACCCCAAAGATATTCAGTTTACTGTCAGAGAGGAATAAAGAAAGCAAAACATTTTCACAATTTAGAAGCTGAAACTTTCACTACATCCTGACAGTAGTACATGAGACAGATAATGTCTAAAAAATTAGGTTCCTCTGGCTCCTCCTAGTGCTCCTAATGGTATTTGCAAGAATCTACCTGGCCTGAATTAAAACAACTAATCAGAGCCAAAACAGATAGCTGATTGTTGAGTCTCATTCCCAGGCTTGTGATTTTTTCACAGATTAACTGTCTCACGTACTTCTGTCAGAACACATTTAAGCAAATATGATCAAAAGTTATTTTATTAAGTTACCTACTGCAGCTTTAATAGCTGACAACTAATCGATAATCGACTTGTAGCTCTAAGGTGAATAAATAAGACCGAAGGCAGGACAGTTATGAGAGATATTTTAAATGGTAAGGCAGGTTCTGAGTGGTTTTTCCACCGTAACAAAAAACTGTGTGTCACATTAAATGTACTTCTTTCCTTTAATTTTGGTAGTTTGCTCAACATACAAGAAAAGCTGTTAAGTCAACAGTTCAAACTGCAGAGGTTCACCTCCCACTCTCCCCCAGCTCTGTCAGGCTACAAGGTTACTAACTCTGCTCAAGTGTATTAATTAGACATATGGATGCCACACTTCAAAGAGGATAACAGCCCTCAAAAGGATATGGACTCTCTCTCTCTCTCTCTCTCTCTCTCTCTCTCTCTCTGCCCTTCCAACTCTTCCTCCCCTTCACTGAAATCACACAACACTACCTGCATGCCTCTGCCAGCTGATGAAGAGCCTGAGAAGATGGAGTGACTGGTAAAGTACAAACAACAAGGACACAAAAACAGAGACTGCTATAGATACTTCAGCCAGAAAATATAAAAAAGAAATGCTATGAAGTCAAGTGCAGCTTTGTAGCTTGACGTCAACAACAATTTACAGCTTTTAAAAATATAAGAAACCATACTGTACAGTAGTTAAAGGAAAGTGTGTAGGATTTAGTGACATTTATTGGTGTAGTTGCAACTCCCTTGCCCTCCCCTTCCATGTGCAATGGAGAAACTACAGTGGCCAGGAAACATGCGCAAAACGCAAACGCCCCTATCTAAAGCCAGTATTTGCAGGATCTGAAATTAAAACCCGCTACCTTTAGGTTCTCAGTGAGTCTGTCCAGCTCAACACACCAAACTGAGATCAAACTGTTAAACTAGGCAGTGCTGATCAGATATGAATCAAGAACCTGTTACTGTGTTGCCCATTTCTTGTCTTAAATCTTTTCACAAACATATTTTTGTGTACCATTTAGCTGTAATACGAGATTGTGTGTGACCAGAGAGCTATAATCAAACTCGAGGCTTCAAAACGGTACTTCACAAACTGATATGTGACACCACGATAGGTTCACGCAGTTTTCAGACAGAAGATGAACTGAGGGGTTGCATGTAGGGCCAGTATAAGATAAATAAGAATGTTTTTGAAGAGTTAATTATGCAATGATACTATAGTATAGTAAAAATTTGTGCCAGCATGTTAAAATGAAAAACAAACAAACACATAATCTAAATAATAGCAGTCTATCCCTTCATTTGCCTGCCATTGTATAAGTGAGTAAGTGGATGTGACTCCTGAAAGAGCTTCCTCCAGTCAAGCATTGCGGAGATGTTAATCCTGACTGACATACCCCAACATTCACTCCTACACACCACCCCTCCAATCCCCATTTTCCAACATGTTGGTCTGTGTGCACACACATGCAAAAGGAACAGATACACCTGCTGACACACCACGAGAAGTGCTATAATCATGACACTGTTAACGAGCGTCTTTAAATCACATTTAGTGATTCAGTGACTCAGCTCTTTACATCATTTGAAATGAAACTTTTAATTATTTAAAGCTGCTGAATGTCTAGAGAAGTCTTCTGTGGCCCAGCAGCTACCCAGAGCAGAGATATCAATGTCGGAGTGGAGGATTAAATATTAAATATCAGCTATCAGCTCCAGACTGAAACCCTCAGCAGCATTTTCCCTTCTGGCATAAAAAGATTTGATGTCAGCACTGTCAGATGAAAGCTTTCTCTAGAAACTGTTACGCACTGTATCCAAGAAGTCAGCTTTACAGGAAGAAGCAGCCTGATTCAGGTAAAACATAGGGAAATAAAGAGGGCACAGGGAGTGTCCAGACACACAGTGGGGTGTTCACACTTTTGACATCACACTCACTCGGAGCTCTATTTTTGCCTCAGCTCTCAGTGGTGGCATAGGAGCTGTGAAAGGGCGGCGCCCCCTTAAGGGTCTGACGTTCTGCTGGGAGTTGGACTTGCCACTGTGCAGAGGTAAGACTAATGTTAGTTTTCAGCACTTATGATGTGCGCAGAGGACAGAGTCCTGAGCCTCTAGAATCTCCAGTCTTATTCATTCATTTACTTGGGAGAGCTGGCTGATTTCTGAAGGAAAACTGTAAGAGCCCCTTAATGCCACCTGGAATTCCAATTTAAAATCCCATATTAAGAGACAAGATTGTCAGATGCAGACTCTGACTGAATATAAATAGTGAAACCTGGAGAGCTATAAATCTACCCTTCCTAATAGTGCATTCCATTTACCTCAGAAGTCAGAGCTGGGAATTACATCACACCTGAACTGATCGCGTTCCAGTACAACATGTCGGAAAAACCAAGCTATAGCCAGGTTAGCAGTTAGACATTGTTAGCTATACCAAGTTGATGACAATAAATTATGCTGTATTGTCCTCATATAAACATAAGTTGGACAGTAATGTCTGATTTATTACCAAGACACAAAACACAGAAGTGTCCTGAGATTGAATCAGCGCTATACAAATAAAAATTAATTGAACTGAAGTGCTATTAAATAGTATATTACTACAGTTTTCACTTAGTTGACGCATAGAGCAGCCATCTTGGATTTTGAGGTTAGAGTTGGTGGTTGGTTCTGACCATTTAAGTTGAAGATCCATCTGGGAACTCGAAATTCTGACTTCCCAATTCAAATGGGACGGGACATTGTGGGATCACGGTGAAAGCTAAAAAGTAGATTAGTAGCACAAGGAGAGCGTCATCAACATTAGCTAGCTTACCATACGCTACGGGTCACACCAGATCAAGTAACAAACAGATGTTACAAAATCTGGATTCTTTTTTTTTAGATGTTTTATATTATGGTATATGTCATACAGTTCATTGCACTGAACATAATTTTGATGTTTTTTGTAATTCTGCATACATTTACATTTGTGATTAGTTTTGATATCAAAAAAATATTAAAAAAAAAATATATATATATATAGATATTTATTTCAGCTGAACCTCTGACAGTTTTATATTAATATAAAAGTGGAAATACAATGTAAACTGTTTTATAGTAAAAAATTAGTTAGTTAGAGAAGTTAGAGTTTGAGTTTAATGTCTGGACACTTTAAAAGCACCAGCAGTAAGTACAACTTGCATGCTAACTCAACTACATCTTGCTCTGATGTATAGCCTAAAATATGTTCCCAGCAGAGTGTGGTGGTTGGAGAAGAGCTGCCACTGCCTGAGGTGAGAGAAGTGATTAAAATGAAGCCCACTCATGTCCGGGTTTACATATACTTACTCACCTTATTAATTCCACCTTAATGTGACCATGCACAAGAGGCCAGTGGTACTCAGGTGTTCATTTTCACCTTTTTTTTAATCAGGAAAGGCTGAGCACTCTTTTAATCATCACCTTGCTCCACCTAGACATACTGTGGGAATGTGTTCCCAGCTGGGAGTTTGCTCAGCAAATTTGAAGGCAGTGAGAAAATTTTGATAAGACAACTTGTACTAAAGCTGAAACCTGCTCAAACCTGTGTACCAGCAGAATAAAAGCTGAGACAACATTTACAGTCGCCTATAGTGTAGCTATCTACCACTCTGTAAATGCATTGCCTTAATAGTAACATCAAACTAACTAACTAAGAAACAGTTTCCGCATATGAGCTATAATATAATAATACAAATTTACATATAGCCCAAGGACAAAACGCTATTCACACCAAACCAAAATATGTTGGTGTTTAATATTAAAGCCTTCAGACAGCTCCCTGAGAAATTAGCTGATTAAGTTGTTTTTTATCTGTTTCCATTCTTTTGTCAAGTCAGCATCTGAAGAAACCCAAAGGGCAGACCATGCAGGACGGCATCCTTGTTTTTCATGCAAATTCAACCTTGTTAATTACAAGTTGTTGTTTATTATTTTTTTTACAGTTTTCAGAATCATTTTGTGCCATCACAAGTGTTACATAATTAATAATTTATGGTCAAATGTGAAGCATTGCATTGTGGATTCTTTAGCAAAAACTATACATACTATGGACACTACTTTCTTGTTACATTGTGGGATTTTGCATACATTTTATACTCTTTTGCATATTTGCACTCTCAAATAAAATGGTGGAAGTGGTGGGCAAATATAATATTCTAAGTAACTCTTAGTAAGTGATTTTGGACAAAAGTATGTGGAAACCCCTTCCAAATATTCTTCAAATTTGCAGTACAGAACAAGAGAGATTAATCTATTGACAATAGCCAGAAAGCATGTTTACAAATCTTTCAGCATCACTGTAATAAAGTTTCCACAGTGGGTGCAAAAAAAAAAAAAAGGTGGCTAAAGGCTGTTTTGATGACTTTACAGCAGCGTCACTGAATTGTTGGTCCTCCTTAGTTTTTTTAATTTTTCGACAGTGGAGAAACAGCATTTTAAAAATTCAACAGCTACATCTGTTTTGGAGAGACAGTTTCATTTTTACTCTGGATAATGCACGGAGTTTATTGCAAACCATTTTCATGGTAAAACACTGAGGTTTGTGAGCAGAAAAATTATAATTTTTTTGCTTCACTCTCTACAGTCCCAAATTGAAGGCATACCACAGTCTGACCGTCAGAGATGTGTTCTCTTGAATTATTTGGTTCCAATTAAAGGACCAGTGTTTAGGATTTAGTGGCATCTTACTGTGAAGTTGTTGTGTCTCGTGTCTGTATTTGACAACAGAACAGGATGTGAAGTGTGTACGAGAAACTACGG
>NW_023339762.1:4737339-4742848 GCF_004916995.1 Morone saxatilis | reverse complement strand
ATGTTACACACTGGACCCTTAAGGGAAATCTAAATGCTACATCAAATAATATTTCGGAAAATAATCTGCTTCCAACTTTTGTAGCTTTCTAGGTTCTAACATGACAATGCCCCCATACAATAAGCCAGGTCCATAAAGAACATGCTTGTCCCAGTTTGTTGTTGGGAGAAACTTGACTGGCCTTCACAGAGCCCTGACCTCAATTGAATGGGAACAAATCCATGCAACCAAGTTCCAAAATCTGGAAAGTCTTCCCAGAAGGCCGGAGGTGGTCGTAATAGCAAGGCCCATTGGGTTTGGAATGGGTGTAATGTTGTAGTGCCCGTATACTTTTGGAGGTGTAGTTTCTGTTAGTTGCACAGTTGAACTAAACAGCTTCTGTCAGTGTTATTGCTCTGCCTTCTTATTAACTTGTCTAAAGGTTAAAAAAAACTATGAACTTCAAGCTTAAAAGGTTACATCTACCTCTCTTACTAGCCTTGGTTTCTATGAACATGCACTGATCACTTGTGACCTTCTGAGGTGCTGAGACTAATTTAGATTAGATAGGTTAACCTCTCATTTACCATCATGGCAACCAGCCACAGCCAAACATTACATCTACTACAGTGTTCACAAACATTCACACACCATGACTTGTATTTATTTGGCTCAAGCTGAATGGCACAGTTAGATCGTCAAGGCAGCCGCGCTGAAAAATGCAACCAAATGTCCATTCTAGTGGCTGTGTTTCTATGGTCCTCTCACAGGGCTGCGAGGTGGATGCCAGCAGGGCAGACGGGCAGACAGTGTGTGGCTACCAGCAGTACACTAAGGGAAGAGGGGAGTGTTTGCCGGACTCCTTCCTGAACCAAACGGAGAACCAGGTGTCGAGGAGCAAAGCTCAGCAGAGCGCGCTGAAGGGATGAATGGCTTCCATAGCTAACTGCAGTCCCTTCCTTCAGAGGTTTTATTACAGTGTGCACTGAAAATAGGCCATAACCCAGAGCCCCGACTGCAGTGATTGCCCTGTACTTTATTTCTGAGTGGAACAAAGGTATAAAGGCAAATCATGTAGCAGGATAAAGGGGTTAATATTCCACAGAGGGAGAATTTAAAAAGAAATCTTGATAGAGATCTATTGGTATTGGGGTTTTTTACGCTGCAGGTGCTGCAGGAGGGACTCGATCTGGGGTACACATCAAGTGAGCTACCAGGGTGCCCTGGACAAAACATTTTATATTCAATCTACAATGATCTGTTTAAATTCCACATTCACAGTGTTGTCCTTGCTAACGCAAAATCATTTTGGAAGCATTTTGAATTTAACACCATTGATTAAAAAATGGTGGCTAAAGGCTGTTTGATGATTTTACAGCAGCGTTAGTTTGTCACTGAATTGTTGGTCCTCCTTAGTTTTTTTAATTTCGATATCTGCCTCCATCACAACACAGCGGAGAAACAGCATTTTAAAAATTCAACAGCTGTTTTGGAGAGACAGTTTCATTTTTACTCTGGATAATGCACAGAGTTTATTGCAAACCATTTTCATGGTAAAACACTGAAGTTTGTGGGCTATCCAGAGTAACGAGGACACTTTTTCTGGAAAGACAAATTGCTGTTGAATGCTTTATTTTCACTTTTTAATGTTGTGATTCATTTCACCTCAGTTGTGTTGGAGAGGAGGCAGATATCTCAAAACCTCTGTACATAAACCTACAATTGTCTGAATGGCTTGATTTGAGCCTTACTGATATGGGATTAACCGAGACTCGATTTTATAGGGGGAAAATTCAATTGAAATAGATAATTTCCTTTGTGCACCAATATGACTGCAAAGGTACTCAAAAAGTTGCCTACTTAAACAAATAACTTAAAGAACATTCTTTAACATGTTAAATCATTTAAAGCTGCAGTAGGTAACTATATAACTTGAAAGAATCCACCAGGCCTTGGCAAAAAAAAAACAGTCAGAGATGAGAAAGCTAGTTGATTGTTGATTCTCATTCCCAGGTCATCAAATACTGACGCTGGGAATGAAACTCAACAATCAACTATCTTCAAGCCACCAATCGAAGTGTCTTTCTCAGCTCTGATTGGTTGTTTTCGTTTAGGCCCGGTGGACTCTTACAAATGCCATTAGGAGCACTAGGAGGAGCCAGAGGAACCTGATTGTTTCACAGATTATTTGTCTCATGTTCTACTGTCAGGATATAGTGAAAGTTTCAGCAAAAATGACAAAAAGTTATTTTTATAAAAGTTACCTACTGCAGCTTTAACATATACATTGTCAACCACTTCTAGTTGATGTTGTCGAGAGCTGCTTCTTCTCTTACTCTGTCCTGTTTGCTAGAGTCTTGTAAATCACAAGTTATTTCCATTCATTGCACTTTCTTATTTCCTAAAAACTTTAATTTTAGTATTTACATCTCATAATGTTGATACAGTAGCTATTGCTAACATCAGATTGAGTTTTCCTCTGTTTGTTGCTACCTAACAGACACTCTGACAGAGCCAAGGGGAATTTGAGGAGGTGATACTGAAGCACAGCACATGTATTATTTTTAGCTTGATGGATTATGATCCTGACATGGCAGCCTTCTATTTTGGTTCTGTACAAATAATACAATCATATCACAAATCACATTTTAGTACCAATCTCTATCCGGCAACATTTTAAATCTCTTTCTGCTTTTTTGTTGAGAGCAAGGTGTATTCAGTTTGCTAATGAATCCCAACTTGTCTTGAGGCCAAAAACGCAAAATCATGTTTCCATACATTATATGAAGCTGTCGCCCCCGGTGTGCCATCCTCCATTTTAATAGAGGTCCTGCATTAGTGACCACAGAGTGGGACAGCACAGGCATTCAATAACCAATATGTCAGCAGCAGCATTCACTTAATGAATAGATCCCCTTGACTCTAACACATCATGACATCTGCTCTGACTCTGATCACATTCTGACCAGTGATCACATAACACAAACAGTATGTCCTTTTTTTTCACATGATGAATGTGCATCAATGTCACTATGTTCAGGAACATTTACCAAGGTAATCATTATCACTGCTCTTTATTGTGAAGTTGAAGGTGAACTATATTGTGTACACACCAAAGCTCCATAACAAAGACGTAATAATACGCATGCAGAGATGTGGGGAACATGCAGTTCCTCACACAATCACACAGGACAGCCAACACCCAGGTTGGCATTTCAAAGTGGATGGGCGACATTAAGAAAAAAAAAACACACATTGAAAAAAAATAATGTGCGTGCATATGCGTGATGACAGAACATGCTGATATGCACCATTGCTTTCTGCGTATTAACATTAACTAATGAGGGTGAGATTTACCTAAAATCACCCAGTCATACCCTATGAAGTCTTCTTGTAGTTAAGAAATGGATCCGAAAACTTACTGGAAAGCTACAAGATTTGGTCCAATGCACCGATTGGACATTAGATTGTCACAGATGGGGGGATCAGATCAATTAGATTCTGTTTGGACTTGTAATGGTAAACATGTCTGTTACCAACGTAAGGTCAAGAGTGCTTATATAATGGGAATATTATAAACCAAAAAACGCATCAAGGTCCACTTAATAGTTCTTTTTCCTAGCTTTCAACAGCATGTCAGTATTGGAGTCATGGAGATGGCTCAGTTGTCATCACATCATGTATGGCTCATGTGATAACAGGTGGCCGTATATGAAAGCTCCAGCTTTTTTACCAGTACTTTTAACTACTTTTTTGAGTTCAAGATTCAACTCTCACAAATATATTATGTGATTGCGTAGTACTTGCTTAAAAGGGTTGTGAAATTTGACATGTTATAATGCAGTTAATGGCTATTTATAAGCTCCTGATTTGAAAACAGTGGTATTAGTATTGTTATGCAGCACCGTACACACATGCTTACTATTCTTTTTTACCTGTACAGACATTCTTGGTCTGAATGGGAATAAATGAGTGTTAGAGGTTTGGCAAAGCTGACTTAAAGATATTATTTGTGGCATTGGGTTATGATGTATGTAAGAACAATCAGAAAGAACGGAGGAATGAGGAAACGGCTCGTGCTAGAATAGTCTCACTGACACAGTTTGTCTCCTGGATTAGGTTACCGCCAAATGTTGTTGAGGGAATTTTCAGCTTCACAGTCTGGCTTTGCTCCCAGTCTAATTCCCAGTAACTGCTCCAGTATCTGTTGTGATTTAAAAATTATTGCTAAACAGATATTTGTCAGATCACAGATAGACTACTCATCCTGTTGCTGTCCTATGCATGTTTGTTTAACTAGATGATGATTTTTTTTTTTTTTTTGTGGGCTATTGCCCGTTGCTGCGGAATGAATATATGAAACACTGGACTGACTGATTGACAGAATGGAACGGATGGACGGAAATGCCATAGATAAATCCACACAGGCTGGATAAAGGAGTGACCTGTGTGGCACGGTATGATACGTTGTAGGTAGGTACGGTGGCTTCACGATCCTACGTACATGGTCTGCAGGAGGCTCTGTGGAACCGTGCAGCCAGCCTTGGGAGGGAAGTTCCAAAACAATCCAGGCCCCATCTAGCAGCGGGTATAAAAATACAAGAGACAAGATCTACTGTACTGGTGTTGGTGCATTGCAGGTGCAAAGGCAGTAATAAGATTCACAGAATTATAAGAGGAGACTTCATGCAATAAAACTACACAGAGCAGACAGAAGGTACCAATAGGATCCTGTGGAAATGGCCACAAAAGACAAGGGAGAGAAATGTGAAGGTTAACAATTAATAGAAAAAGACTGTTGCCGCTAATCTGGTTGTTGGATCTCATAATCAATCAAAAAGAAAAGTATCTCGAGCATTCTTTGGAAAAATCCACTGTGAGGTCTTTAAAGCTGCATTACCTGACTTTAAGCAGCCTCTAATAGTGGCCAAAAAGTTGCAACAAAACAGACTAATTTACATAAATAATACTGTTGTCCCATTTCCCAACAGACGCTAGCTAATTAGAGCAGAGATCCAACAGAAACATCTAAGAGAAGAACCTTTGTAGGACATACATTTCTTTATACCCATTCATTTATTCCAGCAAGTAGTTATATATCTGAGGATATTAGTCAATGGCAGCAAGCTTTCCATATTTCCCCTGACACCAAAAAAGTGAGATAAATTCAAATTTCCAAGAAGGGAATGCTGAGGCAAGAAATTAGTTTAAACTGTCCTTTAAAATGTTTTTTATGATTCATACAGCTGATTGATACTCATGAATCAATGATTTTTTTTAGAAGATTCTAACATTTCTGGCCTTACAAAAGCTGCTCTGTGTTTTGGCATCTTTCTGTTTTTGGGAAAACTCTTCTGCTCCATAGAATCCCCCAAACCCCACGTCCCAGCCCAACCCCCATCCCCTCCCTCCACCCACTTGGCATTTTCAAACAGCTAAACAGATGGAGGGTTGCACTGCAAGTGGGGCCACTGGAATAAGCAGTGGTGTTATCGTGTTTTTGCATGCTGATATATTTTCCCCTTTTCTA
>NW_023339762.1:4724258-4737239 GCF_004916995.1 Morone saxatilis | reverse complement strand
GTCAGATTCGAACCCTGGGCCCGCTGCAGCAAGGACTCAGCCTCGGTACATGGGTCGCCAGCTCTACCCACTGAGCTAACCAGGCGCCCCTGATGTTATCAGTTTTAATAATTAAATTAACTTATCCAGTTTTAAGAGTGGCATGTCAGAAATTTCAGACATGTTGGTTTATTCCATATTGTACATGAAAAGAGCCAATTAAGTAGTGTCTCAGATGGCTCAGCTACAAATTAACAAAGAATAAGCTTAGAGCGATTGCTCCCTATGGTAGCTAATAAATGGAATTAAATTGCATTTACTTGTGACTGTTGTTGCATATTCTGAATCCACATGCAGAAAGACATGAGATGAAAACACCTGTATGAACTCTAAACTGAAGATTCCTTAAATGGAGCTTTGATGCTTCATTCTTGATGCTTTGTTTGCCATCATGATATTGGAAATAACAAACATGAAACCTATTTGTATGTGAAATTCATGTTCATCCATCTATCCATCCATTCCACCATCCTTTCCCTGCCCTGTACATGTTGCTTTTCTCTCATGGACAGTATGACCTACTTAGCACACCACAGTCTGACTGACTAGACAGCAGCTTCAAACTGATGGAGAGCCAGCCAGCACACTCTCTGCTGTGTGAATTGTCTAGATCAAACAGCATTTAACAATCAGTCTGGAGTCTGATCTCTTTTAAATGTATTAGATTTAAATAGATGTATGACTCAACCCTTCATTAGATAAACATATGCTGCACCATGTTATGGAATATTTAATATGATTCCGATGGGATTGTTTAAGGCTTATTTGTGTCGCATTATATAACAGGCTAATTTAGAAATACAAATTTAGAGCATTTCATACAAAAAATACACCAGCTTGAAGCTTGCAATGACATTTTTCTGTATTGAAATTAGCAACTTTTTATGGATTTTTATATAGTTTTTTATAGTTCCCCTTCTGCTGTCAGGTGTCATCAATCTGTAATGTGTTGAGTGAATTTCAGGGTTTATAACTGTGGTGATAACAGCCAATGGTGTAACAGTAAGTAATTACTTTCCCTCCATTTGGTCACAGTCAGTTATCTATTAGAATAATCATTGCTTCCCCCAAAAAATAATTTCAACTAACCCTGTGAGTAATGACAAAATAGATGCTTCTGTTTATGGGGCATGCATTCTTTCAGGAGAGGACAAAGAGATGCCTGTGTGGTGCTGTTATGACGCATCAATCGATGCTGTCATTGGCTTACTGACTTCAGTTTTTGTTTTGAACTGCACTCTGACTCTGCTCTGTCAAGATGGCAGAGTGAGTCAGGTAGCTTGATGATAGGTCACAGGAAACATGATCATTATAAAGTAATAGACTATTTTCAAAGCAAATATTTTGACCTGTTGTGGGAAGAAATGAAAGATGTAATGAATAACCTTAAAAATAAGAGCATTCAATTTACTTGTGATAGTTTTAGGGTCTTTATATGTGCCTCACTGGTGTGGCTTATTAGGACACATGAATGTTATTAGTTCCACCTGTGCTTTTCATGCTGCTCTGAAAAAGGTGTGAAATATGCATAAAATCGTCCTTGCTTCTTAAAGAAACTATAATCAATAGTTTTTTTAAAAGGGGACGTTTCCTTAGTTTCTGTCATATACTGTATTGTGTACTGAAGTTTCAGATTTTTCCTCTAATGTTGTGTTATCATCTCTCGGGGATTTACCGAGTTTCCTGATGGACATATTAGCCTCACTAGTTGCTATTAGTTAACAGCTAGCCGCTGCTAACTGACTGGGAGTTTGAGACACCGGTGCTCCCCAAAGGTCCTGTACTAGAGGTGTAAGAGATGAGGTGTAAAGGTGTTTATTTCAGACAGAGGATGAACTGAGGGGCTACAATGTGAAAGGTATCACTCGTAGTGATGAACCTACAGAGAATTATCACCTGCAGTCTGCACTTCTCCTCAGCTTTACAGAGATTTAGTGCAAGTTTTGGCTGGTTGTTTTGCTGTCCAGCCTGCAACATCACTGTTTTGCTTCACTCTGACTGCTCTGTCATTTTGGCTGTTTTCTTACCATAAACCTGCAGTACACTATCTGCTCATAACACAGCAGACAGACACAGTTAGCAAAGAGCTAGTGAACGAAGAGGATCATTTAGTGCCCAAAGAGCCCAGTATTTCCCTCAGGAGGTCAAAAAGATAGTGACTTACATTTTTTGGGTGGACACAAACACGACCTTGCTATCAACTTAAAAGCTGATATGTCAGTCTTGTGTTCTTTTTTTCTGCTGCCCGCCAAAAAAATCAATTATTTCAGGTTTATCAGTTAGTGTCAGCATGTGTTTTTCTCAGGAGTTCAATATTCGCTCTCCTTATTGGGTTTCCACAAACTCCTAAGAAACATGTCTGGCTCTTTAGATGTTCAACTTCCTTCACCAGATATTTGCTGTTTGATGTTTAGTGCTAGGCAGAGTGTACAGAGCTTTTATGCTGGATTTTGCTGCCTGAGTTTGTTAAACTGAACCATACAGCCAATGTACTGTGAAAGCAAAAAAATCAGTTAAAAGGCTAAAAGGCAAAAAAGTTTGGAGATAATTCTAATTAATTTCTGCACACTGAGCAAGTGCTTTGACTCAGCATTTGATAAATTGATAAACTTATTATTGTATCTAAATTATTTCATATTCCATGTCACCTCATCAATTTATTATCCATTTGTGTGATTACATCAATAGCAATGTTTAATTGCACTTCTCTACTTGCTCGATGAGTACTTCCTGTGTATATGAAGTTGTACATACACAGTTGTACATGCTAACAGGATATTGTCACTAAGAGTGTAGCAACAGCTTCAACAGTGGGCCACTCTACAGTGAGGCTGGAGATTGTTAATGTTATATAACTAGACAGCCACAGGCTCAATCTCTGCAATCTCCCAAACTATCCATCAATAGCCACGTATCCTGCAAAAATGGCCCAGAGCAAAAGACTGAGACCCCATCAGTTTACTGCAAATTGCTCTACAACTTCAGCTGAATGTATAAATTATAAGATAAAAAGTAAAAGGAACATTTTTTTCAAAGGAAAGGTGAAAATGTCAAGCAACCCTACATGACAACATCCCTCTGGGGAAAAATGGAAGGACGAGAGATGAGATCCCTTCATAAACCCTCTGACAGCCGCCAACAGCTTTTTCTCACGTGTCTGTGTCATTTGATATCTGTTGACACATGTCACAAGCTTTTAGATCAAAGTCTATGAATTGTCTCGTTCACCGCCTGGCTAATTAGACATGGTCTTCCTCATAGGCTCCTTCAACCACACATCTAACTGAGACCAGCTTTTCCACTGCAGTCAGACTCATCAGAAGTGATGAGATGTGACAGTTATGTAATGTGAATTAAAATATCATTAACACACTACCAAATATATAACAGTCCGATCTACTGAAAGAGATATTACTCATTAAGTGTGATTGTTTCCAGAGAGAAAGGTTGTGCGTACTCTGTCTAGTGATCTACACTGATCATTGAGGAACTTAAATGTATACACAAGAGTCCTTCCATGGAGTCCGACATGTTGAACCGCCATGTTTCTACAGTAGCCCAGAACTGACAAACCAATCAATTGCTCTAAATAGGATTTTTCGTTTTTTCACAAATTTCGTGGCCACCGTATCGTCCGTCACTCGGTCCACATTGAAATATCTCAATGATTACTGGACTGATTGCTATGAAAATGTGAACAGACATTCGTGGTCTCCAGAAGATGAGTCCTAATGATTCTCGGTCCTCTGACCTTGCCTTCCATGAGGTCAGCGTGTTGTGTTGGCTGGATTGCCATGAAATTTGGTTCAAACATTCACCCCCTAAGGGAAAAACTAATCTAGCTTTAGCAGTGTCTCCAATACTTTGGTTTAATATATGCAAAACTAATGGAATTCCCATCATCTTTAGTGCTAATTAGCAGATCTTAGGATGCTACGCTTGGTGGTAAACATAGAAAACATAATACCTGCTAAATATCAGCATATATTAGCATTGTGACTGTGAGCATTTTAGCATTTAGCTCAAATGTGCCTAAGTACAGACTCTTAATCTTGTTTCCTTTTAGGCAAGCGCATTTTACTACTAGGTTGGTCTTTTGATTTTCTCTTTACATATTGACAATGGCCGTATATCTCTTGCCATAATTCAGAGGAGAGCCCTACGACTAATGACCCTCTGTTGACCCCTATATAATAGTGTATCTGCCTTCTTGCTTGGGTTCTCTTCTCCAAAAATCCACCACATTGCTCAGCCAGCCCTCACCCACCAACAAATATCACTGAAAACTCCCCTTATATCCCAGACATAAATGCACAAAGTCAGTGGGAGGCACTGACTTTGTGCATTTATATCTCTTCTTTAAAAAAGGAAACCCTAGAAACACAGAAACACAGTGCGAAGGAGCCACAGTCAGAACATGAGCCGGGATTTAAAACTTAGCATGTCCGTGGTTACAAAGCCAACCCCCTGGCATGTCTGTCCCCACTGTCCATTCTCATTGATCCAGGCTAAAAAGCACTCACTCTGTGCAGTAATACCACAGGAGCCCAGAGTGTGTCTGCTGCCAACAGACAGACAGACAGACTGACCCCTGGGAGGACTGAGCTGCTTTTGTTATTATTATGACTCATCTGCCTGTTATGCTGCAAATTGGCCTCTGTAGATTTCTTTGATAGTGATTGTATGTTTGTGTGTAAGACAGAGATACAGCAGAGGGTAATAAAAGTGTGTGAGTGAGGGAGAGAGCAAGTGAATGAGTTGCTTACAGTAAGTAAAGTATAATGTTTTAAATACACAGCCACAGACAGAACCAGGCATTCTGATGTCATCAATGGAACAGACAAGGGAAGGTGCCATTGAATACCTAGTAGGATATAACATCCATATTATGATATATAAGCTTGGAGGGATGATACAGTTTATTCAAAATTCTAAAGCACATGTGTCACATAACTGCTTGCTTTTTATTTCAGCGGCCATGTTAACAGGTAGGAGCAGCTACACTGCCCACATGAGCCATGCATCTCAGGTGTGGCTGCAGCAACGCTTCAATCGAGAGTTGATGTCTCACCTATTTTTTCTGCGAGCTGCGTGGTTCCCAGCAAAATTAGACAATGAAAATGATGTGTTCATAGCCATATTGACATTATACCAGCAACATATACAGCTTTCACTACAGTTTTAATGTCTATAGTTGTACAATACATCACAGAAATATAACTGTAACGCTATTGACTTAGTGTGTTACCTCATATGTTGTTATGTAATCTCTTTTCTCACCTCTGTCACTACCAAGACAAAATATTTTTGATTTCTGAGTCTGATTGTCACCTGTGTTATAAAAAATTCCAACCTACGTCAAACCATTGATTGCTTCGAAATGTCACATGAAAATCCACCTTGTCTAAACTGTATAATTCTGAGAAACAGCCTCAATGAATTGAATTCTAATTAATTGAATGCCATTACTTTGTGTAATATTGAATTGCTTAACATTTGCTAAAACCTCAGTGTGCCACCTGAGCTCACTCCGGGCACCCCAGGTTGCCCTTGCAGTCTACAAATATTAAAAAGTGGATGAACTGCTTCAACAAGGGCTCCAGTTAGAGTGTTGTGTTCAGCTTCATTTTTAAATAAAGAGGAATGACATGTTCTCACATTCAAACCTCCAAGTGCCAAAACACCTGGATAAGCAATGTGCTACTTTTCACCGTAACATACTGATATATGGATAGACTTGGTTTAAAGCTGCAGTAGGTCAGTGATTATTCAAATAACCTTTTAACTAACTATTTGCTGAAACTTTCACTATATCCTGACAGTATGAGACAAATAATCTGCCAAAAAATCAGGTTTCTCTGGCTCCTCCTAGTGCTCCTAATGGTATTTCCAAGAATCAAAAACAACCAATCAGAGCAGAGAAAGATGGAAAGATGCTTTGGGCTGGTGGCTTGATAATAGTTGATTGTTGAGTATCAGTCCCAGTGTCGGTATTTGACGACCTGGGAATGAGACTCAACAATCAGCTATGTTTATATTCTATATGTTTTTGTTTGCTTATTCCCAATCGTTTTCTACTTTATTTCACTTCGGTTGCTATTATTACACTTCTGTCTTATTTTTCTGCACTGTTGTCATTTGATTATGTTTGTTAATTGAAGGAAATTAATAGAATAGAATAAAAGCAGGACTCCAAACAACAGGTGCTAAAGCCAATCAAATTGCTTCCAACAAAATGACAACAACCATATCTCATACCACATAAAGATTTGGATTACACACACAATTTTCAAAAGTGTTAAATATATACATATTGAATATATTTCTAATAGATACCTAGAGAAAGATAAACATCTGCTCTAGAAGAACACCATAAACAACCTGATCTAAATATCTAATAAACAAAGGTATATTGAAGAAAACACCTCGAGTCATAATCTATATTCATCCATGAGGTGACAGGGAAGTGAACCCAACAGTGTTCCCTCCTGAGGGGAAAACCTCCATGTTGCCTTCTCCTTGGTGAAGTGATAACCTCTCAATCCCAATATATCTTAGAGAGGAAATTGAGTTCAACAAAATGCGCTGCTACTGGATAATTCATGTTTTTGCATCCAGCAGTGCTTCTATGCAAGCCTGCTGCATCTCAAACAGACACTAAAGAGCAACTTGTGCGTCTTGATAGAGACGCCGACTATAGAGTCCCAGAAAAATGCAACAACCCTCTCTAAATACATGCATCACTATTGCATAGTCAGACACATATATCACCAGTTACCAAATAGCTGCCTATTTCTTCCTCACGGCTGCCTGCCACCTGCTGCAGATAATTGAGCGAGGCCTACAGCGTGTTGGACTCCCTCCTCCTCCCAGCCCTGACAACATGGCATTGTATGAGCTGTTGCTCTTGTGCCAACGCGGGGGGGGGGGGTTGAGGGGGAGATAATACTCATTTGGAGAGCATAGCGGGGGCGTTGCTTCAGATACAGCTAATCCTCACACCTCATCGCCGAGATGTGCCTGGCTGCTGCAGTGCTCGCCTTCGCTGCTCTCTCGCTCTTTTCTTTCTTTCCTCTCCTTATTCTCTCCTCTTCCTCAGCACTGAGTCCCTCCCCTGCTGTCTTTGTTCTCATCTCTGAGCCCTCTGCTCTTTCTCTTTTTCTCCTCCACCCGCAGTTATCTCCTCTCTTTGGGGGCATGAGCACAAGGGGCCAAAGGGCGGGGCACTTTTTAGAGAGAAGAAGATAATGGAGGATTTAGAAGATAAGAGAGGGGAGGTTGATTAAAAAGAGTAGCGGAAAATACAGCACAGCAGGAGAGAAGATGTCGTACCCTTACATGTTGTCCTGACCAACAATGCTGTTCCCCATTTTCAGATATTTTATAAAATAGACAAAATACTGAAAAATAATCAACAGATTATTTGATTATGAAGCTTCTTTGCATATAAAAATGTTATTCATTAGTGTCCAGGGCTCTTCTTGGTTTTTTAGCTGTCTGCTTTATAATGTATGTGGCAAGCCCCCAGGATAAGAGCAAACTTTGAGTTGATTTTGGTGCAACAGCAATGGTCCCAAGGAGGGTTTGGGTTATGATCTGAGGGTTAGTAAGAGAGTAGTAGTTAACGTAACATAAGTAGAATAGAAATAATACTCATTTCAATGAAAAATGCAGTCTTTTATCATTTAAGTAATTTGCTGTGTTGGGTAATCGTATTAGAGACCCCCACAGATGTATGATTTTACTGCTTCCATGGGAGCTCAGCTCCTACTGGCTCCCACGTAACTCCAACCCTGGTTCCAAGGAATTATGCAGTGCCTCCAGGATTTTGGGGATTGAAAAAAGAAAAAAACATTTTTGAGCCCAGCCCATTGCTGTTCCTCTGGGACTGGATTCTATTAGAAGTTATAAGGTTGACTTTTCACTTCACATTGGCAAAAACTCATCTGACTAATAGACACACTCAAACTGAGTTTTTTTTCCTCAGCAAGCCAAGAAAACAGAGCTCACTGACCAGACAGTTTGGGTGTCGGGAGCCATAAATCAATAGGTGACTTCACACTTTACAGTGTATTCATCTGAGCTACAGAGGATCATAACTGCAGTAAAAGTACAGAAGTTAACTTTAGTCTATTAGCCACGTGGAACCTTGTAAAACAACTTCTTATTATTGTAATCCAATCCAGTGATGTGTTCTTGAACACGAGTAATTGGTGCAGGTTG
The DNA here is from genome assembly GCF_004916995.1 of Morone saxatilis. NCBI lineage: Eukaryota > Metazoa > Chordata > Actinopteri > Moronidae > Morone > Morone saxatilis. Next base: position 4,728,977 of record NW_023339762.1, on the reverse strand, counting down.
TGGTTGAGTGAAGATGATGAAATGTTAATTGCATAGTATGGTGTACTGATGGCCCTGCTCAGAATAGAAACTCTCCCTGCACAATGTCTCCATAGAGAGAGAAAGTGATGAAATTACTTGTAAGGCTGACTCAAAGATACAGAGCTAAATGTGAATAAAATGAAACAGAATATAAATAAATAGAAAAGTCATTACAATTTAGGTACTTGTATGTAGACAGTATCTACTTATATAGATATACTTGTATTATGTAGAAAATGAGCGACAGACCGAGTGAGAGAGGCCAAGAGAGGGAGAAAGAATAGGCCTTGGGCTCCTCTCAGCATTTTGTCATGTACACAAATGGTTTCCCAACAAATACCAAATGTCAGAGGTCCTTAAAGGAGACAGAAGCCAGAGGCAGCATTAGTGTCTTGTATGTCAGCTTCCTGGACGCTCGCCCTCAGTCTGCCCTTTGCTTCAACTAAACCTTTGGCTGAGACTGCCCACCAGGACCTGCAGACAGAGGTAATGAAGGACCTGTAATAGATGTGCCTGCAGATACATGTAATCAAACAGTAATGGTTGGTTTCACCTACAAACAGAATTCACACTTTCTAGATTTCGCACCATAAAATCTCACCCTGTGAGTGAGTGTGACTGCATTGTGGTCATGACGAACTGACTTGCCTTTGGGTGGTGACGAAAATGTAGCCCAAGCTACATGTGGGTCATCCAAATATGGTAAGGTTATCCCACTGAAGGGCTTTCTGAAGTGATCCCGGTCTTCTCACTCATTGCAGGATTTAATATCTGCTGTTAGTGCTTTATAGAACTGTCTAGATAGAAACTGTCAGCAGGTAGGTTACCTTCTTCCTTTACAGTATTGGACATATATTCGCTGTCAAACTAAATTAAAAGAATACAAATAAAAAGTTAAATTGATGCCTCATCCAACTGTGTTATTAAAGTTTTGAGAGAAAGAACCGCAAGCATCATGGTCTGCAACGCTTGCCTATGACTCACAGGCTAGCAAAAGCCTTGACAATTACACATTGATTGACTGACACACATTCACACAAATCAGTGTTAAATTCAAACGCATAGTCATTGTTTTTATATTGGGTTAGGTAAAAATGAGCGGGACAGAACATGAATCATATCTATGTAAGCACTGAGAATAAGTATAATGTTAGAATGATTATTTTAAATTGCGTTTGGTGGTGAATGTTTAAAACCGGGACATTTTAGTGTTATGTTATGATATTCATCGGGACCTGGGACACCTAGCTTGAAACCGGGTCAATGTTGCACAAACCGGGACGTCTGGTCACTGTATCCATGCAGCTTTGCAGAACTAGCAGTGCGAGAAGCTTGGTAATGTAGGGACTATTCAAAGGGCTAGTTGGTCATATGATACATTAGAGCTGAAAAGCCATGGAGAGACACGAAGAATCAGATGAGCAGCAATGTTGTAAAATCTTTTTGTGGAGGCCTCCCTATGTTAGGACAATCCCATATTAGGATCAATAGTTTCAGCCCAAAGGCAACGTCAATATTTTCATCATCAGTGACCTACCTCCCAGCTCGCTGTCCATCATCTGACCCACATTTAACACTTGAGCAAGCAGCTAGGACTGGGCCACTCTCACATGCCTTGTTACGCTAATGCCTTTTCCACATAAGTCCATGTATGAGCAGTTAAATAACAGCCTGCTGGTAAATATTAACAGCAACAACAACCAGGGTTCCTTGGAAGGTGCCTGTTAAAAGCAACCTGAGCATGTGGGACTGTTGGTGGTTTGTGGGGAACAAAGTGACTTTGGTAGACCTTAAGCCTCCAGTGTGTCAGTGGTGTCAGTGCTGAGCTGCAAAACCAGCACCAAGTGTTGCCCTTGTGTACAATGGAGCAGATGGTCTCAGCTGAACCAAGTTAAAACTATTCCTATTTGTTTGTTTTTTTGTAAACCATGTAGTTTAATTGCACTTTAATAAAAGTATTTTCTGATGCTTTTCTTGAGCTTGCATCAGAGGACATTTGCAGGGAATCATTTATATAGTTTGTGTTTATTTATTTATTCTTGGTGTCGTATGGGGGCTAATTGTTGCTACTGCTTGCGGTTTGTCAGCCTCTAGTTCCCTCTGTTGTCTTGTGCTGTCGTAGGTGTCTTCAGGTGGTCATTTGTATTGCACTATAAAAATAAAAAATAAAAATAAAAACACAAATGAAAAATTGACAGTTTCACATTTGAATAGCACCAAAGGAAACCTATGAAGTGTCGAGAATGTGAGGGTGTCCTCTGGGGAGCATGAATGTGCTCAGCAATCTGCCTGTTCGAGTTTATTTTTATTGTTTAAATTTGGTACCATGGACTTGCCGTAGTGGTTGCTCCCTTGTGTTCATAAAGTTAAATAAAGGTATATTTTGTTGAATGTTGCATAATTTTTAACTAACTTTGCCTCCCAGAACATAACTAACAACTTCATCCACTGCTGGTTCTGATGATCACAGAGCTGCAGTCACTGAGTCTCAGTGCCAACTGTCTTCATGTCTCTGTGCACAAGTGACTCAGACAAAAGAGTGTAAGCCACGACCCCATCAACACATTTTTGTCACTGCTTTTTCTGATTATGGAGTTTCACCCTCTAGAGATAATCCAACAGCACTTGGTCACTGACAGAGCCCCAGCCCCTGCTGGTTCCAGCAATACGGTGGCCCAGACGTGTCAGGCCAAATACAAAGTCCAGAACACAAATACAAAAGCCAAAACACAAATACAAAAGCCACAACACGAATACAAAAGCCACCAGATCAACCAAACACGAATACAAAAGTCACAAACGGAAGTGGAACGCTAACGGATGTTGACAATGAGGCGGATTTGTTGGCTGGCGGACTATTTCATAGAAGAAGACAGCTCTTTGCCCTGTGACAAATAGCGATAGTTATCATAGTTAGCCTACAGAACAATGCTTTCACTTAATTATCACAGCAGTGCAAGAGCGTGTTCTTCTCATGAAAGTGTCTGCCAGCAACAAATCGCGCCTCATTGTCAACCATGCCCCGTTACCGTTCACTTCTTGTTACCGTTCACGTCTGTTTAGCTGTTCACCTTCCGTTTGTATGCCGCTTCCGCTGTAGTTCACTTCCGTTGTGTACTTTTGTATTGTGTTGTGACAATTTTATTTGTGTTAGTGTTTTGTTGTGGCTTGTATGTGTATTCCTTTTGTGATTTGTGTTGCCTGGTTTCGGCCTTTGTAATTTGGTTGACACCTCTTTGGCGACCGTACAGCGAAGGAGCTCTCTATGGCACTGTACTCTATTCTGATATTATGACAAGTAATTTGCCAAAGGCAGAAGTGTGGGAAGTACATGTAGAGTGGTGAATAACATGTCAGTGGGCCCGTGCCCCACATCTGTGGGAATGGCAAATAAGCCACCAAATAAAAGCAAAAACAAAAAAAAAAAAAAAAAAAAAAAAAAAAAAAAAAGCTACCAGTTCGCTTGACCAGCCACTAGAGGCTGGCCTCAAGCCAGCTGAGTCAATCCTCCCATAAGGCCCCATATTAACAATGCCGAAAACTTTAACAGCGCAGAAATAAACAGTGTTTCAGGCCTGGTACAAAAACTGTTTTGGTCCTCTATAACCAAATTCATCGCGACGGGGAGTGATTTTTTTTTTATATAGACTCAGCCATTTTAAATTACATGAAAGCTTAAAGTTATGCAGCAACGTTTAAGGCGCCTGGATGCTTTGAGTACAGGTGAAGTGTCCATCCCAGGTGAGCTGGTTCAAGTTACCCAGGCTTCATTCCCCAGCCCGCCTCCAGCTCCACCCACACTCCACCTCTTTTGCAATTCTTTGATTAGTGAGTCCAGGACCTACCAAGATGGCGACAGCCAAGGCCGACACCCTGAGCTTCACAACGCTCTTCAGACGCTATGGGTGATGTCACAGACAGACTACTCCTGCCCCTTTTATTATATTATGTATTTAAAACTTACCTCTAATGTCAGTGGCAGTATTTTCTTTTACATAAACACTAAATTGGCCTACTGACCTGTGAATTGTACATGTTTTATTTCAACATACTACAGCAAATTTTTACTGGTTAGCCAGTCTCCAGTTTAGATATGATGCCTCTACTATGACCTACATAAAGAAAAAAATCAAAAAATGCAGCGAGAAGATTGGCCCCTGTTTCTATTAGTTAATGCCTGAACCACTGGGATTTTAATATGTCCAGATTCCCTTGAATCCAAGGAAACGAGGGCGATAAAACACTACCAAACTTTTGTCCAACCAGGAGCCAATCCAAATCAACACAAAATGAACTGTTCCCTGGTAGGGCCTTTAACTAAAATACATGTTCTTTATCCTGTTCTAGTAAAATAAATGTAGAAGACTAGCTATGTCCAGGAATACTTGGATACGAGGAACATTTTTTATACGATTAGCTTTTTTTTCTAAAGCCACGTAAGATGGTATATAAAAGATTTTTTTTTTAACTAAATGTGACCGCCATGGATATTAAAACATAGGAACTACAACCGTGGTACAACCCACCAAACTGCCAAATCCTAAAAGCCAAAAAACAAACAAGGCTCAATTTGCCATGGTTGCTTAAAACTTAATAAAAAGGCCCTCCTTTCATGGCGAGCGAGCCATTACTCAAACACTAAATAGAAGAAAATAAGAAACAACCCTAGGTTCCTCTTCCCAGTACTGTAGCCCAGGA
>NW_023339762.1:4721288-4724158 GCF_004916995.1 Morone saxatilis | reverse complement strand
CGTCTTTTTCATGATCATCATCAGTCACTACTATTAGTGTAGTTGTTGCTACTGTTGTTGCTGTGCATCTCTCTCTCTCTCTCTCTCTCTCTCTCTCTCAAAAACACAAAATGTAAAGCCACTCCATAATAAGTAAGTCCTGCATTTCAATTAAAAAAAACTACTAAAAGTAGTGATTAATTATGCAGAAACACCCTACGCTGGAGTTTAGTTGAAAACAAACACACACTGGGCTGACATGTTTGAATGTCACCTCTAGATAACAAGCAGGGCCACTGCGGGGATAGCGAGCTAATGATATCAGCAGCTAAAGGCCAACACACTCACGTACATACACAGAGAGGGCGCGGACAAAATACCAGGACCACCTTACAATAAAATCTCAGACGGAGAGTAAATACTAATATGGTGAAGGTCAGGGAAATGGAGTTTGCAGCGTTAAACAGAAGTAGTGCTGAGAGTTGTTGAAGACTAATTTACTGTGTGATAACTTAAAGTAGTTTCCCTGTTTGGTACTCTGTATATCTTTTGTCAAACAGTCTTTTTGCCACGTTTTTCACATTACATGTGTTAGTGTTTGTGATGCAGCGGTGATTCAGGCCGAGATTACTGTAAATCATAAGTACAAAGGCAGCTCCACAAGTGAGTCATTAAGCTGAATATCAATAAGAAGTATGAGTCAGGTTCAGCGGGGGTCTGACAATTACCGTTATCAACATTACCATAATGGTCCCAAGTATTATGGATAGGTTTCATTAAAGAGCAACTCTGTAGAGCAGACATCACAAATTGGAACACAATAACAGATACAATGTGAGAAACAATATAAAATGGACACTAAACACAGGAACAGTATGGCATATTTTTCTATAGCGCTGTACATCCGTCTATCCCATTCTTGGAACACCTCCACAGAATTTTCTTCAAATTTTGCACAAATGTTGACTGATGACGAAGTGATTCGAATTTGGTGTTCAAAAGTCACTGTAACATCACAAAACACGTTTCTGGCCGTAACTCAAGATTTGACGACCATATTTCAGCTGGTGGGACAACTGGGGACACTTTGGACTCAAAGGTCACTGTGAAAAACACTTTATTGGTTTGATGACATTTTTTATCCAAAAGGTTAAAACTCAACTTAACTAGTTTTACTTTAATATTTAATATATGTCAAATAAACAATTCTGAAGATGAGTCTTTTAGTAGCATACAGGATTTAAAGCATATAGAAGCTCAAAAATAATGTATGTACGGTACATTTATTATCATTTATAAATTGAATTCATACAGAATGCACTGATAATTCACACATGACGTCCAAATGTTAAGAAATCTCACTGATAATTCTACCAAAAACACGTTTTACCAGCATTTGGTGCCCGGCAGGTGGTAATTGTAGATTCTGCTCACTGTGCCCAGCAGTTGGCATTTAGAGGTGACCTCAATCTGCATGCTACGGCCACTTTCTATAGTATTAACAACACGGATTAAGTGACAGCTTAAGTAGTCAACATTATGAAAATGATGGTTTGTATTTTCAAAGCCCGCCTTACCACAGACTATGCTGCTATGCAAGTGTTCCTTTATGAGCACAGATAACGGCAGTCAACACTGTGGCAGCAGGTAGATGCTGAAGTAACAGAATCCCTTGTAAATATTTATAAAATTAAGACTAAAATCTATTACTGATTTTGCTCTGTTCAGCTATCTGTAATATTGCCAGTTCTGTTCGTAGAACAAGGCAATTTAGAAATGAGTTTCTATTTTAAGATATAAAATCACGTATATCAAGGAAGAACATTTTATCCATATCACCTACCCCAATGGACCAGCCTAACAATCCAAAGGTTACCCATCTGTAATGCCATAAAACAGAAAAAACAAGCAACTGTTTGTATTTGTAACGCTGCAACCAGCTAAAGGTTCTTTACTTGATGTATGATAAAAAGAACAATAGCAGCAATCAAAATGACAAGAATTGAATATTCATAGATCAACTTATCATCAGTTCCTGCACCATCAGTGGAAACAATGTGACACAATAAATAGGAAACACATTTATACTCCACACCACAGAGAGCATGGCTCGGATGTGAAAGTCTGTCTGTGGAATTGGAAAACCACAGGAAGTCAGCGCTCTCTGACCGGTGTCCGTTTTCTTTTTCACTGCGGGCAGAGGTCAGTGCTGCACGTCTGTCATCTTCCTCTTACGGTAGTTGAGGACCAGACTAGAGGCGGTGAGCTGGGTGGCCTGGCCCTTCTCCCAGCTCTGGAAGCCGTTGAGGCCGCTCTGCCCTGACCGAAACAGAACTTTCTCCAGACAGTCCAGACGCTCCACCAGTGCGGACGTGTCCTCGTTGTAGGCATTCTGGGAGGAGTCCATGGTTCGTCTAAAACGGCCGATGAACGTCTGGACAAAGGACAATGTCAATAGTTTGCCACCAATTAGATGAGAAGAAAGAAAGCACATACTTAAATATGGTACAACAGTAAAGGTATTTTACATCATTTTACAAGTCCAGTGTGCAAGATTTGGTGGCATCTAGTGGTGACTGCAATGCCCTCGCCTTACCCCCCTAAAACAAAGCATGTGAGGGAAACTACGGTGGCTGCGAAAATTGCAAAAAACACAAAAAGCCCTAGATTAGAGCCAGTATTTGGTTTGTTTGTTCCGGGGTTCTGTAGAAACATGCGCTTCAGAAGAGGATCCACTCCTCTGTAGATAGAAACAGCTCATTCTAAGGTAACAAAAACACAGCTCATGTATTCAGGTGATTATACACTAATGAAAACATACAGCGGGTAAAATAAGTATTGAACACGTCACCATTTTCCTCAGTAAATATATTTCTAAAGGTGCTATTGTC
>NW_023339762.1:4716682-4721188 GCF_004916995.1 Morone saxatilis | reverse complement strand
ACTTATTTTACCCGCTGTACCTATGAATAATATATTCCATTTCAGCCGATAGATCCTCCTAATGTTACACACTGGATCTTGAGAGCACGCTGGCAACACTTTTAATCAGAGTGACCTGATTCGTGAACAAGCAGTCACCTTTGATATAAAATGTTGTGTTAAACTTCAGATGTGTATTTCATGTTACTCGCCTTTAGGCAAGACCATGTTTAAAAAACAGCTCTTAAAAATACTGAAACATCAAAGAGTGTGTGCAGAACTGGTCCCTGCTACACTACACAGAGTTCTAACATTCTACAATAAATGCAGCTGGTATGTATGTATAAATCTGTAATGAGATGGAATGTCTAATATCCTCATTTCTACCTCGATTATTTTGGTTCGTAGCACAGTCCCTGGGCTGCATTTTAAAATGCCTCTATAGAAAAGCAGTTATGCATCATTTATATGAATGTAGTGAACACCAGCAGTTGTACATCTGAACACAGGCTGGATGTAGTAAACAGGTCTTCATAACAAAGTCTGTGTTCACTCATTTGATAAATAAACACACTACTTGAAGAAATACCTGGCAATTTTACCATTTAAAGTATGTAAAAGCCTGGTGGTGTGTACGGCTACGAAGTTATGGTGTGTAACAACCCTCTGATTGTCAGACAGTGAGATTAGAGAGTCAATCTGCCTGGTAACAGCTGCACCAACAACCAGTAGTCTTCCATGTTTTCTGATCTGATTGCACCCCCTAGTTGTAGCCTATTAAATAACACTGGCTCCCTTTGTTTTGACTCTGCATTGTGTCTGTTGATCAGGGCTGTTGTACAGTGCAATATGTATTTATATTCTATTTTACAACACATGTAAAACACACATTTAAACAAACCCAGAAAACTGTTTTGGGGATTTCAAGCCTGTACACAAGTCAGTACTCTTCTAGTTAAAATGTGACACAGTAACTGCAACAGCTTAAAATGTTTGTTATTTATGACCTGTGGTTCTGCAAAACAAAAACAAAAGGAAAAAATTCATGTGCTCTCATTTTCTGTGTAGCAAATGTGGCGTCTGCTTGATGCTGACATCACTTTCTATTTATTTTAAGCTAGATACACTGATGTTTGGCCGATATTCGCCTTGTTGTCTGACAGTGGCTGATGTTTATCTGTTGTATCGGATATTGGAGATATAATCAGCTGTTTTCCAGCACTGGCAGAAATTGCACGCAAACACAGGTGTGGTCGATGCAGCAGCATGGACAGCGAGCGGCTGTTCTGCTCTGAGTCTCAAATCTTGGATGAGAAGAGAAACCGACTGAGATGCAACAAGGCAGAGATGCTAATCTTTGTAGTTTTTTTTCGTTTCCCTGGCACAAAAGAGTGAATAAATAACAACAAAACAGGCAGCCAAATTGCTATTAGAAACATCAAGATCAAGATTACTCAAGTACTGTATGCAAGTACAATTTTGAGGTACTTTCAGTATTTCTATTTTATGCTGCTTTTTGCTTCCACTCCACTACATTTTGGAAGCAAATACAGCACTTTTACCCCACTCACTTTATTTCATAACTAAAGAGAAAACTGACTGACGTCCCTGCATTTACTTCATATGTGCCAATACCTTTTTCTTCTCCTGCAGGGTTGTCTCACCTCCCAGAGGTCACAGCCACACAGTTCCCATACATCCATTACAGTGTGTGCAGAGACATGCTGTGTCCTTGATGAAGTAAATAAATGACCGTAAATGACGTGTAATGTATTTAACAAGGACCCCTGTCTGGTGTGAATATTTATTATTTTTTAATGCTTGCCCAGTGTAGACCTAGGTGCTATTAGGATGAGGTTTGATATTCTGTAGCCTTCTAATGTTAAACAAACTCTTCTGTGTTATTGTTCACCTGCAGCAGCGTCTGTCCAATCTCTGGGTTCTCTGGGCTATCAAAGTGCAGCATCTGGGATCCCAGGCCATAGTAGTAGGGCCCCATCTTATGCAAGTCCACCACGTTGGGGTCGGCGTTGAACACGGTCCTCCAGCCCTCTCTGTACACCTTCGGAAGCTCAACTGACAACACTCTCCTCTTCCTCTCATACAGTCCTTTGGAGAGCCACAGAGGGAGCTCCATCTTTGTGCCCTGAGATAAAGGAAACACACTTCAGAGTGGGAGTAACTGTCACAACCCCCAGCTCTCTGGCTCTGAAACTGAAAACAACTGAACTGGATTCAGCCAGGATTTATTTTATTATTTACACTGGTGCTTTTTCTTCCTTCTGTGAAAAAGACCTCTAACTAAATCTTAATACATATAACTACATTATATACATAACAGGCAACATACCAAACAACATTTCATTATGATCTTGAGTAACTTCATGTATCCACAATGAACTGTGACCTGATGTCATATGAGTGTTGTTTACTTATATATGTTTATGTAGTTTATATTTTCTTCATGATCTTCACTATTGGTTGTTGCCTGGTGAAATCAACCAAGATAGTTCATTGTTGAGTTTCATTCCCAGCATCAATATTTGACGCCCTGGGAATGAGACTCGATAATCAACTATCTTTCTCAGCTCTGATTGGTTGTTTTCGTTCAGGCCCAGTGGATTCTTTTAAATCCCATTAGGATCTCTAGGAGGAGCCAGAGGAACCTGATTGTTTCACAGAGTATCTGTCTCATGTTTCTACCCTGTCAAGGATATAGGGAAAGTTTCAGCAAATATGCTGTATATTTAAATTATTTCGTATGAAAGTTGCCTACTGCAGCTTTAATGCAGCCTACATGCAAACCAAATTTCCTCACAGATAATAAAACAGTTGAAGTTCTGGTCGGTAATAAGTATGCCGGTGGGTGTAAGTGGGTCTTACTTCATTTCCTACCACATATGTGCCAATACCAACACTGAGAGGTAAGACTAACCTGCAAAATATCGTATAAGGTTTGAAGTAATTTTCTTTACACCACCAAATGTCATGTACCAGGACTACTTTAGGTGTAACGCTACTTCTGATAGGCGCGTTTCTCTTAAGAAAAGCATTAACAACGTTGTGACTATCACGACGTTTCCTACATTTTCCTTCAGTAACTTTACTAACCTCCGGTATGTCCTGTGTGTCACTCGACTTCTCCAGGTATCCCAGGCGGGGGAAAGCGCACTCTGTCCGGATGGGAAGTCTTTCATGAGAGAGCCCAAAATATCGTCGAGAGACAGGAAATTCTCCTCCATCCCGACCCCAGGCTGTACAGGCATATATGACTGTGTATCCATTTTGTGCCTGAATGCGGCCGAAAGGTAGTTTTAGACCAAATATATGTGCTGTGGTATTGAGCAGAAATCTCTCCGGCTGTGTTTACAAGTCAACTCTTCCTCCTTGCTGTTTTGGCGCCAGGACCTGTTGACCAATCAGAGCGCGGCTGTGATATCTAGACCAGAGCAATCGATCCGATTCCACTCCACAGTATCTGTTGTCTGCCTTTATGCTGTCTCCTTCTTTCTATTTTAATTTGGGTTATCTAAGTGTTTTGTTAAGTTTTCTTAAGGCGGTTTTGAATTTAAATACAGTATTTTGCATTTGGTGAAATAATAATTGATATATTATAATGGTTTCCAACAGTGAAATGATTTACAAAATTAAATTAGCCTTTTTTGCCATTGAAAGTTGGATGCAACTACGACTTCAGCCATTAGAGGTCAGAATATTACCATTACAAATTGTAAATCTTCTTTTATCCTGTTGTAAGAGTATGTAACAGTCATGAAACTAAAATAATAATAATAATAAAGACACGCATAAATAAATAAAGTACATTTTCATTGAATTAAATTGGAAAAAGAAGGGAACTAAATTAACATTCTAGATGCTTCTCTCTAGATGTTACTCCATCCTGCTCGCTGTCTGTCCTGATCACATTTATCAGTTGATGAATGGAAAATGACAGCTAATCCATACTGTAGTCTTCTGTCAAGGTACCATCACTCTAACTAGACAGGAAAAACAGCTCAGTCATCTTTTGTATTTTGACATTTTTAATATTATAGATTATTATATATGTCATTATTATTACTCATCCCACAGATTGCACATCAAAGTCATCAGACATGTTAGTCGGCGCCCCCAAAAAGCAGGCAGCCATTCACATCTTCAGAAAGTAAAATAAGTCATGAACTAAAAGGAGTCAAATGAAATAAAGCCATAGTAAATGAAGGTACTGTATTGTTCTTGTAGCTGTTTGTCCGAGCTGAGTGGGCAGGCAGGCGGTACAGTGGTCCTACTGTCGACTGTAGCAGCAGTCTGAGAGACTCATTTGATATTTTCACTCTGCAACCCAGACTAAAGCGAATGTCATTTCCCAAAGAGATCATCCCCCTCCATTAGCTGCAGGCCATGATATACAGAGAACATTGTGTGTCACACAAATAGGCAATGAGGTTAGCAGTTACCGTTATTATTTGGCTTCTTTTGTTCTTATATTCTTCTTATATTACTGTTATGCACCATGATGTTGGTCCC
>NW_023339762.1:4715647-4716668 GCF_004916995.1 Morone saxatilis | reverse complement strand
ATGCTTGCTAAAATTAACACTGCCCTCCGTCTCAAACCCTACATGTGTCATAGCCTTAATAAGGAACAGGGATGATCTCAGCACTAACAGGTTTGTAACACTTTATTTGAAGTGGTGCTCACGAGGCATCATAACCACAATATGACCACAAGTGCTTTAATATTAGATGTGATATGATGAGGAAGAAAACTCCAGGGTGACTGACTGCTGAAATACCACATTCAAACTCCACTAAAGCTGCATTAGACATCGTCACATGATGGCTGCTTCAAATGGCTGCAAGAGGCAGCTGTTTAACAAGATATGAAATTGAATTCATAAAAATTCTCTAAAGTGAAGTCACAAAGCTCACTCATGTTTACCAAACCAGCCAGTGTGGGATACTGCCTGCATGAAGACAGCAAAGCGATGACAGGGGGGAAAGATTTAGAATGTAAACTTTTTATTCTTAAGTCAGTCAGTTCTTCATTCTTTGGGGGGATATGTGACCATGCCCTGACACAAGAACTTTATTAGTTAATATTGTCTCAGTTACTGTTTAATATGCTATTTTCTCTGTTGCCTCCCACTGTCATTTTGTTTCTCTAAAACACTGGTGTACTTTTACATGCAAAATGTAGCTTTAATGCAGGCCTGTGCCACCATACATTCTAATGTTAATTGTTTTCTGAATGTAATGTAAAGCTGCATTCATCTAATTTCTGATTAATTCATTTTTATGGTCACTAGAGAGTAGCAGAACAGGCTAAAAACAACAATCTTGACATATTATCACATAAGTTTTTATGGCTAACATGTTAGCAAAGAGTTGCCTATTTAGGTTACATGTCCATCAGACACTAAACAACATTAGCCTTCATTTGGAAGACCAACATTCTCTCTCCTTTTAGCTCGGAATTAGCCCCAGAGTATAATATCTGTCGCTTTAGCTGCTAAATCTTCACCAGCTAGTCGCTAACGTTATCTGTCTGCTGTTAAGTGCTAACATCCTGCCGCAGCTGGAAACAAGGTTGATGTTAGC
>NW_023339762.1:4707953-4715547 GCF_004916995.1 Morone saxatilis | reverse complement strand
TGTGAAGCTTTGGCGACCCCCAGTATGTCAGCATGTCATAGTAGTACAATACACAGTCCCTTCCTTATTAACTGTCAAACAGCAGTCTGGGAAACATAGTAAAATGACTATATGAAATAAAATTACACAGAAAGTGGATACGTCACATTCAATCCCAAAATAACTCCTGATGTAAGAGCGGGAGACGATTCAAGGGTGGATTTCTCCTGAGACTTTAACTGTAACACCGTGTCCCATTAATATACAGGTATAGTACATACTGTACACATTGTGTGTCTAATTGGCCGACAATGATCTTAGGATTAAGATGTTCTGATGGGAAACCCAGTGCTGGGTCACAGAATGAAAGTTGAAAATGGAGTCTGTCATCTAGCACAATTTATTCCACCATTTGTTTACAGTAGCTTGTAAATGCAGTTTGTTTGTATGTTGATTTGTAGTAGTCTTCATACATCAGCTCTTGGCATTCTGAAGAGTGAGTTAACACCTCACATGATTGGAATATCAAACAAATATTGTTAAATATGAACAAATGAATAAATAAGCCCCGTTCAGTGGATCCACAGTGGGACTAGAGTCCTTTTTTCGGGTCTGAGTGGCTCACGTCTCCAGTCGCAGTCAGCCAGACCTACTCTAGCAGAAACACAACTTNNGGGGGGGGGGGGGGACTGACAGTAGCATAGACCAAGAGGTGCCTCTTGAATCACACACACACATGCACAAACAGTCATATGCACGGAGACGCACACACACGCACGCTCTCGACACTCGAGGCTCTCACGAGAAAATGACTAATCATGGTCACATAAAAAATCTGGCAGATCTGAAAAGAAAGAACCAAGAGAGGTTACGCGTGTCATTTACAATATGTCATGTTTTGCTTTCGTGTTTGGCCGACCACGGTTAAACTAGCAAGTCACCAAGGTGTAACGGACGTGGCAGTCACACCACACCAACAGGAGGAACATAGGTACATCTAGACCTGTAACATTTCAAATACCAGCCAGACACACACACACACACACACGGCACTGTTCCAGTCAGCCCTCTACACTGACCTTTCACGCTTTCTCAAACACACACACACACACACACACACACACACACACTAGGCTTCAGCAAAAGCTATGTTTCCAAGCTCTCTCTCTCACACACACACACAGTGCACATACACGTACCGGGTGAAGCCTGACACTGGAGCATCCCAAACACACGTTACACAGTAGGAGCGTAAACTACATTGCTGGCCCCTTTCTCCCTCCTAATCAGAACTGAGCATGCTCAGACCGCTCCCCAATCCATCCTGTACACACAAGACATTTTTTTTAACCCTCCATCCCTCCCTGCCTGCCCAGGTGTGCACAACCCGGATCTAAGAAGCATTTTGGGTACTTTAATTTGATTATTATGAGTCAAATTTGACGAGGAGGGCTGCAGAACTGAGGCAGGAACTATGAGAAAGAAGCACACTGGAACCCAGTCTGTAATGTCACCGAGTTGGAGTCCTGTTGTGAGATGAGAGGCCTACCAAATAATGTACAAGTCTGTTTCTTGAAGCAAGCTTCTGCAACTCAACAATCCTCAACAATTTCCTCCTTCTCTTCCCCCTCCTCCTCCTCGTCTTCCTTCTTCCTCGCGTGGTTTCCTTCCTCTTCCCTCCTGCCCGCTCCCTGCTCTGCTTCCTCTCCTCTCTCCAGTTAAGGCCATGGGAGGGCTGGACACAAATGACTGACAGGCCTGGATCCAAGATGGAAGGCCAGCTGCTGGAGGCCTGCGAGGACCTGAGCACGTCAGGGAGGCAAATGGCCACTCGAGTTGGAGGGGATGGGGGGTTGAGGCAGATGAAGCCCTTCAATGGACTTTGTTAGCCTGGAGAAGTGGGTGGGGAGGGAAGGAGGGGCAGGGAAGGGGTTGTTGTAAGCAGACGTTAAATGGAGGGCTCGGGAGGGGCCCTTTAATGTACGATGGGCAGGTTTTTTGGTTCAGTTCACGAGGAATAATTATCTTGGTTAGGATGGTGGATTCTGTCAGGATAAGTATGTGTTGATCACTTTGATTGTTTCATCAGATTTGGTTGCGTCTGTGTCCAGATATCCATAGCAGGACAACCAGATGTCCTGGAGACAGAGAGGAGGGAGGGGTTAACTTTTCATATTGCACGATCAAATTTAATATTTAATTTACCCAGTACTTTTGGTTTATTACCAAATACCTACAAAACATACTGTTTTGTATCCTTTTAAAGGATCATCAGCCTCAGCTGAACTTTATGTTTAGTGCTAATCTTCAAATTTCAGCATGCTAATGTGTTAAATTAAGATTGTGAATATTGTAAACACCCCTGTTAAACATTCATTCATTCGCATTGGGATTATGATGTTAGCATGCTAATGTTGGCATCCATCTCAAAGCATGGTTATTTCTAAGGAGGCCTACAGCGTCACAGGGCATGGCTGTAGACAGTATTAATATGTTCCTATTCTGTGTTTATGTTTTATTGGAGCTGGTTTTATCTTGTTTCTGCACTGTAAAGCACTTTGTAGCTTGGCCTTAGAAAGGGGTTGTACAAATAAATATATATTATTATTTAAAATGTTCCCCTCCAAAATGATGTTTAAAGTCTTCCCATACAGAGCAATAATCAGTTCTACAATTAATTTGTGTCCATCATATCACCAGAGGAAGACAGGGACTGGACCCCATCTGAATTTTAATACAAAGCCAACATGAGCTTCTGTACAGTGGTTTACTTGCACAGTGGTATTTTGCAATAATTAGTATTCAGAGAGTAGTGTGTATGTGCTGTGTGTCTCACCTTGAACAGTATTCATAGTGGGCCATAGTGGTCAGTCAGAGGGGTGTTCAGGGCAGGATCGATTGATCTCAAACCAAGAGTCTATACAGCTACAGATACACATAGACACACAGTCATTAAGTTATTCTGTCAAACCAATCACAAGATAACAATTTAATCACATTGTAGTCTTAAATGGATTCAGTACTACAGAGGATTGTTGCTAAAGTAACACGTAGGCTTGTTGGAAGGCCTCCATGCACTCCCACGTTATCAGAACATACGCAATATACAATATATAAATGAGACCCAGTGGAAAACAGAAGTGTTACAGCACACTCACATGTGCATTAAACTTCACATCCTCACTGCATTTTATGGAACCGTTTAACAACATTTCTCTATTACTATTGGTGTGTAATACAAAGAAGAAGATCGTTTACTTCAGTAAAAGAAGGCGTACCACCATTACAAGTATAAAGTTTTGCATTCAGAATGTTGCTCGATTTGTCATTTGTAAGATTCTCTTTATTGCCAATGTGTGAACAAGTTGAAACGTATCTTAAACCAAGACCTTCCCGACTCTCTTGGTTGCCTTTGGACTGTTTTTTATATGTTGCTGTGTATGGATGCAGGTCACATTTTCTGCTAGATCCAAAGAATGTGTCTGCTCTCTCTGCTTCCACACAGTATCAGTGTGACACACTAGCTAATGTTAGCTTAGAAATGGCTAACGTCTACAAATGACTGGCATTCACCACAACAGTCCAAAGTCAAAGCTAACATTACTGCAAAGCTTGTGAAATATATTATGATATTGTGGTTTTATCGGATAATATTAGCTTGCTTGATAACATGGACAAATTGCTAGCTAGCTAATGTAGCAAAATACTGTAAGCTAGCTTCATCCAGACTCCTGGGGCTGATCTGGGGCTGGCGTTGTGGGCTGGCTGGTGTCATTATTCAATGTAGCTGGGTTGCAGCTGGCTAACCTTAGCTTGCATGCTCGCTAACATTATTACTAGCAAAATAATTAAAGGTTAACCACATGTTTTGCATATAAACTCTTTATTTACAAAGTAATTAACTACTTGTATAGCTGACAGACAGTTTATCCCTTATCCCAGTTTAGTGTAGGTGTAGTGAAGTAGCAGTAGTATAGCATATAAAAAAACAAAATCAAGTAATTCACAGTTGTGCAATGGATTGGACCTTTTAAACCAAAATAGTTTTTTAAGGTCAATAAAGTCATCCAAAATGTTTGGAAGAACCTCTACTAATAACCATAATACTAATGCTAATGCTAATGCTAATGATAATGCACATTTGAATTGCAGTAGCAACACATCCATTATACATGTGTGAAATCCAATCAGTCTTAACCTGCAATATTACAGACTGTCAGATGCATGCAGTTTAGCAAATATTACACAATTTCTCTCTCAAGTTTTGTGAAGTAGAAATATAAAGTGGCTTTAAAATGGAAATACTTAATCTAAAGCATCTAAAAATTGGGATTTCCTTCAACTTATAAAGGGTTGTGAAGCAGATCAAGGTATCCTGTAAAACCCTTATTTACATTGAAATCCAGGATATTAATGCAATATTATGCAAATACCAATCAAAATCAATCAATTAAGTAACATATTTAGCGTGTTTGTGTTTTTCATTAAAACCAATGGAAAAAAACTGAAGAAGCAACATCCAACTTGTGACAGGAAACACTAGTGTTGATGGGTAATGCACACTCAGCTATAAGACTTTTGGAAAAACTAGCAGCTCTCATTTGTTTATGGTAATTTTTCCGAGTTATCAGTTAGTTAATCTGACAGTTTAGAAAAGCTACACGCAGCACCTTTATTGTCCAATGATATTATATGAATAACCTCTAAATCAAAAGCAACAAGTAGCTACTGTCCATCTTTAAGGAATGTTTTTATTGGAGTGCACTGAGTGGATTTAATTAGAAGAAGTGCAAAATTATATAACGGGCAGTGATTCAAATCTGTGTGTGTGCGAGTGTGTGTGTGTGTGTGTGTCACCTTTTGTGGTAGATGCAGAGGCATGGCAGTCTGGCTATGGTGTCCCCTTGCTGCAGTTCCTCTAGACAGATCACACACTCACCGGCATCCCTCGCCAACACATCATCTAAAGTGGCAGGTGCATAAACACACACACGCACACGCACACACATACACACAGAGCAGAGCATGTATCAGTATGCACCAAAGACAATTTCAGACTCTAACAGCATATCAAACACAGCAGAGGGCAGTTACGAGAGCATGTTGGTGCATTACACAGAGCAGATATAGTGGTTAGTTTCTGCTTGTACCAATGAAAATGCACAAAGATTCAGGATAAATTAGGAGCCTCAAGTCCATTTCCACTGTAGAAAAATAACAGCGTCCGTCATATGAAAATTCACCACTGTATACTTTTATTTCCACACAGCTATTTACTGTAATGAACGAAGGCTTTTAAAAAGTCTTGAATGGTCTATAAACTATATAAGGCAGTCTAAAAACCTCAACTATAGTTTCTAAAGTTTTTTTTTTTTTTTTTTTACATTCAGTCAGTTGTTGTCATTCAGTCAGTTGTAAGCTTGGAAGGAAGAAAAAATAAATAAGGTAATATCGCAAATGTGGTGTTACGCTACTGCACAGCAAGTTGATCACAAGTTTTATTCACATGCATGTTCACATTTAACGCCCCTGAATCCTTGGCTTCAAATTTTAAAGGTCCAGTGTTATTGTGTATTGGCAGAAATGGAATATAATATTCATAGGTATGTTTTATAATAATTCAGTGTATAATCACCCTGAATATAAGAATTGTTGTGTTTTTGTTACCTTGGAATGAGCTGTTTTTATCTACAGAGGAAGCGGGTCCTCTTCTGCGGAGGCTGTCATGTTAAACTTACAGGTTTCTACAGTAGCCCAGAACAGACAAACCAAACACTTGCTCTAGATAGGGCCTTTTGCGTTTTCACCGAAGCTTCACCGGAATTACACACTTGGAAAGCGAGTGGTATTTAGTTACGGCTACATGCCACTAAATCCTACGTACTGGTCCTTTAAGTATAACATTAAATATTCATGACTAACAATCCAAGATTATGAAGTTATTATTTATTATATGTCAAAGACTAAGCTAATCTTCTTTACTTGGGCAGATGTTGCAGCAAGCTTAAAGGCTAAACACTGTGTTTTCACATGCTGGTAAACAAAACTCAGGAACTGCTTGATTCTTGAGAAGCTGTAGCATTTATGTTCAGAAAAATTTTAGCCTAAACCAAACATTCATATTATATTCACAGCTAACTGCTAACTTAACCCTTCTCCATCCAGTACACCTTACTCTGTCTCTCTCCTTAGGCTGCACAACTAGACACAAAAACTGCTTGTGAATGAGTCGTAAAACCTGGAAATGAGTTTGGACCCTCTGGTTTCCCTGTCTCGAAGATAATGTGTTATTTGAATGTGTTTTTTTGTTAGATGCCTGAAATAAGGTCCGTGGTTAAATGTGGTCCCCTTGCTTTAGGGGTGTAGGCACAGAGTATCACCCCCTTCAGTCCTGTAGTTGGAGATGGAAATGGGTAGTAGGGTTGCACAATTAATCGCAATATGGCCCAGTGCAATATGCAAATCGCAGAAGCTGCAATTTTTTGATAAATGTGAATTGTGTGACAAACAGCATTATAACTGTACTGTAGTTCTGAGGAGATGCCCTGGCCTACAAATCTCGTTCTCCATTGTAAGAAAACATGTTTGTTTGCTCCAAGCTTCGTAAATTTGTGATGCAAAAATGATCATTCCTGCTAATTGCAAATCATATTGCAATTGCAATGTGATGTTAAGACCATATGCAGTCCTAATTGGTTGTGCCTCATGGTGAAGCTGAATGATGAAGAAGTGTGTTTTTGGAAATTATGGGGAATAGAGGAAGGGCACACATATAATAAGCTACAGTTATCTTCTCTAACATGACACACAAACAGCAGTACAGAAAGCACAGCTGCAAGAAGCTGCACTTCATGCATATGGTGTGATGTCGTAACACACTGAGAATAAATACACTGCATGCAACAAATAAAGCTTTGAACTCTGAACCTGAAATATACAGCAGATAATATAGTACAACATGTTATTTCACACAATACCTTATTTCCCATCTGTCACTGTGGGCCACCTCTACAAAGACTGTGCAGCCTGGCTGCTGCCCCAGTTTGAGACTGGCTGGCTGGTAAAGCAGAAACCCCAGCTTCTAATCCACAGTGAGTCAATTAAGAGCCAAGCTGATCGCAGCTTGTCACCAATTATCTGCAGCTTTTTTTCTTTGCGCATCATGATTGGTGGTGAACTGACTCTGTGTATTTTTTTCTCTACTTTAACTGCTTATCATTCTTCTCTTTACTGCTCTACTTCCCAGCAATGTCCTGTTTCACCATATTTTCCCAAGAAAGTCATGTGAAGTCAGGACTAGTGCTGTGTATCGGCAAGAATCTGGCAATACCATACGTATCACAATACAGGGGTTACAATTCAATATATTGTGATATATTATGATACTGTATGCTTGGCGATAAATTTAATAAAAAAATCTAATTTTAAGAAAATATTTCATAGTATTTTTACACCCCTAGTCATCACACCTGTCCTACTCTTACTCTGACTGGCTTAACCTAATATTCTACCCATAACCAACCCAAACCAAAAAAAAGCACTTGTATGCATGTCCAACACTCAAAGTTCGAGGGGATTGGAACATCTCTAAACCATATGTAAAAAAAAAAAAAAA
>NW_023339762.1:4706915-4707853 GCF_004916995.1 Morone saxatilis | reverse complement strand
AAAAAAAAAAAAGATCTTATATGACAGTGTAAAGATTTATGAAGGTTCAAAGACATAAAAGTTAAAAACTTTCCGGCACTTGATTGTTAGCACAGATCATTGTTAGTCTCACAATACCAGACCATTTCTAAATCAAGTGGTTGCTTGAACTGCAGCAAGAATGGCCGCTAACAAGGGCACACCTTACCTGAAACCATGTTCTCCCCCCATTCTCTCCCGTAATGAAACAAACTGGAGATATAGCGAATCCCTTTGTAACACCGAGAGAGCTTTTTGAAACATTGAAAATGGACGTTCCGGACAACGTCATATCGTACGACAGTGTTTACCATCCTCTGACCCAAGTTTACGTAGCCTGAATTAGGGGCTAAAATATAATTTACTAGATTATTTCCAAAATATTTGGTAATTTAAATCAATTCCCAGATGTTTCCAGGAGTGGAAAACAAGTATCTATATATCCAGATTTTCAACATTTTCCAGGATGTGATCCCTGTGAAATAAAAACCCCTCTATTTCTAGAAGAATTCATAGTAAACATGTACCTTTTTGAGGACCTTTTTGAGCAAGAGGTGTTTTGCCAATAATTTTGGAACTGAGGTTAAGGAAACCTTGTGATTGTTTTCTTTGACAAATGGATCTAAAGCAATACCTGGAAAAAAACTGCTTCCAATAAAAAAGGCATAAAACATTGTGCAAATTAAAGTCTTAAGTACAGCAATACTCAAGTAAAGTGACAGGATTTAATTGCAGCACTCGAATAAATGCACTTTACATACCTCAGCTGGATAAAGGTTCAATCAGTGTTGCACTGCCACAGAGGGAGGCCACATTAACATTTATTCATGTGAAAATGTCACTCATTACTGCCTTGATACTAGGATCTGCCAGAATGATAGTGGACAATTGTTCACTATCTATAAAATAAAACATAAATG
>NW_023339762.1:4706058-4706890 GCF_004916995.1 Morone saxatilis | reverse complement strand
AAAAAAGATTAGTTCAAGAAAGTTACAGCAGAAACACTGATTGAATAAGAATCTTAAATCTAGATAGATTAGATAGATAGATAGATAGATTAAGTAGATAGATAGATAGATAGATAGAAATAGATACGAATAGATGAAAAAAAAAAAAAAATTAATACGGAGAGGGGGTAGAAACGTAAGATTAATGAAGATAGGGGGGGTAGACTGTAAGATAAAATGAAAGATAGAAGACATATGCTCTGACTGCAAATCAGCTTAGTTCCTCAACAAACTCCCATAACCCCACTCGCCTCCTCCCTCTCTCTATATCTCTCTCATCTTCTGACCCCCCCCCCTTATTCCATTGTTCACTGTAGCACATTCCTCCATCCCTCCATCCTCCATCACCCCCCACTGAAAACACCCAGCATCTCTCCGACAGAGTGCTCCAGATTAAATCGCAGGAATCTGCATGCACTGTCGGATAACAATACGGCGGCTCTACTCCTCCTCTTCCTCTTCCTAAAATATCCTTAGCATACAAATCCAACCAGGAAACACTCAGAGATTAATCAACTACCAATAAGTCCGCATAGTCCTTTAAGAGACACGATTGTTCCTGTCTGACGGTGAAGGCAGGGTGTATTAAATCTAAAGTCAACATCTGACCCCGGCTTTAATAATCAAGCGAAGAGGGTTGTTCAATCTTGTTTCCTTCACCTGTGAAATGTTTAAAAAATGAGGTCATCTGGATAAAGTTAGAGCCCTAACTCATCATAGTCTTGCCTCAGCCAAAACTCTCTGCATTGATTGCAGTACGAAATGCAGCTGCAAGGCTTTTAACTGGATCAGA
>NW_023339762.1:4705741-4706039 GCF_004916995.1 Morone saxatilis | reverse complement strand
ATAGGAGCGTATCGCCATGGTTCCAGCTAACCTCCACTGACTCCCAATGAACTTCAGAGCTGATTATACGATTTTATTATAAATTTATGACCACTTTCATGATCTTGAAGCTACATTAGTGAGCTTTTAACCCCTCATGCACCAGCACATGACCCGGTATCCAGTTTCCTGGAGCTGAAACTGGGTCATTGCAGTACAACATACTGTAACTATATTAAAGAGAAACTACCTGTTTATACGGGTATTTAGTAGTGTTTTTGATCGATTTAGGTCCAAATCTTGACATTTAAGTGCAAAG
>NW_023339762.1:4705313-4705641 GCF_004916995.1 Morone saxatilis | reverse complement strand
CTTTTACAAACAGCCGTAACTGTGGTTCTAGTTACTCTCTGTGTTTCCAGCATGGAAACAGAGTTTTACAGCAGCCGCTAATAGCTGGTTAGCTCATTGGTCAATGCCCGCTCAAATAAAATCTTATATATATCTGATCCCCCGATCAGCAGGACGACATTTCTCTGTCTTATAGAGCTGTTATAATTCACTGCTGAAAAATATATCTGTTTTAGCACGTGAAAATGCTGGTTGGTTACAATAAGGTTAAGGGACCTTTGTCGTATTGGTTACAATAATAAACATGTGGCTAGGGTTATGGAACAAACATTGACATATTATCACCTTA
>NW_023339762.1:4705131-4705271 GCF_004916995.1 Morone saxatilis | reverse complement strand
TATTATCACCTTATAAAGTTATGTCAAGTGTGTGAGCAAACAGTTTACAGATCCAGCAAATGCAGAGTAACATTATAGTAACATTAATTTATAGTTGTGTTTCTGACTTCCTTTGGCTTTTTAGCAGCTAAATGTTCCAC
>NW_023339762.1:4703782-4705114 GCF_004916995.1 Morone saxatilis | reverse complement strand
GTTAGTGGCTAACTTTGTCTGTGTCACTCTACTGGTACGGGACAGGTAGTGTAAGGAGAATTTGTCAGAGCAGAACTGTCTGAAAACTGCGATAAGCTGCTGTTTGAAGTGTAAAGTGAAAAATTAGAATTGTCTGCAACCTCCGGGGAGCATGAACATGCTCAATAAGTTTAATAGCATGCTGTCAGTTAGATTTTACTATTTCTTGGGCACAAATAGATTTTTTAGCTTTCGGAAGGTACTTGAGGAAAGGACAGGAGGACACCAAAGTCATTAGGGTTTATCCCCTGGGAATCAGGAATTAACCCAAAATGTCATAGCAATTTGGCAGTACTTGCCACGATATCTTTCTCTGGACCGAAGTGTTGGGTGAATAAATGGACAGATGGATGAACTGACTGACATTTACATCCTTAGGATATAATCTGAAGAAATGGGGTGGGGTATATGTAAAACTCTGTGCTCTTAGGTTGTGCAGCCTTTCCCGCTTCTCTCAATCACCAACTGTCTCCTTTCCTTTCCCTGGTTTCCCTCTTGACTTTCAGCTGTCTCTCCTGGCTGCTGGCTTGCCAACAGACATTTGGCATCCAACACCTTCACATCAATTATGAGTTAGAGGAGTCACTCTTTGCTCCTCTGAATCACAGCACTCAATTCCCTCTTTCTTGTCTCTTTCTGTGTCCTCCGATGACCTGAGCTGCAAGAGGCTCCACGTCTCCACTTTTCTCTGTACCTTTCTCTCTCACTCACACTCACACACACACTCTCTCTGGCTCCCTGCGTCTCCATACCACCCTCCTGACATCTATGTGTGCATGTGGCCCCCACTTCCTCTCTGTGCGAGGGGCTATATTTAGTGAGAGGCATTAAAATATCATCATGCAAAGTCGAAGCCCAGAAAAGATCTGGTGGTCAGCTCACGTGGACTCAGTGTGCTACCTATAACCCTCACCTGCTTCACACAAACTCATGCACACACACAGTGCAGGCAAGTGGGCGAGCACAGAGACACACATAACACACTTGGTTTGTGTGTTTTCATTTGATTTAGTACATTTAGATTTATACCAGAAATTAAAGCTGTCAGAGAAAGTGAAAATGGGGCATTTAGTGTCACATTTATAAAGTTATTTCACCTAGTTGTTACTGGTATGCAGTGCAAATGTCAGGAGAGTCTTTCAGTGTCTCCAGCCTTAGTAAATGTGCTTTTTTAACCATACCACACCTTAAAGATAGATATGATAATAAAAAATGTGAAAAAATAAAAAACCTACTATAATCTCATACTATACTTTTTCTCTTGTAACATAAAGATACAATATGTAACATTTC
>NW_023339762.1:4701638-4703736 GCF_004916995.1 Morone saxatilis | reverse complement strand
CTTCCATTATCCCAAATGTTTCCAACAATGTTTAAACTCAGAGAAATCTGTCTTTTTATTCAGATAACGCTGCGTTTCACTGGTCGCCTGTCAACGCCTGAGTCAACGTTGTGGTTGTCTGCCAGAATCCATAAATTGACTTTTTATCACATTTCAGTCAAATTGTTTTTGATTCACTCTTGATTCAGATCTTGGTGGTTTTTAACTATACATTTTAACCAGATGACATCTGGATCTTTAGTTACTAAGATAATCTAACATTATCTGCAGCTCAGCTCGCAGCCGATGGAATGTCCTTTGTCCACCAAACAGCGTCAGAGAAACATTGATTCTTAAGGTGAAACTGCTTGTTTTTACCAGTTTTTTGTAACATTTATTAAAAACCTATGGCAACTTTTTTCCAGTGAGTTAAGAGTTTGGTGACGTATGGCTCGACATTTTGCGCAGGGGACTGCTATGAAACTACAATGATGGGTCAAATTTAGGAAAAGCTGCAAGGTCACACAGAATTCATGAGGATTGGTTGAATTTTTGCAAATTATTAATCTTTTTGTTTGTACACATCTCACTTTTAAGTCTGCAACTTCATTTCCACACGGTAATGACATTTCTAGGCTGACAGAAGGACAGAAATAGATGTAAAAGCTTTTTGTATGAACATAAACTATACTAAATGCGAAGATAATGGGTTAAAACATGAAAAACACCATTGTGACTCCTTAACATTACACTGCATTAACATGTGCAGCAGACAGGCAGTGCATATACGCAGATGACTTGGTGCTAATAATTACATTGAGAAAAGTGACTGTTGGATTAAACTCACGCAAAGTCAGTGTGGTCCTCCTTTAAGAGTCTGATTGTGTTCCTGCATCTATTGTACAGTAAATGTGTGCATGTGTAATGACCTTGCTCAGAGATGTGCTGATGTGCCACAGCCGGTAGGCCCAGGTGATTGACAATAGACCCCTGAGCATGCTGGGAAACGAGATAAGCTGCAGCTCGGCCCGTTTTGTGGGTCTCAGAAACCCAAGAGAACACAGAGAGAGGGAGGGAGGGAGAGAGAGGGAGGGAGCGAGAGGGAAAAAAGTGAAATTACAGAGAGATTACACAGCAGGAACAGAGCCGGACAGACAGACAGACTCACAGAGGAGAGAGGGACAGAGGGAGAACGAAAGAGAGTAATTTGCTGGAAATAAAGAGTGACAGGACAGACAGAGCTGTATAAAAAAAAGAGAGGAATTATGGGAGTCTTTCTCCTTTTACCCTCTCTCCTCTCGACCGTTATCAGCCATCAGGGTACTCCATCACTCTGGATCCCATCTTCCTTAAGACAGTTTCACTCTCCTCTCTCTGTCTCTGTCACTCAATCTTCTTTCCCCTCACAGTCTGAATTCAGCTGCAGGCTCGAAACTTGCATTATTTTTTACTGCCCTGGCCTTGTGGGCATTGTTGACTGCTATTTGTGGAGCTGTAAAAACGACTTTCCTCCTCTCCCTCCCTCTAACAACTTTACATGATTTCATCTGTGTGGTTACATTATCATTATCATCACAAACACGACAACACCGTCCCTGCTACGCACACAAACACAGACTTCTACAAGGTGACCTTCAGGCTCCAGATCAGACGTACATGTGCACAGTCTTGAGTCAAACAAGTTAACTGTCAGTCAACGAGTTGCTAGGGGCAATGAACAGACATGGCTTCTGTCAATCATGTGTCTCCAAGCAACCAGGAGTGGCAGCCCAGGCCATAATTAAAAGAGCAGCCTGCTGCAGGAAATAAACAGTAGACTGGAAGGTAGACAGTGTGTCTGCAGCACCGTTACTGACTCCTTTTTTGTGCTCTTTATGTACATTTTTATTTTATCCATAAACAGCCCTGAGTATCACTGTGGACACAGAGTAACAATAAACATGAATGATGTTAAAACCTCTGGGGAAAGTCAGCAACAGCTTGCATCATCCCTCCAAGTCTTATGGTGCACTTGGCTTATAAAAATGTGCATTTTGAGATGGACTGCAACTAAAAACAGCACATACCTCAGTATTATACAAAATATGAATATTTCTCACTGTACAAGTTGCATACTGGA
>NW_023339762.1:4700463-4701628 GCF_004916995.1 Morone saxatilis | reverse complement strand
TATTTGTGATGTCACAAATTATGCTGGTACGCCCGCCGCTTAAAATCAAGCCTACAATTTTAACAAGTCAAGTTGTGTTTGATGGTAAATTCATGGTAACAGTGATCCAGTCATGTATCCAGTGTTCCCAATCATTTTGGCATTTTGTCACTCATTAGTTGGTTGACCAATTTCCTAAATTCCCAAAAGTTTGCTGTGTTCCTGTAGGATTCACTACAACTAACAGCAGGTATAATTCCCCCCAAAACATGAAACACAATAAGGTGATTAGTGGTCATGAAATCGAATCAGTCAACTGATGGTTGAATAACAGAGAGATGGCCAGCATGGAGAGACAGTGAGGGATGAGCTAAAACAATGCTGCACTCCACAGACGATAAATAAAGCAAAATATAGGAGCCTGACATGCCTGGCTGTCACAGCTCTGCACTGTTACACATCACATCACATGGAAACCGGTGAGACAAAGCTGTGTATTGATCATCAAGGTTATTGATGGTAAATTTTATTTGTATGACAACATACTTAATATACTAGTTTTTTAGGATCTGAAGTAATATGTAATATGTAAAAGCTGAGGGGTCAGCATATGCTTTTTTTGGCAGTCATCCCATCTGATTAATTTGTAAAATGATATTGAATAAAATGTAAAAGGTTAGAGAGATGCAAGTGCCATAAATTCTTATGTGGAATTTACAATAATTTGCTTAGTTAACTGTGCAGTGTAAAAAAAAAGCCTGGAAACCCGCATTGCACTATTCATGTATTCAGATCTAGTTTCTTTAGATGTCCGACACTATTGATGCTACCAGTCCAGTTATTTTATTTATTCCATCAAACCAGTAATTAGAACTTTTATTGTATTGTATTTTTCTATCACTTGTGTTGAATTCCAAGTTCCCTTTCCACTAACCTCAACTTCACAACCTCTAAGACAAGAGAGAAAAATAAAGTGTCAAGCTGTGTGAAGAAGTTGGTTAAAATTTAAAGGACTTCTTGCAATTAATAGCACTTATTGAAGAGGAAGAGAACTTTGGCTTTTAGCAAAATGGATATTTATTGCAAAGTTAAGGTTGCTTTCATGCCTATAGTTTGGTTTGAATAATAAGACTATGGTAGTTAAAGCTGCAGTAGGTAATTTGTAAAAAATAACTTTTTGTCATAT
>NW_023339762.1:4697636-4700426 GCF_004916995.1 Morone saxatilis | reverse complement strand
ACAGATAATCTGTGAAAAAATCATTTTCCTCTGGCTCCTCCTAGTGCTCCTAGTGGTATTTACAAAAATCCACCGGGCCAGAACGAAAACAACCAATCAGAGCTGAGAAAGATACTTGACTGTTGAGTCTTATTTGTCAAATATCAACACTGGGAATGAGACTTAGCAATCAATATCTTTAAGCCACCAACCCAAAGTGTCCTATCTTTCTTGGCTCTGATTGGATGTTTTGTTTTCGGGTACGGTGGATTCTTGTAAATGTATTAAGAAGCACTAGGGGGAGCCAGAGGAACCAGATTAACTGTCTCCTGTACAACCAAGTTATTTTTTATAAACCTACTGCAGCTTCTCTGTCACTATTTGAGTCACTGTGCACATAGTTGTTTGCTGTTCAATTTCCTCATTTCCCCTCATTCATATTTATCATGTTTTGGTAGGAGTAGCTTGACAACACGCATCAGTCTATAGACCCACCCACCTTGTCATGAATATTTATCAGCACAACAGCAGTGAAACTTGGCACAATATTGTGAAGACCAATAAATATGGAAAAAATACATAATCTCGAAATAGCAGGGCCAAAATCAGTTCATTATGTACTGGCACAACAGTGAGCCTGGCTTTTCCTTCTAAGTACAATATCTGCAGTATCATGTCATATAAAGAAAATGTAAATAGAGACACAAACAGCAGCCTTCCTTACCATTGTAGGAGAGGCGAGGTTTGCTTAGACACATGATGAAGTGAACCTCCATTTCGTTGGACGCCACAGACTTGGAGCAGACAGGACACTTGAATCCTAGAAAGAACAGCAGAGAACAGATCAGTGAAAAATTAAAATAAATACACACGTCTGAAATAAACCAGTATCAACTTCATCATGATCTGTATTTGTATAGCACCTTTGACCCAGCTGACAGCTTATAACATTATTACACAGCATATTCTAAGGAAGGGTGTTTTTACATTTACATTAAAGATAAATGTGTTTAAGATTTAAATGGTGATGCACATTTATCATCTAAGGGAATGATATAAAGTCTAAGCGCCCTGATGATAAAATGCCCATTTTTCTTTAGGGCCCCTGGATCCCAGCGAATGACAAACCATGACAAACTAGGTGTGGATGCTGTGCCACATGTCGCTGTGATATAAAGCACAGGCTGATTCAGTCCCCTTTGAGTCGCCAACAAAGCGACGCCCATGTCCGACAACGAAAAGCACAGCTGTTTGATGTTTTACATGAATTCATTGTGACTTTGAAAGCAGGTCCACGCTGGCCCTACCAGATGAAAACAACCTGAACAGAAATATTCAAATGTGGTGTGAGGCATTAAATCATTTCACAATTCTAAAAATGCTATTGAGCCAGTCACTGGTGGATCAACAGGGCACTTTATCATGTTCAAAAAAACATGATAAATTGCCCTCTACAGTGGCCCAGTGTGCAAGAAAACATGATGAAGTGCCATCTAGAGTGCCCTTCCAGTGGAGAAAATGCAGTGCAGTGCCGTATGGGCTGCCCTACATGCTAGAAAAGTAGTTGGCTTCTACATTAACGCATTAATGTCCACAGTGGAATTTTATCTTTTTTTTTTTACAGCACTTGAAGTACTAGCAGAGCTAAGCATAACATTTTTCAAATTGGCCACGGTATGAGGCTACAGCTACTCGTAACATCCTTGGTTTAGCTGTCATTAGCTTGTTTGATTTTCCAGGCAAACACCTCTAGAACAAAAGGTTAGGGATTTCAGATCTTCATAATTTTTGATACACACATATTCTGGATTGTAACAATATAGATTCAAAAAGAAACAGGGTCATAGGCTCCTGTCTTTATCTATATCTCCTCTACTAGCCTGGTGTGGCAACATGTTTTGACAAATAAAGGCAGGTTTCAATTAGACGCCTGGTCTGGATTTTATATATGTTCTTTGGATGTGTAACCAATCAATGCCACTTGCAACTGCATGCCTTGACTCTGTAACTATCATTGGAACTTGGACTCGAATCTCTTTGGACTCGACCTTGACTTGGACTCTAACCTCTTTGGACTTGGAGATGCACCTCTTTGGACTAGTCCTAGTCTTGGCCTCAGCAAAATATACCTGACTGCAGCACTGCTGCATGGTTCTTATTGTAACCATGAAGACAAAGAGCTTATTTTAACCGAAACCATGATCTTCGCTGACCTACACCAAACCAAGTCATCTTTGCCTTATCATTAAACAGACGAATGACATCATCCTGTCAATAGGGGCATCAAATCATAAAACTCCTCTATGTGTTGTTCTAGAGGGCATGGACAGACACTGCCCACTTTTATCCTCTCTCAGACATTTTCACACACTACCTCTCTTGCTTTGTGTCATAACGTTGGAGCTATCTCAGTAGCCCCCTCCTGCGCTGTTTGGATGGAACCCATTAGGCCTAACTGTATTAGTTTAACACATAAGAGATAATAAGATCAACCACTGGGCCACATGAGCCGAGTTTGCACACAGCGGAAAACAGACATGACTGCTCTGTAATAAAGGAGACTTCTCATGAAAACAGCAGCAATCCTTCACTGTAAACACAAGTCCAGTATCGCTCAGATTGTAATATGTTTTAGCTTCTGGCTTTTGTTATATGATTACTTAAAGAACAGACATACAATAATACAAACACTTATACTGTACATAATTATGTGTGTCTGATATTTTTTAGCAAAAACCACATTAAAATCCTTAAATAGTAATCTCCTCCTTGTACCTCATTAAAACCTCCAGAATCTCTGAATATGCAAAT
>NW_023339762.1:4688262-4697536 GCF_004916995.1 Morone saxatilis | reverse complement strand
TTTTTTTTGTATTTTTTTTTTTACAGCATACTGACAGTATTAGGTAATGCTATTTCTATTAGTTTGTTTTGTCCTGTTGTTTTTCTTTTGTCTTTACATATAAATTCAGAACAACTTGTCAGATTTTGGAAAACCTCTGCTCGGTCTTGGCTTGGGGTCACAGCTGCAGAGCACACAGGAGAAGGTGGACTTATCTGTAATGATGATGTGTTTGTTGTTGTTGTTGCTGTTGTTGATGTTTTTGTGTTGATATCGAAACAAAACGAATCTTAAAATGACCACATACCTCAAAACTATAAATATGATAAAAAAGGTGGGCAATGTGAGTCCAGTATGCCTGTCCCTTCGTTGTGCATTGGGATTTTATAAATGAACTATGAGCAGGACGCACATCAAGCAATTTGTATTAAGAGACATAACCTTTGTGAAATTGTGAAATTTGTCACTATTATGAGACATTTAGTAGATTAAAGGATTAAAATATTAGTTGGTGTTTGTCATTTTTTTACTTCATGTAAAAAAAAGGGAAAAATGTGTGACTAAGAAATGCTGCACAACACTTAAAAAAAAGCTTCAAAATCTGAGATTTGGAGGTATCTGACAGTTTGTTAGGTTACGCACACAGACAGAGTCACTATACACAAACCCCCACCCCCACCCACCTACCCCTCCACATGGCAGCTGACCCACTTTTCCCTCGGCTGCTATTTTCAGATGCTCCATAGGGATGAGCAGAGATGGAGGAAATGAGTGAAAAAGAGGTGCAGAAGGAAGGTGAGAGAGTTCAGGCATTTGAGGAGAAATGAAGGGTTATGATACATGGTCCAGCAGGACTCTAGCTGTGCAGTCAGGGAGGTGTGTGTGTGTGTTTGCCTTCAACTCAGCCAAGCACCACAAATCCTTGAGGACTTTTTATATTCAAGGAGCGCATAAGGTCACATGGGGATAAAAATAAATCATAGGACTGGATCATAAATTAATTATAGTGGTGCCTATGTGAGAGCGTATATGCGTAAGCCTGTGTGTATTTGGGCAGCCTGTGCCAGTAATCCTGCACCGTACACCGTACAGTATTTGGTTTATGTCAAATTGGCACATTTCTCTCAAATATTTCTCTTGACTGTCATCACTGTGGACTGCAGGTGATGTCAGTAAACTGCACACAGCACTTTCATGTTCAGCAGCCATGGGACGCTTTATAGCAAATTACACTGAGGAGACTGTGAGTCCAGCTTTTTCTTACTGACAGGTGCTGAGGAGACAGATTTTAAAGGGCCAGTCTGTAGGATTTAGTGTCATCTAGCGGTGAAGTTTCAAATCAAATTCGACCAATCCCTGTCAATTGGTTACAGGACCTTGCAACTTTGTCCAACCACCGCAACTTTTATGCAAATCTGACCAACCATTGTAGTTTCCTGTGCAAAACGTTGAGCTACCAACACCAAACTCACTTCCTTGTTTGTAGTTGTGAAGATGCAGACATTGCAGACACGAAATCAAAAAAATCGCAACTATTTTTTGCAATTTTCACTTTCTCCCACAATTTAATTTTCTTGCTGCGTCACACCTAGCCATGGGGGTAAGCCCATGGCTACCATTGCGATGTAAGAAATTTATTTTACCATGACGCTTTCCTAAACCTAGCCAAGTAGTTCTGATGCCAAAACCTTATTAAAAAGTGAACGTTTGAAAATGTCACCTGACTACTGTTACCATGACAACAACGGTCAGGTTTATGCCAGGAGAAGGAAAAAACTGATACAAAAAAATAAAGAAGATATTAAGTGATACATTCTGACTCTATAAGTTGAACATATGTGACGCTAAGTCATCATTTTGACATAGTAAATCAATGTGTCAAAAGTCAGGGATGCACTAGTGGTTCAGGAGTTAAAAGTGGCGTGCTATGAAAATGAGAGCATTATTTATTCATTAATAGAGCATTTTAATGAACAGTATATTTATGGGATGGGATGAATAACGTGGTTTACTAGGAAGAGTCCGCACATTTACATCCAAAAACCCTTCCCCCCAGAAAAATCATTAAACCCAAGGAGCACTGCATCAGTCTACAGTGGTATATGTTCAACTTAAGTGTGGATGTTGTGGAGGACAAAAGTAAATAATGTGATATCCTAACAATAACAAGAGGTCATATATTCAGCTTCAGTGTGACCGGTATATAGACGATCTGAAAAGGCAAGAGGGAAAAGAAAAAAAGAAAATCTTACATAGGCCTTGTCAAAAAGAAATCCGTATGTTTGAAACTATAACTTTTCCCAGGAGTACCATGTGCATTTTTATCCTAGACATTCATTGGGCAATTTAAGCCTATTGGGGTACACATCCTGTATATCTGCTTCATGTACCCGAACAAGCACTCAGTCACAACCAGGCATGTGTGAGCCCATCTAACCACCAACAAAGCCAGAAAACACAATCAATACAAACACATTCAGCAGCTGTCTCTTCAGGCTGGTCCACAACACAGTGGGGCACAGCTGACAACTGTTGCTTTAGTTTAAACTAACTAACTGAGCAATTTAACAACATGTTTTAAAGCAAGTTATTCTCATCACAGATTTTAGACCATCATAAGATTTTAAACCATCATAAGTCTTAGACCATAAGACCTGTATTAAAACCCAAACTAATGGCAGTGACTGATTCAAAGATATATCTTTTTTTTTTAGCTGTTTACCTTTCTCAGTTTGTTTTCTTGTGTCACCCTTAATTTTCTTTCTCTCATTATTTCCAGCAGCTTCTGGGAGTTGCACCACTGTGCTGCCATTCTCTTGCAATGTCTGTGTCAAATAGGTATAAAGTTTGCCTCCCTACTCATTAGGTGATTCTGTGCATCCTGTGCAATTTTGGCTGAGATTTTTTTTTTCATTTATAAAACTTTTAAAAACAAACAAAGATACCCCACCAACATTTTCTGCA
This sequence comes from Morone saxatilis, assembly GCF_004916995.1. Classification (NCBI taxonomy): domain Eukaryota; kingdom Metazoa; phylum Chordata; class Actinopteri; family Moronidae; genus Morone; species Morone saxatilis. Next base: position 4,694,593 of record NW_023339762.1, on the reverse strand, counting down.
GCAGCAGGAATAAAAAAAAATGCAACCTGCATCTTCCCCCTGTGATTCTATTTTTAAGCTGATCAGCATTTTTTAAAAGCAACCATGGTGATTGTGCCACTTTTGTTTTATAACTCCAATGTTCTGGAGCCAGTTACACAAAGTTCAAACTTACACCGAAACACACAGAAAGGCGTAGCTTGAGCAACACGTTAGCAGAGCAGCAGCTTCAGTCAGTGCTCCGTCACCCACGTTTTGGCAGCGCTAAAATGATTGAAGCCTAAAAATACACTATGGATTGTGTTAACACTTGTATAGTGTTAGTTAAATGGTAGCCATTACACACCCTGTGTAGACAGCTGGACTGATTAAAGGACCAGCGTGTAAGATTTAGTGGTATCTAGTGGTGAAGCTGTAGATTGCAACCAACTGAATATTGCTCGTCTTCCTCCTTGGCCAGGAGGGGGCAGCTCCATTGGCTGCAAAAAAGACAAAAAAGACTGATAGTATAGAGTCTTGTGGGGAAATTACCTTATTTCTTACTTGATTTATGAGCTCAGTAAACAGGTTCCTAATGAGTTTATGGTCTCGATCTCTAGTTTGAAGCCTTCCTCCATGCAACATGTTTATTTAGTAAATTATGGTCCAATTTAGAGTAAAATAGACGGCTCTGAAAAACTGTCATGGCAACAGCCATAATGCCAAATTCAAGGCTTCAAAATGGTACTCCACAAACCAATGGGTGACGTCACCATAGGTTCACATTTGTTTAAAACTAGCTAATAGTTAACCCTATTCAGATTTTTATATTCAGAAAATGTTACACACCACACCCATTTAGTGCTAGGGATACTATTACTTGTACTGCATTTAGATGGGGAATTCATTTAAAAACAATAATTCTAATTTTAAAATGCAGAGAAAGCTGCTCATTCATTTCCATTCCTCTTTTGTAGTCGCTGCAGGTGCTGCATATATTTCCTCTTCTGCATTATAATCACACACTTGAACTAAACTGAATGTTGTGTTATCCTGTTTTTGGTCAGCCCTCTGTGATGTTTTAGTGATTAAAAACATCAGTGAATCAAAGTTGCAGAGAAAAGCAGCACTGTGCTGTGATACAATAATTAACATTCAGCTAGCGGTGGGGATCAAAGCTAGATAATGACTCAAATGCAAAATCAGTTGTTAGGCTTCTAGTTTGGATTTTCCTGTAGCTGGCTCATCACTGAGATGATAGCATCTTTATTAATACATGATTTCTGTCTGGAGGACCACCACATGATCAGCAGCCATGGCTACTACAATACACCAACAAACGTAACGTGTATGAAATATGAAGACGAGACTGGAATACCACCCACGATGCATAATGTTAATGCTTTTACAAACAGATGATCATTTAGTTTTGGCCAATATGAATTTCAGTATGTATATTTTTTTTTATCTCACTGCAATGCTGCTTTATTATTATCTGCCCTCATTTAACACAACACTGGTTCCAAGCACTGGAGGAGATGAGCACAAATACTTGAAGACAAAAATAAATTAATATTTATTTTGGCAGAACAGCATCAGAGGGATCTTTTAAAACTTCTCTGTCACAGTCTTGCCTCAAATGGAACCAAAGTTTAGTGGATATCAAAAGGGGGAAATCTGCTCCCTTCAATCCAGTTAGATACAGCATTAACTACAATATCTATTCACATTTTGCTACTAATTATAACAGCAGAAACTGTCAATTATGGCTAAAGTAATTAACACCACACTGATGCACTTGATGATTCATCATATCATCATTTTGATATCAATCACAATCTTGATGACATATTTCTGAGCAATAACAGCCAAATACCGCTATGCTTGCTGATAAAAATAATAGTTTGCATGCCTAAAAGCACCTTTAAATAAACTTCTATTCATTTCACAGCAGAAGAGTTTAACTAAAGAAGAGAAATAATAAGCATTGATGCTGTTTTCAACACAAGCATTTTGCTCTCCACTGAACAGAGAAACCTCAGAAGAGAAAGAGAGGCACTGATAATAAACTAATGCAAATGATTATTATATAATGCAATATGTGATGAATGCAAACAAGTTCTGAGGATTGTTGGGCCAGAGAAAGACCTGTTAGCCCACACAGTCCAGTATCTCTGAGCAGAGCCCATAAAGAGGAATGATTTAAATGACCAGGTCTGTATGTAAGTATATCACTTACATTAATTTAATCACGTATTTCTTTCTTTTCATGCTTAGCCCTGTCTAGGATCCCAGTATGCATAAGGTACATAGCATTACATGTAATGCTGAGTGGGTGTTGGGACATTTTGAGATTTTTTTTTTGCATGTACCAGATTATTTGGAAATGTACACAAATGTTTTGCCAGCTGAAATCCGAAAACTCACCTCCAACCAAGCATTTTCTACATGTCAAGTGTTAAGTGCTGTTTTATGTGATGGGTGGGATAAGCTCACCCAAAATCACATTTGATAAATGAATACATTTATGTAACCGCCCTAGAGTTCAAGATGAGTCATCAAAATCATTTTTATGTTTTACAGGAAAAGAAAAAAAAAGATTTTGACATAAAAATATCAATATTTAGCATGTAACTATTGATTAATTAATAAACAACACAGGGTCAGTGATTGGAACATATTTAATATTTCACTGCCTCTTTATTGCCAAAAACAGTGTGGTAGGTTCATCTTAAATGGGCTAGGCTAAACCATAGCATGCTGGTTGACAGTAGCTCTGCATGTTAACACTGCTAACAAGTTACGCTCTAAGATTAAATGTTCAAACTGTGTTCAAACATTTTCTGTTTGTCATTGTTTCATACTAGAAAAGGCTATTTATTAAACATGGTATCACTGTATTTATTGAAAGAAACGTTTGACTCTATTTGACTTTGAGAATACGTCCGTTTTTGTTTTCGTTAGCTTGTGGTGGCTAGTTTTTATGTAAGAATGCTGACTCATTGTTCTCTTACACTGCTATGTGTGGTGTTACTATTTGCTTACACTTCTGAATTCTTTTAGTGTCCACCAAAACACAGTATCTTTACTCTAAACCTAACAGAGTGGTTATCATTGTTTATTGAGAATATATTTTTGTTTGCTCAAATTAAAGTATTTCTTGAGGGGTGATTTCTCTTTGAAATATGACTTGTGTGATTGTGAGGAATCTTTTTCTGTACTCAAAATGTCCCATCTCCCTCTCAAAATTGAGGCACATATATTATTCTATATAGGTTTACGGAAGGAAGACACTCTGCACAGAAGCTCCCATTCAGATTTACATGCAATCTGGTCTCCAATCTACCTGTCTGTGGCGGGAATACCCCAAGAACACACAGGCAACACACACGAGTGCATGTACACGAACACACCCACGCACACCTTGCATGACTATGCAATAACAACAGTGAAAGAGGCTGAATAGATAGAGCCGTCACACACTCTGAGCTGAAGTGCTATTAAATGGTCCCATGGAGACTTATTCTTGTCAACCCCTGCACAGACAACACACACACACAAACACAATTCTCAGGCGAGGTCACTCAACTCAATCTCTCGCCAATGCATATTTCATCAAGCCTTGGCAGCCCGGCCCAGCCCCAGACCCTGACACAGCTCCCAAATATCCACCGTCCACTGATGAAGACTTCAAAACTAACAAAGTAACTTGTGCCTAGGAAGAGCTGTGGAGTGTCTGTCAGCAGGAAGTGGATCTACAGATAAACAGCACAGCTACACTGGGTATGAAATGTTTGCACAGATCGGTACTTTTTGTGCCTGTGCCGCAGCCAGTTGAGAGGGACTGTATTTGCTTCTAAAGTTTCAGTTTTACAGTTTGTGTTTGTTGTTTGTTATCAAACGCAAAGTCAGATGAGAGGATTAAATATCAGTTTAATCTCCAGGACAATCGTACGTCTGGGACATGTTTAATTTGGCACAAAGACAAGAGAATGTGGAAATACACCTTCCACTAGAGAACAAAACAAGTCACTCAACTGCTAATACACACTCAATAAAACTGCGATAGCATTAGATCAAATGGGTTAGACACTAGTAAACGTTTTACAGTCGATCCATTGACAGTATATAGAGAGCTTGTGTCTTATACTTGCATTCTATGTAACGGCCAGCAGGGAGCAGTTCCATTGTGAAATGAACACCACTGATGGTATTGATCTTATGGAGAAGCTTCCGTCACTTGATTTATGAACTCACTACACAGTTTCCTAATGAGTTTATGGTCTCAATCTTTAGCTTCAGTCTTCTTCCATATGGCATGATGTTCATTTAATGTACGTCACCTCCGCTGACTCTGACAAACTGTGATGGAAGCAACCATAACGCCAAACTTAAGGCTTCATATCGGTACTCCACAAACCAATGGGTGACACCACAGCAGCCCATTCTCTATTGTCAATGTCAAATAATGCAAAATGCCAAAAAAAGGAAGAAAGAAGGAAAAAAGAAGGCAGCAAAGATGGAATTTTCCCGTGAGACTGAGAAACTGCATTTAAACTGCATTTTAACATTTTTAGTTGTCAAAACTATACTATATTATAGAAAGCCTATTTATTAAACATGCGGTGTCACTGTATCTTCTGAAAGAGATGGCACTTTTTGACTTTGAGAATGTGCTGTCTGTTAGCTTGTCCTTCGTTGACTTCCAGCGTTAGCTACTTAACATTTATCCTATCTGACAATACCAACCCTCTCTTAGTCCTGTGGAGTGTTGCTACCATCACGGGCATGTCCAGACTTTTTTTGACTGGGACAGCACAAGTTGGGGACTGACATATGCAGGGTTGGCATGGAGTATGTGTCTCAGCATGGAACCATCATTCTAAATTTATGTAATTCAGATCCTGTTTAGACCACAGTAAGCAGAAATATTGCAAAAATAAGTCAAATCAAGGGACCCCTTTGAAAATGGCCACACCAGTTTTTACATCACCAACATTTTGTCTAACTTTGGAGTGTTATTTAACCCCCTTCCCAACATGCTAGTGTGACAGGGATGGTACCAATGGATGGCCATCTAGTTTTATATGAGAACCAGTTCACTCTAGCTATAAAATGGCGCTCGCTATAGTGTGAAAGATGTAAGGATAAAAGGGTGGCCACTCAGATTTCAGGTGTGGCCCATGTCACCCATTGCCCATATGTGGCTATATGCTAGCATTATCTGAAAAACCAAAATAATGAAAGTGAACTTAAATTCAGAAATTGAACTGTAAGCAGCTTTCTTTATTTATGTATATATGTTAACAGGGGAAGGTTTTTGTAAGAAATGTACAAGATTCACAGATAATATGTAATACTTTATAAACTTCAAAAGGATGTGTATGTAGTTAAAAGACATCCTTGATATGACATCTAAATTGAGTTATATTCATACTGAGTTGATGTATGATTGAATTAACCTCTGACACCTAATGCCCAGAAAGACGTTACTCTTTGGTCATGGTAGGCTTTGACTTTTTATTTGGTTTAAGGCATAAGTTACTTTGGCATGTAATAGAATCACTTGAGTGGGTCTTGAATCACCCTGACAGGGCTTGTTCTGCAATAATCGCTGGCTCACTGTACTTCATCCCTTACTTAACAACTTTTAATTACCTAAAGGTCAGTGTTCTTACTTTGGATAATGCTAGTGGCTATTATCACTCAGCAGAGTGTACAGAGTGCTGGAGCCAATAATCTGCTGATAAACACAGTGATTTTTTTTATTTTTTTTTTATGTAATAGGTAGGTTGAAAAAAAAAGCTTGAAACAATTAGTGTTTGATCATTTGTTGAAGAAACCAGCTTGTGACTTGGTGCTGTGTGTATACCCAACTTTAAGTGCCAATGTATAAAACAGTGTGTCCATGATGTAGCAAAGCAGAAAGTAAGGGTGTGGAGGTTAGGTTGGTGGATGTAGCGCCAAGGGCTGAATTCGACTGGGGACGGACATCTCCCCCCTCACCTTACAGTTTCACAACTGTGGCAGTGCTAAAATCTGTCTTAACAGTGTCCTCTTATTGACCAACTGTCGTAATCCACATTAGCGGGGCTCTGAGTTGATAAAAATAATAACACACTTAATGAGGTTGCCTTGAATTGACTCATCCTGAGTCAGTCCCTTTTTGATCTGAGCTTGGTCAGAATCTTGGTTAAACTTCTCCTTTCCTCTACTTAGCTATGCTATATGCTAGCCTCATCTTGAAAAGACAACCACATTTCGACGCTGGTTAAAAGATAAAAGCAAAATCTATACTAAGTTAGCTAATGTACCAGAAAGAAGAAAGAGGGCTGAGGCAACTTGTACAGCGTGATGTAGAAACTTGAAGCCA
>NW_023339762.1:4682792-4688237 GCF_004916995.1 Morone saxatilis | reverse complement strand
GGAAGCCACGTGCACATCCACTGAGAGATGGACTTACCAGTGAAAACTCTATTTAATTAAAATGACATATTATTGTCTCAGCAAGAATGCCCTTAACCCTCTATTACGGAGCTGTTCGGGCCGTAATCAGTCTGACAAAGAAGCTTTGCAGACACTAACACCAGACAGAACACATGCTGATTTTTAACCTCCTCTGCAATGTCTTGAAGGGAAAAATTTGTAAATATTCATACCTAATGAAAAGACTCACAATAACATTGAACCAAAGTTTAAGCAGGAAAGACAGTGGTCCGGAGACTTTCTTTTGGTGACTAAAACTGTAATTGCTAATTGACGCAAGCTGTATTGCCTTATTTTATGTTTTGATGTTTTTTTAGGCACTTTATATAACTGACGATCGATTAAAAGTGTAATTATGATTGTTTATTGTATATACTGCAAAAGAGAAAGATGGCAGAGGTGTTAGCATGTGTGTGCGAATAACCCCCCAAAACGCCGAATACCCAAAACAGATCCGAATAGTCAAATATTTGGTCCAGCCTAGTAAACAACAAGTTCTCTATCATTAAAATAAATCTCATTATGCATCATTAAAACAAAATTCTGTTCAAAAACAATTCATATATGCTAGTTAAATGGCGGTACAATGTGTAATTTCTGCTCCTAGGGGGTCTCTCACATCAAACAATAAAAGTTTAACATGATGTTTTAATGCAATGGTGGATCGATGGGGTTGTCTTCCACCACCATTGCCGTCATTAGCAGTCAGCTTCTCCCGGTTAGGATCCTTCAGTGTTCATGGTTCAGGAGTTCTACTGGAGCGACCAAATACTCCACAGAGGTCTCCTCCTCCCCAAAACAACACACCCACGATGTAAAAACCACTAGAAACACCTGAATAAAGCATCCACCTTAAAAATCACTTTCCGTCACACTTGTGATCAGACAGGGAGAAGAACGCACCGGGAACACCACGCCTCGCCCCCACGCCTGCTGGGGGGTAGAGCGTGGGTAGCTCAGCGTCTTTTCTCTGGTGATTAACGTAAGAGGAACCTGGTGGTGCCCAGGGAGGGGGTGGGTATTTGGTGAGTTTGTGGCGACGGGGTGGGGGTGGTTTTTTGGTGGGGTGTGATTGTGTTTGTTTTGGGGGGGGCTGGTGGTGGGGGTGGGGGGGGTGTGGCTATGTCGGCGGGGGTTGGTGTGTGTTTGGTGGTTTGGTGGCCGGATGACGTGTAGAGAATCCTTTCTGATGCCTGGGTCGAGAGATCTAGATTGTTAGAAAAGCGAGCCGAGAGGCCCGGGTGGAACAGGGTGGGAGTGGTGGAGAGGGAGGGAAATTGGTCCAGACTGGATATAAAAGTCGGAATGTACTGTCGCAGTCTTCTGGTAGACATACCCAACGGGCTGAGCGGTGGGTGATTGACATAAGAGTGGGCGGATATGACTCCCGTGAGTGTTTGACAGGCGGGACTGGTGAAGACGCGAGTGTGTTAACGAGTTGTTGGTGGGCGGAGAGATGGCAGTGTGGTGGTTGGGTGTTGGTGGGTACCGAGTAGGTTGTTGAGCTAGGATGACTGGCTACTAAGATGTAGGTGGTGGTAACTGCTGTGTTTCTTTGTTCTATTGTGTATGATGATGTGGAGGGGGTGGCGGTGGGTGAGTTTGGTATAGGTTAGTCGGAAAGTATATATCTAAAAAACAGGATGATTCACTTTTTTGGATGTGTCCCCCTGGACAACTGAATGTACACGGTAGCAATTTCAAGCATGACACTACGGGTGAATGTGGTTGAGAGTGGGATGTCAGGTGATGGGGCGTAAAGAGAGACAGAGGAGGAGAGGGAACGCGCTCCCTGCTAGTCAACGGATGGCGCTGGCGGAGCGGAGGTAGATGTACTTTTTGAAGGATGAAGCGGAAAGATATCAGCAGCGAAACACTGACTCCATATAAGTCTCTGCACTGACTGGGATGGTCTAGGTCGAGTCATCGTATGCGAATGAACGGGATACACAAGCAGCGTCGGGTTGGTCGTGCTGTAGGAGTTGCTCGTATACATGGTATGATGATGGAGCGTGCAGAAGGGGAATATGGGGGATGCGTGGGTGGGATGCCAAGTACTGCGAGCACGACTTAGGTCAGGATCCCATAAATCTGATGGTAAAACCTGGACATGCTGTCTCGAAATGAGCGAAAGAGTAAGTGTCCAGGAGGAGGGGTGGCATCGACTAGGAGGTGACTGGTAGGGGGAGAGCGCGGTTCAGCTATCGATGAGTATTGGGTGGGGTGGGGGGTCGGTAGTCTAAAGTGAAACCAGGTGCGGCTGGGGAGTCGTACATGCGGCGACAGAAGCAGCTCTCTTCCCCCAATCAAAATCAAAGCACGCTGAAAACGTACCTCATCTAAGCCTGCAACTCATACAATATCTCTTGCAATCGACATTGCACCTCTACCCTGAAGCAGCATGAAACCTCGTTGTCTTTCAATCCAGACCTAGTGCTTGAGCGTATGACAGGTAGACGCTGTTGGTTGATAAGTGTCATAATAGCTGCAGAGGAGCAGAGCCGATCGTCGGGGAGTGAGACGGGGGAGTCGGGGTAACCTGCCCGCTACGAGGTTCCGGGGCAGAGGGAGAGATGAATCAGTCCGGACCATGACTGTATTCGTGCAGAGAGGAGTAGGAGGATTAGAAGATGACAGAGGGGTGAGAGAGAAAGAAGTGGGACAGGTAATGAGCAGAGAAAAGAAGAAACGAACTAGAAAGTTTGAAGGGGAATGATGATAAAGATGAGGAGGTGCACGATGGAGCAATAGAGAGCGAAAAGCAAATTAATTGACGTAGATGAACGGGGTACGGATGAGGGAGTGAGCGGAAGCAGGGGAGAGGCTAGCGGGTGAGGGGAGAGAGGGGGGTGAGAGGGCGGTGAGATACAGCCAAGCGTGAGGAAGGAAGGTCCGAGGAGGGAGATGTCATGGAGGACAGGTGAAGAATCTGAACGTACAACAAGATAAAAAAACCAGAAAGCGAGATAAATGACTGAAAGAGACGAAATCACAGCAAGCGTTTGTGGGGCTGTGCTACGTGTGATATAAGGCATTGCTGATAGCTGTGGCTGGGATATTGCGTCTATTGGGAGTTGGTTCAAAGCTCTGTCTTAAAGGAGTATACTTGAAGCATTGGGGAGCTGAAAAGCACTGGTTCACTATCTCTCTCCCAGAGCTTTGTACAGTGAGTGTGCGTGTGTTGTGCGTGGTTAGGGCGAGCACGTGTAGAGTTGATAGTTGAGAGTCGTGGCGTAGTGAGCCATTTGAGATATTGGTGCCTCGCTTCTGGCATGCATCAGAACCAAGGTGTAATCAGTCCCTCACCATAGTTTTGGTTTTTCACATTGCGTTGTTATAAGTTGGAGGGGCTAGGTAGGTGGGTACTACAGCAGGCTGTCACCGGATTAAAGATGGCGACCCTGGCAACTGCAAGACAAGAGTGTGGAGGCTGTTATTTTTAATTAAACTAGTGGAGGCAGCAGAAGTGCCTATAGTGTAGATGAGGTCATTAGTGCTTGACAGCTGGCGCCTATGCATTCAACATAAAATGCATCTACAAAACAAGCATGTTGCTGTATGTTATCTTATTGATCTTCGAGGATTATATTTAAATGGAGTAACCGTGGATTATTCAGTTGGCTGCTGCTAGTGAATGCCGCGAGCCGGCGTGAGCGTTGGTTGGGGCTGATGGCTTTAGTCGCTGAGGGTAATGTGCGTCATTGTGTTTTCCTGGGATAAGTTAACAGGTCATTCATGTGCCTGATACTTCTGTCTCTCATATTATCACACTAAAAATCAGCACAAAAAGAAAAAGTGTGGCATAGCCTAAATCTGAGGTTCATTTCGTTCTTTTATTCAGTGTAGTATGCTCTTATACTAACTTTTGGGCTTAGATGGGTATATTAGTTCTATTTTGGAGAGACAGAAGTTGTGTGAGATAGGTATGGTAACCCAGTATTATTTGAAGAGGGGGCGTAATCGGCTATTAATGAATCTAGATAGGTATATCAGGCGAACCTTTGCAGATTAGGGGAAAAAGGGACGGCACTGGGATGAGTAGTTCAGCAGACACGGGCACCAGTACCGGTGGGGGTAGCGACGCGGATGGGGGGTATCGGTAGGCCATGAGGGTAACCACACGCTAAGAGCTGGGATGCTTCGGGTGGGTGGCCTGGGGGGGAAGGTAGCCTGAGGGTGGAGCACGAGGGCGTCACTGCATTAGTGAAGGTGTGAGAGTGAAGCCGAGCTGGAGGATCGGAGAGGGCAGTACAGGAGAGTGTGCAGGGGTTTTAGAAGTGAGCGCCCGCGTGTCGTGACAGTATACTTGTTGTAAGTTTTAGAACAGTGACATTCTGGTTGGCCGCCAAGGCGAGAGTGGCTTGCCTGGTTCCACGTTCCGCGTCTGTCAGTTGCTCTGTGCGGACTTTGAGGTGGTACAGGTTTGGTCCTCGACGCCGGAAGCCGCGCCAGCAGTATCAGGTGCTGCTCGAGGCGTATTCATCATGAGAGTCACCCGCGGCAGCGCGAGAGAGAGGCGTCGGGAGTGGGGGCCCGGTCGAGAGACCATGGGGGCGGAGGGTCGGACGACGGCATGAAAGAGAATTCCGCAGTGGGAGGCGGGGCCGTTAGGGGCACCCAGGTGGAAAGAACTTCCACATCCGGACGTAAGGGCGCTAGTTTACACCCAAGAAGCACATACAGTTGTGCTTACCCGGAGCGCTTCAACGGTTTATTGTGCGTTGGAGTAAAGTATGATGTCTTATTCGACGCTGGAACTTATAATTATGGTGATGATGATAAATCTACGCTTATGTCAAAATCAATTGGTCTACTTGCTTGCATATTGCCATATCAATTAAAGTTAGACCTATAAACAGCAAACAAGACAATTCAGACTTCACAGTTTAGCCATGCTATCACACCATTGAAGGGAAAAATTTGTAATTTCATTACTCTAATGAAAAGACTCAACAATTTAACATGAATCAAAGTTAAGGCAGGAAAGGACAGTGGTCCGGAGACTTTTTTGGTGACTAAAACTGTAATTCTAATTACTGCAAGCTGTATTTGCTCTTATTTTATTGTGTTGATGTTTTATTAGGCAACTTTATATAACTGACGATCGATTAAAAGTGTAATTATGATTGTTTATTGTATATACTGCAAAAGAGAAAGATGGCAGAGGTGTTAGCATGTGTGTGCGAATAACCCCCCAAAACGCCGAATACCCAAAACAGATCCGAATAGTCAAATATTTGGTCCAGCCCTAGTAAACAATCAAGTTCTCTATCAATTAAAATTAAAATCTTCATTATGCATCATTAAAACAAAATTTCTGTTTCACAATAACCAATGTCATTATATGCTAGGTTAAATGTGTACAATGTGTAATTTCTGCTGCTA
>NW_023339762.1:4677644-4682692 GCF_004916995.1 Morone saxatilis | reverse complement strand
CCACAACGCTGACGCAGACACAAAGGGGATATGACGCCATTGACAGGCGACTGGTGAAACGCAGTGTTTGAACATTGTTGGAAACATTTGGTATACCAGAACTACACAACTCTACAAAATATGTAACTCGTTTTTTCTTTGTTTTATTGTGGAGATATTACATATATATAAATATATATCTAAATAAACAGTATTCACTTTTTTTAATTGTGTCCCCACACTAATACACACAAATTTCAACAACACTAGGTGTGAATGTTTAAATGTCAGGTATGGTCTTAAAGAAAAGAGAAAGAACCTGCTCCCTGCAGCAACATGCTCTAGCATAGATGTATTTTTAAATGAAGTGAAAAGATATCAGTCAGCAAACACTGACTCATTAAGTCTCTCACTGACTGATTTCTATATCATCAGTCATATGGAACGATACCACAAGCAGTCTTTTAGATGCTCGTAAGCAATGAATGACTGGGGGACGTAGCAATACTGCAGCAGACTAAGAATATGATTAAAACGTGGATCAGCCTGTCTCATAATGATGAATAATGTCCAGAGGAGGATGGCTGGACTGTAGATAGCCACATTCATCGAGAGGAGCCAGTCTAAATCAAACCAGTGCCTGGGAGCGTAATGTCTGCACAAACAGCTCTCCCCAATCAAATCAATAGCACTGTAAAATCCTGACTGTATTTTAACCTCACATAAAATATCTGCAGAACAATGATTACTGAGCAGATGAAAGCTCAGTTGTTGTTTCAAGTCCAGACTGTTATCTGTATTAACAGTAGACGCTTTGGTTGATAAGTGTCAATAGCTGCAGAGGACAGACCGACGTCGGGGGAGGAAGGGGGAGTCCGCTTTAACCGTGCCGTACAGTCCGGGGGCAGAGGGAGAGATGAATCATCCAGCCATCTACTTTATGGTGCAGAAGTGAGGAGGAGGAGAAGAGGACAGAGGGAGAGAAAAGAAGGGGACAGTAAAGCAGAGAAAAGAGAAAGACAAGACAGAAAGTTGAAGGGGGAATTGATGAAAAAGAGAGTGCACGAGGGAGCAATAGAGAGGGAAAAGCAAGAATACTAAAACTACATGGAGGGAGTGAGGCTGAATCATGGGACTGAGCGGTGGAGGAGAGAGTGAGAGGCGGAGAGACACCAAGCGGTGAGAAAAGGAGGAGGGAAGTCAGGAGGACAGAAAAATCTGATCGAAACAAGATAAAAGAACCAGAAAGCGGAGAAAATGAGAAAGAGAGAAACACAGCAAGCGTGGTCTAGTTTAGAAACCATTTCTGAACTGTCTGAATTCTTATGGAGTTGTTTCAAGCTACTTAAAGAGTAACTTAACATGAGGCTGAAAAGCACTGTTTCACAGCTCTCTCCAAGCTTGACATAAGTGTGCTTTGGCGTAGGGCTGCACAATTAATTGAATATTAATCGCTATAGCCATTTAAATTGCGTGCCTCTGCTGCATATCAAACCAAGCTAACAGCCCGCCACCAGATGTTTTGGTTTCACATTGTATCAAGTTACTACTACTACTACAGCAGCTTCACATTAAAAGCACTGGCAACTGGCAAAACAAGAGTTGACTTTTATTTTGAATTAAGCTAGTCACAGGAAGTGCAAAGTGTAAGTGTCAGTTAGCTTGACACTGGCTGCTATCATTCAACAAAAATGCATCTACAAAACAAGCAGTGCTATGTTATCATGATCTCAATATTGATTAAAATAACCGTGATTATCATTTTGGCCATAATCCTGCAGCCCTACTTTGTTGCTACTGTTAGCGCTAGGAATGTGCCATTCCGATAGTAACAGTATCAGTCCGATACTGCCCAAATCACACAAAAATCAGCACAAAAAAAAAAGGCATAGCCTAAACTATTACATAGAGGCTTAACTAACTTTGGGCAATGTATTTATTCATTTGTGGGAGGAGAATGATTTTTAATAATACATATTTATTTGAAGTGCATCCATACAAATGTATTATTAACAGCGTAACTCTTTATGATAGGGAAAAAGACGCACTGGATTGGTATCAGCAGACACGGCACCAGTATCGGTATCGGACATGGTATCGAGCCATAGTAACCACACCTAAATGTGATGTCTTGGTGTCCTGGGGTACACATGCGTCACTGCAATAAGGTGGGAAGTTAAGCCACTGGAGATCAAGCATACAAGATTTCAGGGGGTGTTAAAGGTTGACCCCGCCTTTAAGTAATTGTTTAAAAGAACAGTTGGACATTTTGGCCAAGCAGAGTGGCTTCCTGGAGTCTTGTTCACTTCTTGTCACTGTGAGGTTGTACATTGTCCTCACCAAGCCCCCAGGAACAGGGCTGCCAACAGGAAGTCAGCCGGCTCAGCCAAATATGCTCTATGGGCCTGGAGAACATGGAAGCATGAGAAATCCCGCAGAGGCTGGGCCGTATGCACCCAGTGAGAAACTTTCACAGGAGTGAATGGGGCTAGTGTTACACCAAAAGCACAGTACATTTTACCCATGCTCAACGTTTATGTTGTTGCTTAATATATTGTTTATCGACTGAATTATTAATTGTGATTATAATCACTATCAAAATCATGTTTTGGCTTGCATTTTGCCCATTCAATTTCAAAGTAGACCTAAAGCAACAACAGAAGCCAGGTTAGGTGCATGGCTATATTTTAATTATTCAAATTTAACTATCCCTAATTTGGCAGAAGACCCTCCTGAAGGCCCTCAAGGACCCATAGAGGTCCCTGATGCCACTTTTGGAATCACTACAGTAGCAGATGTTAAAGCACTGTTGGAGATGGGTACTTCAAGATAATAAAATAGATGATAAGAAGAGACGCACAGTGTTAGGTAGCAGACTTAAACACAGTGACACAGCAAGATCAGCGACACAGTAAACAGCAAAGGTCACCGTGAACAAGAGAAACTTACAGGTAAGGGTGTAATCAATATCAGCGCGAGTGGAGATGGTGGCAAATGAAACAAAGTCAGTGTGGGTAAAGTCAGATGAAAGGGAACATTCTAGCATCTTTAGTGTTGGTACATTCACTGAGGCGCATAAATATAGACTGCACAAACAGGCCATGCAGTCAAATTCATTCCCAGGGCGTCAAATACAGATACTTTGGGTCAACAATCAACTATCTTTCTCAGCTCTGATTGGTTGTTTTCGTTCAGGCCCGGTGGATTCTTGTAAATGGCATTAGGAGCACTAGGAGGAACCTGATTTTTTACAGATGATCTATCTCATACTGCTGCCATGTGCTACTGTCAAAGTTTATACAGCAAATATAACAACAAAGTAGTTACCTACTGCAACTTTAAGTCTTGTTTTTATTTCAAAATTGCTCTAAACTTGCCTTTACCTCCTGGGTCACTAGCACTGTGCATAATTCACTCAATAACTACTAGTGCTATCTATAAAAAGCAACATAAATATAAACATGTAATACATATAATGCTGCAATAGAATCTTTTTAGTCAATGTTTCCTGTCCAAATACTAATCCAGGCACAATGCACGGCAAGGAATACTGTAACCTTAAAGAATACATGTCTCCCTACTTTCAAAGCATGTCCTAAATACTTTAAAGCATTGTGTCCATATTCAGCACAGGGGTCTAACAAACAGTTGTTTTGCTTGAACAGTGTTTTGATTTAGGTAGACTGTTAAAGGGCTAAATAGAGCTAAAATATTATGAACTTTTTCAAAAATGAATCATGCCTAAAGACTAAACACTTCTTTATAAAGACTTTATAAGTGCAAGAACAAGAACAAATCTTAGACAGGTAAATGCACAATGCCAAGTCACTCCAGTCAAGGTAAAGCTAAGGACACGATCAGCTCCACAAGCTCCAAAACCTTTGTCAATTTTTGCTCTAATTCAGGGAAAGCCAGAACTGAGGACACTGGAGGTTTTTAGCTCTGTGGCAGAGAAGTTGGACACTGATTCAGCTTCAGATGCACACACACACACACACACATGCCATGCTGAGATTTAGCTCTCCGGCAGACAGGCTGAAGGGAGAGATTCTACTGCAGAAGCACAACAAAGCCACTCTGGGGGTTTAGCTCTGTGGCATGGCAGACTGAAGGCGGAGATTTAACACACAGAGGCACTCCAGGCAGGCGGTGTCAGGCAGACAGATCAGAGAGGAGGAGAGAGAAGACACCATTAATACCACAGATGGAAAGTCTGAGAGCAACTCTAGTCACACTGCTTGTCACGCTGCAGAGCCAACCAGGAACAAGGAAGGAGGGAAGGGGAGAGAAGCAAGATTCGGACTCTTGATGTTTAGTAATGACACACATTGCATAAAAATGACCAAAATCCAAAAGTTGAGATGAAAGAAAAATGCATGAATGGGGACAGTGAGTAAGAACAAGAGATACCAGGACAAGATATAAAGGTGACAGGAAAGTATATATACTGTCGGATTCAAACATCTTTGATCCGCTGCTCGGAACACAGACTGCTGATGTTAAGATACCAAAAGTATCATTATCTAGATGAAAGTATCTCTCAGTTCTTCTCAGTGTAACCCTTCAAATATCTTAAGTGATCACCTGCATTCATGTGTAAATTGAATCTTTTGTGTGTGTCTTTTTGAGGACTTCATTTAAATGAATATTCCTCAAGGTTTAATGTTAGGTCCCATTCATTTTTGATTATCCATAGACATGATATATTCTCACCAGAAATTCAGTGGGTGTTGGATATTACAAAATTTAAATGAAGGGAAATCAAAAAACAGTATCATTTGTACCATTTGTGCCTTTGTACCAGAAATATTATTAAAAACTAGACGGCAATGTATCAGCTGAATATGTAGCAGTCTGCTATCTTTGAAGCTGACATTACCTTTGATGTTAAGGCAAAGGGATGTGTAGTCTTGTTTTGTTTAGTTACAAACCTCATCTAAAATTGAGCAGTGTTCATCGTTCATCAGTCTGGAGAAAACGAATCTCACTCTTACTTCCTCTACTGCACCATTAAATGCACTGCTGCCTTGGCTTAGCATTTGCTTCACATATACATATATATATATATA
>NW_023339762.1:4674357-4677544 GCF_004916995.1 Morone saxatilis | reverse complement strand
CTGCAACTTAATTGGATGCTGTCTGCTTGTTTCAAACAAAGTAGATCTGAAAAGATACTAAAGTGGAATTGGATTTTACCAGAAGCAGGGTTTGTGAAATGTGTTGAGCCCTTGCTCAAGGGGACCTCGGCAGTGCACAGGAGGTGGAACTGACACCAGCTACCAGTCTACACTCGACACTGTGGTTCATGCTGGACTTGAACTGGCAACTGTCCGGTTCCCAAGCCAAGTCCCTACAGACTGAGCTTGGGTTGCCTTGAGAAAAGGATTAAACTATCTATTTGGAGCCTAACTTGCCTACATTTGGCTAACCCAAGGGTTTATTTAAAACTTTGAAAATGTTTAAAACGATGATTGTCTAACTGCATGTGGTTCTTTCCCTGTTTGACTTACTTTTAAGTAATGTTGCCACTTTTCCGAATCTTAGCAATTCACATGGTGAGTACAGTGTTACTGTTACTGAGAAGAATGATGGCCAAAACTCCCCAAAAAAAGGTTGAATTAAAAAAAAAAAAATTATTTATTAAGACTTGAGTCTTTGCTTAATTAACTAAAAAAGACCAGACTGTGTCATCGGACATCAACGGGGGGTAAGGGGGGTATTTGTCTTTCTGATGCTGCTGCACTATATCGATGTATGACATGCTTGTCCCACCTTCTACTGTTACAAGGTTCCTTTTGTCACCTCCATTTTGTTTTTGCCACTTTGATTATGTAGCAGCAGGAGTTGCATTTAGAGCTCCACAAATAAAGCAAGGCATGCACAGCTATTGTAGATAATAACTGGATGAGACAGCAGTATTTGTAGTATACCTTTCTCTTTCATAAACACACACACTCAAACACCCTCAGAGAGCCTCAGTCAGACAGGAGGAAGCCTGATCGTCAGCAGCCTACCACTGTCATGACCATAAACGGCAGCCCTGGAAACTGTTGGCTTGATTACATCACAACTTACAACTAACGCAGCTCACTCTCACAAACTCTCCTTACCTTACCGGAAAGACCAGCAGTTTCCATGGGAACAGAACAGAACAAGAGAATGAGAAAAATAGACAGAGAGAGATGGAGAGACAGAGGAGAGGAGGGATGTCGGGGGTGTGGAGAGGAGAGAGCTTACAGAAACAGAAAAATGAGAAACATGGTTGTTTTGTTTGTCTTACAAAAAGGTAATGTGACCTTAGAGGGAGGTGAGGCGGAGGGAGGAGAGAGGTGAACTGGGAGAGGGATGGAGAAAGAAAAATATAATTATACTGAGAAAAAGAAAGGACAGGGCCTCAGCTTGAAGACAGTGTGGCCTGTACTTTGTACAATCCAGCGTCACCGGGGGTTAAATTAGGATGTTTGCTCCAATGAGAGTCCCTGAATGCTCAATCAACCCCTCAGAACCCTTCTCTCCAGAGAACACAGTGGGCATGACGAGGATCAGTAAACAACACGGAGAATATAACTCAGTCTAAACAACAATCACAGTGCAGCTTCACACACACGCCATGTTGTTCCCTCAACAGTTATTAGGTGAAGATAAGCTGTTACATGAGCAATACTTAAGCTAGGGCTCCAGCTAACTATTACTGTCAGCATCAGTTCATCTGTGGATTATATTAGCAATTAATTCATTATTTCATCAAAAAAAAAAAAGTAACAATCCTGTTCCAATGATCTAGAATCCATGGTGATATCTTTAAAACCAAATCAGGGTTGTTAACAGGGCTGTAGGCAACACCACTTAAAGGAATAGCGCAACATTTTGGGATATTTGCTTTCTTGCCACTCTCATGTCTGAACACTTAAGCTTAGTTTAGCACAAAGACTGGAAGAAGGGGGAAACAGCAACTCTAAAGCTCACTATTTAACAAATTCTATATTTAATCTGTAGAACAACTCAAATGTAATGTTGTATCAGTGGGCTTTAGAGGTGATGGTAGGTTGTTTTGTTACCTTTGGACTGAGTCAGGCTAGTTGTTGCCCCGTTTCAAGTCTTTATGCTAAGCTAAGCTAAGTGATTGATACGTTGAATGCACAGATGATGATCTGTTCTGTGTTCCAAACATAGAAAGTTCTCTGTTTGTAGTTGCCTTATCCTTCAGTTCTGAAAGAGGGAACAATAAAGTCTCACAGAGCTAGATTTCTGATGTTCTTGTTAAACGTGTAACTACGACACGTAGTGATGCAGATTGTGTTAAATGTGTGTCACATGGCTTTAAAGTAGTGTATCATGGCTGCTGTCCATTTTATATGAGGCAGTTTTACACATCTGACTGTTATAATGTCTCCCACTATGTTACATTTACATTTTCTAAGGCAGCAATGAATGGGTAGTTGCTGAAACAAAGACCACCTCACGGAAACAATCTATTACATATTATATACAAACAAACAAATAAACAAATACATACTCCTAACAGATAACCAAAACAAATAAAAAACATAATACACATACTTGCTATGCTGTGCTTACATGTACACACACCCACACACGAATACACCAATGTAGTAGTGGAAATCTGTACAGAGGTAGGTGAATGGGCCAAAACAGTAACAGAGGAGAAATAAATAAATAAACCTGAAACATAATAATATCAATAGTTATGATGGGTGTAATAGAATCGAACAAATGGTCTATGAAATGTTACAATTTTCCAGAGGCCAGGGTGATGTCTTTAAATTGCCTGTTTTGTCAAAACAACAGTCCAAAACCAAAGATATTCAGCTTACTATCACATAGGATAGAAAAAGTCACACATTTTACCAGCTTGAACTAGTGAATGTTTATTTTTTCTATTTACACTATTATACAAGTGTCTTCATCCCTGTGTGTATTAGACAGAATGAAACCAAACAGGAAAATGCATCATTGCCTTCTGTTACCTCTACCTGCATACTATGAGAAAAAACACTCCATGTACATAAAAACGTTTCAAAGCCAGGAGGTAAAGCAGGTCGTCCACTAATCAGAAGGTTGCCAGTTTGATCCCCAGCTCCTCCCGCTGCATGTTGCATGTCAAGTCCTTAAGCAAGATACTGAACCCCAAATTGCTCCTGATGCTGTGCGTTGCTGTATGAATGAATTACTTTCTATTTGTGATGAGCTTTGCCATCACTGTGTGAATGTGTGTGAAAGGGTGAATGTGGCACGTAGTGTAAAAGCGCTTTGAGTGGGTCGGAAGACTAGAAAGGCGCTATA
>NW_023339762.1:4667823-4674257 GCF_004916995.1 Morone saxatilis | reverse complement strand
GGGGGGGCGACTCAAATCGATCCGTTCACAAGGAAGAACAGATTGTCTCTTTAAAATTCAAGACGAAGACGACGGTAATGCAGAGGAGTGTGTGTGGGTCCCCCCTGGGAGTGTGCTTTGATGAACATCCATTCAGATGTTAGAGTGCGTTTACTAGGCTAATGATTAATCAGAACAGACCAGAGCGAGGCCTTGCAGTTCTTTGTTATCGTACCTTATGCTGTCTCGGCCTTGGGATTGCATCTCACTCATGCCAAGACACTGTCTACGCACACACACACACACAAACACACACTAGGCAGCAGCAGTCACAGTTTGCGCTTCCTCTCCCATCCATCTTTGGTCCGGTGCAGGTAGAGGTCAAACAAGCCACGCTTAAATGGCTGCTGTTTGATTCAGGAACATGAATGGGTTTCAGGATTTAGCATTCATTCATGTTTTTACAACAGCTTTATTTTTTTGGGTCCCGTCTCCATCTCACTATACCTCCGCTGACAGAACATATGGCGGCTTGCATCTGTCTGAATCCGACCTCACAGGGAGGCATTGTCATCTAATTCAGTGCCTGTGATTGACAGTGGGTAATTCAGTGATAAGCACTGCAGTCGGTATTCAAAAAATCTCCCAAAACTTTTTTTTTAGGAAGAAAAGTGTGTTTTTGCAACTTAGTCTTAATTTTAATGGGTTTGCTAATTGCATTTTCTTGGCAATCTGTACTCTAAGCAGTACAAGCAAAACCTGAATGTTCATTGATATTCCAACGGATGAGAGAATGATTGGAAGTAGAAGTAGATGTATGTGATGCAAACAAACAGTGGGGCAGAATTTTATTATACAGATTTTTTTAATTGACTATTGATTGGTGGCTGCCATGACTTGAGATGATTCTTCTATTGTCTCGGACTTGTCTTGGAGTCATTGGTATTTGCACTCAGACTTGTCTCAGACTGAGTCTTGCAATACGTTTTTTTCTGAAGTAACTTCCTCCTTCCTCCTCTGGATGCCTCCTCTGATTTTTTTTGTCTCAGTCTTGACTCTGTCTCTCATTTGGACTTGGACTTGACTTGGACTTGAACTTCTTTGGACTCGGTTTTGACTTGGATTCAAACCTCTTTGGACTCTCAACAAGTTCTAGTCTTGGACTTGTCTTGGACTAGACAAAGGAGGTTTTTACTACAACACATGTTGAACCACAATGATTCTACAGAAACTCAACTTGAACATGAACTATTAAAATCATTCAAAAAAATAAGTGAATCATGATTTGTCAATGACCTGGCCTATTTCTCAGTGTGGTTCTGAACCTTTTATTGGTGGTTAGTTACATACATACAGAATGTGTATTCTAGGAATAACCAGAATGAATGGATTGTATCTCTGACAAATGCTGCTCAGTTGATACATTAGGCAGATGATGTACAACTTCATACGGAAATTATACAGAAAAAAATTGATAGTGATAGAAACAAACCTTGTTTCATAACATTAGCTTTTTTGCTTTGCTTTGGTCTTGTGTGCAAAAGGTTTTGCGATGCTTAATTGCTTTGATTAGTCCCAATGTTCTACATCTGCTGTCAGTGAGAAGTATGAAAAGCTAGCCAGTTTGAAAAAAGGGTTTGAACCTGGAGACCTGCCACTAAAGTCTGGAGTCCCTATAATTAGTATGTCAAAAAACAGACAGATGTGACAGAATGAATAGGCCGGAAGAGAGAGAGAGAGAGAGAGTGAATGAATCATTAAAGGAAACAGAGGAGAATAAATCTGCTCATTGTGGTGGGGTATTACTGTGATATAACTGAGGGAAGAGGCAGGGAGACAGAGCAGGGATGTGGTAAAGCCAACTAAACTCAATTCAGTCACCTTTTTGCACTGATATAAAGCTTTCTAAGCCAAATTGATAGGATAAAAAAAGTGGTTTTCAACTAGGAATACATTTAGCCCAGGGCGTACCTCCACAGTTACAGGGGCTACGTGAAAAGAAAAGAGTAGCTAAACTTTAAAAAAAAAAACTAAAAAAAACGAATTATGATTTAATTTTAAAGAATATATCCACATAATAATGTTCGGGAGAAAAATAAACAGCTAAATTAGATTACAAATTGGTGTGATACTGATCTTTTCATATAATTTGGTACAAGAATGTCACTGTATGCAGTTGGAAGGCTTCAATTCCAGTCCTTCAATAGTTACCGAATAGATACATTTGTAATAGTTTGCTAAAAGTAATGGATAAATAACTAAATTAGCTGGCTAATAGTAGTGGATAAACAGTTAAATAAGTTAGCTAAATATAATGAATAAATTATTTAAACAGTTAGCTAAAAGTAATGGATAAACTGCTTAAATCATTAGGTAATGGATAGAAAGGTTAAAGGGTTAGGTAAAAGTAATTGATAAAAGTTTGAAGTAGTTACATAACAAAAATGTATCAATGGTTGAGTCAAGTGGCAGCCTAGTAGTCGGAATGCAACTTAACCCGACTGACCTAAACATTGAACATTTAATTCTATGAAAAAGGGTTTTGCAACAGAAGCACAAATGTTAACATCCAGTTTAAAGTCAATTGATAATAAGATATTTGTAACATGATTGGTGCTGTCAGTCGAGTGGTACTGGAGCTCATCTAGCTTTGGAGGTTCATTGTTTTGTTCATTTACTACAATCGAAAAACAGTTAATCAGGACACTAGCAGAGAGGAGAGAGACAGACAGACCAACAAAGGCACAGACAGGTTAGATCCCACCCCAACCCAAACACAAATAAATGATTTTAGTGTACAACTCTGTGTTTTAGCAAGCCTTTGATCATTACATCCATCAGTTAAGCACAGTCATCCCTTAGACCAACCGGCCTCCCCTCCGCCCTCCTGCCTCTTTATTGACACATCCTGTCAATACAGCATCAGTGCTTAATCAATACAGCATCTGCACAGTTTTTCTGACCAAAAAGTTTAATCCCTGCCCACCTTGACTGCCAATTCCCCAGTGATACCTTGCAAGTGGAAAGGCATTATTAACGCTTAATGACATAGAATGATAGAGCAGAAAAGAATAAAACTTGATACTATTCAATAAAGGCCTTTGCAGTTGACTCACAGTCCCCCCAGTAGCCACAACTGGTGCCATCACCCAGGTCCATTTGTGACGTGCATGAACAGTAGTGATGAATCAATTCACAAATCAATTGTTCATTTGAACAATAGTTTTAAGTGGGGTGAGTTGCATCAGTTCATCGCTGGAACTAAATCAGATTTTCAGATGAGTCAAGCCTCTATGGTTAGACTGCAACTTAACACATTTAAGGATATAAAGCAACACTCTGGATGAAGACAATTGCCACTTAAAGTGCTGCGGTCAACCACAGTTGCTAACTCCACTTTTTTTATTCAATGACGACATTCAAAGATGCTTCTGCACTTCATGATGCAAGCGTGATAGATCTGTGATCTACTATGTTCCTCCTTCAGGGTATGGATTACTCATTCAGTTGCTTACAGCTAGCTTAGCTTATTGTAATGTATGTAGACTGAACAAACTCATTATAATGTAAAAAATGTCGATCAGTGTTTCTCAAAGGTCTTGTTTTGTCCACAACCCAAAGATATTAAATTTACTGTCACAGAGGACTAAAGAAACCAGGAAATATTCACATTTAAGAGGCTGAAATCAGAAAACCTGACATGCACAGATGTCATTTATAACACTAATCATGGCTGTGTTCCATTGCAGTGGCCCAGTGTCAGTGCGAGCTCACTTACAGTTCAATAGAGTGGAGCTAGCGTTAATGTTTTCAGAGACACCTGCGCCTCTCCTGCTGTGACACGTCAGAATGTCTAATTATGACATTGAACAGGTATGTGCTAGTTATTCCCTCACTGGTTAGCAAAATGCACATAGGTAACAGTTTCCATTGAGAACCACCAAAGTGGAACCACAACTGTTTTAAAGAAACACAGAGAGGCAAAAGTCTCTGAATCCATGGAGAACAAAAACACAATTTCACATTTCAATAATCACACACACACGCACACACAAAGAAGCTATTGCACTCTTATACACATGATAGACACACACGGACACTTACATGCAGGAAAACACAGTTGTAGCCTTTCAAACACACACATGCTCGCCGTCAGCTTAAACCGGGTTAGAGGGTGAACCGATGACTCTTTTCACAACGCTGCGTGTAATCTCCTGCCTGAGAGTTCACCCACCCATCTGAGGTGCAAAGCAATTACTCAGCAACCCCATTACTTCCTCTGTCCC
The DNA here is from genome assembly GCF_004916995.1 of Morone saxatilis. Taxonomy (NCBI): domain Eukaryota; kingdom Metazoa; phylum Chordata; class Actinopteri; family Moronidae; genus Morone; species Morone saxatilis. The sequence continues at coordinate 4,669,992 of NW_023339762.1, read as the reverse complement.
CCTCTCTCTGCCTCACTGAGTGGAAGTCTGCATGCCATTGTCCTCAGATTACAGACGCATTAAGCAAATCTTCCACTTCTAGGCTATACACGGGTGCTTTTTAATTTAAATGTAAATAGTGATAAAAAACAAACATGGATACTCACACACATTTGTATTATACTGTAGCAGCTCCCCACTGATTATGTTCATTCCAACACTGCAAACGTAAATTAATATAACCGGTATTGAAGGATTTGTCAGCATTTGTAGCACGAAGCAGAAATGATCCACGTGCTTGCTGTTAAGGTTCTCTCAGTTGGAGCACAGTCATCCTCTGAGCTAGTTTAACAGTTACCAGTTCAGCTCACATTACATTTAAAAGTATTTATTAAGATACATTAGGTGACATGTTTCACAATGCTAAATCAGACCTGTATCTGTCTTGGACCACATATGAAAGTGGCCAATGCTGTCATGTCCACTCTGGCTATGGTTCACATTCCGGCCCTCTCGTATGCAAGTGGTGTAAGCAAAGGTAGCAAACCGGTACCTTGAGTTCGCAGCCCGGGTGCTTCCAAATGCAGTTTGATGCTCTGGCAATGAAAAGTGCGTCGACTCGGACTCTTTCCATCAACCAACATGTCCATTCTACTATTAGGGGACAGCCCTACTGTCCTATCACATTAAAAACAAAACAAAAGGCATGAACTATACATGTTTTGAATGATATAGCCAGTTTTGCACTTTAACATAAATTGTTTCTCATTATCTTATGATGTTATCAGATCCCCAGGGGGGATCAATAAAGTATTTGTGTGTTCGTCTCCAGATTTCAGTAGGGATACTCGCTGATCCAGCCTCCACGCCGGCCGGCTTCTACTCAATGGGCTGATCCTGGTGTAAACAAAGCGTTCGTGTATTTGCTGTTCAACGGTGTCGCGACTGAATGAAAGCAGTACTTTCATGGAAAAAAACCAAACCAAAACTCTCTCTACCAGCATCTTTAGAGAGGACGCAGCTTAAATAAAGTATTGGTAAACAAAAAATCAAACAAGTAATATAAAAACAAAGCTAGAAGTTAAGTTAGAAAAAGTAAGACTTTTTTAGTTTAGCCGCTCACACCAGACGCGGAGTGGAACGGACTTGCAGCAATCTTTTTGGCATTGTAATGAACCTGAGACGAATTGTCTCATACATCATTAAAAAAAGGAGGCTTAAAACTGGAGTTAAAGTCACTGCTAGGTCTACCGGTAAATTAAAGGACTTTTGTGAGCAAGTGCGGTCCTGAATTGTCAAGAAAACTTCCTGCAAAGGGTGCCCTGCTAGCTCACCTGGCAAAAAACTCCTGGAAAATGTCCTAGAAAGGTCCTGGAAGAGTGTGAACCCTGAATATGTGAAAGGTGTAGTTTGCTCCTTTCTGTTTTGTTTTTAATGTAAACAGTGTCAATCCCAGTATCCGGGTGTGCACTGCAATCTATTTTTGTTGTCTGGCTGTTTGGCTTTATGGACACCACTGACCCCAGTACTCTGCATTTTATAGGAACCCTAAAAAAATAGTTGAAACTGATTGTACCAAAAATTGTATGTAACACTAACTCAGTTTTGTAAATTAAAAACATTCTTAAATAACAAAAACAATTTTTAGTTGTTTGTACTGTAAAAACTAAATTTGTAGTAAACCTGCTTAACCAAGAATGTTTTTAACTTACAAAATGGAGTTAGTGTTACATTAAATGTTCAGTATACTCAGTTTCAACAGTTCTTTTGAGTTAAAATGATCTGTTTCAGTGTATGCTGTATTTTTCAACAAAATTCCTACTCCTGAAGATGTAGCCATTGGAAGAGTCAAGAAAAGCAGTTCAGACTGGTAGAGAAGATGATTAGAGGTCTGAGGCCTGAAATAAGTCTTCCTCGCTGGTCGGTCTGTGCTTGCATCATCAGGTTTAGTATTTGGAGGGATGAAAAGAGCCTTCCTACCAGATACAGATTATTGATAAGTGTACAATAGCCTCCATAGGCATACTCTTGACATATACATGGAGACGAGGGCTGAAATCAGTGAAGTGCTCCTTTAAACACAGAAATAAATCAGCACAGATCCTCCCACACATACTGCAACAGCACACACAAACAAATAAAAACAGCGCCGATGCATAACGTACGTGGGACACACAGGGACACACAGAC
>NW_023339762.1:4664225-4667798 GCF_004916995.1 Morone saxatilis | reverse complement strand
AACTAAAACCTCTGTTCCAAATGATCTATGAATCCACTTGGTGTACCTACTTTAACGAACCAATTCGAAAGGTTGTTAACAGGGCCTGTAGGCCAACACGCAACCTTACAAGAATAGGCGCAACATTTTGCGGATTTGCTTTCTTGCCACTCTCATAGTCCTTGAACACCTTAAGCTGGAGTTTAAAAAGCCAAACAAAAAGAAAAAACTGGAAGAAGGGGAAACAGGAAGCTCCTAAAGACAATCCACTAATTTAACACAAAATTCTAGTAATTAAAATCTGTAAAACAAACCAAAATAAATGTGTAACAGATGGGTTATAGAGGTGATAGATAAGCTTGTTTTTGTTACCGTTTGATCTGAGTCAGGTCTAGTTGTACAACCGTTTCCAAGTCTATTATGCTAAAGCTAAAGCCTAAGTGATTGATACTTGAAGTGCACAGATGATAAGATCTGTTCTGGTATCCAAACATAAGAAAGTTCTCTGTTTGTAGTTTGCCGTTATCCTTTCAAGTTCCTGAAGAGGAACCAATAAAGTGCCTCAACAGAGCTAAGATTTCTGAATGTTCTTGTTAAACGTGTAACTACGACAACTAGTGATGCAGATTGTGTTTAAAATGATAGTGGTCACCATGGCTATATAAAAACTATGAAGTCGAAGCTGCTGTACCAATTTATAAGTGAGAGCCAGTATTTACAACCCATCTGAAAGACTGTTACTAGATAGTCTCCCAGCTATGTTAAACATTTAACATTTTCTAAGGCAGAAAAAAGAAAAACAAAACAGACAAAAACCACAACACACAACGACAGCACCGAGCAACCAACACAACAGACCCCCAGCCGCAAAGCAAAACGGCACCCCGCAGCGCGGCGCCCCACAGAAAAAAAAACCACAAACAAAAACAAAACTTAAGGTTTGTCTGGTTGGTTGTAATTAATCTGTTTTGTTGGTTCTCTCATACATTATTTGATATATTTTTGTTTCCTCGGTAATTTCTTAAAAAAAAAAAATGAAAAAGAAAGAAAGGTGGGTAGATTGCTGAAACAAAGAACGCAACCATAAACGGAACAATCTTATTACATAAGTTATATAACAAAGCAACAAAAATCAGAAGACAAAGTACATACTCCTAAACAGATGAACAAACAAATAAAAAACATAATACGACAATACTTGCTATGGCTGTGCTTACATGTAACACAACAAACCCACACACGAAACACCAAATGTATAAAGTAGTGGAATCTGTACAGAGGTACGTGAATGGGCCAAAACAGTAACGAGGAGAAATAAATAAATAAAACTGAAACAATAATAATATCAATAGTATTATGGGTGTAATAGAATCGACACAAACCTGGTCTATGAAATAGTTACAATTTCCAAGAGCCAGGGAGTGAGTTCTTTAAATTGCCATGTTTTGTCAAAACAACAGTCCAAAACCATAAAGATGTTGTTTGTTTGTTTTGGCATTTTGCCTTAAAAATTTATTTAAATAATAATCGAAATTCAAGCAGCATCACAATGCGGGCCTAAATAAATGACTCAAATTCATTCAGATGGAAAACGAACAAATATATAATTTATGCAGACAGCGCTTTACGTGCTCCATCCATTGTTGAAGTGTATGTATTCCTGGGGAACGTAAGCAAAATACATTTACAGACAATAAAACAGAACCAAGAATAAGGGCACAGCAAAAACAATCAACATGCAACAAAAAATAACAAAGATTACTGAATTAACTGATGAATATGGCAAGGCCATGAGGCGTTCTGGGGTTGTGTTTCTGTAAATAACCACGTTAGCAGACACACATATCAGATCAGTCTGATGTAGCACGCAGTCGCCGTGTATACAGCTGTCTGAATGCTGGCTAGCCTATCGCTGCCACAAAGGTCAGAGGGTTATCTTAGAAGTCTCTTTGCTCTGCCGTACGCCATTTAGGACCTGTCAATAGCAACAGTCGCGTGCCCACCGACTGCCACGGTGACAATCGGGAGGCATGCCTCCAGACTGTCTTACTCTACATCCTTTTATCACTCCTCCTCTTTCATTTCCTGAACTCCATGCTACGCTCCTTTTCTGCAGATGCGTGGTGCAAATAGCATTTGCGTGTGTGTGCATGCGGTGAAGTCAGCCAGGAAGGGAACAGTGGGCTCGAGTGACATTTCTGCAAAGGTGAGGGGCGTAAGTTCGCTTGTGTGCGGTGTGGTGTGTGTGTCGCTGTGTGTGTGTGTGTGCTCGGTGCTGGTGCTGTCGTGTTCGTCGGTGGAGAGACGAGAGAAGAAGAGAACGAGACGAGAGAGAAGAGAGGAGAGAGAGAGAAGAGAGAGAGAGAGGTGCCACGCGGGGCCTTGTGCGTGTCCTAGACAAACCAGCAGCAGACTGGCAAATATGTGGTATGTCACCAGCAACAAAAACCCAATCCAAAACCTCGCCTTCGCAGCCTCTCCTTCATATCTCGTCGTCTCATCCTGTCCTTGTGTGTTTGCCCGATTTGTGTGTGTATGCACTGAGTTTAACAGGATGGAAAGAGCACCAAGGAAAGATGGGAGACGTGTGCAATAATGCTTGTAAGGAGAGGAGAGGCAGAGAGATAACAGGAATCAAATTGCAGCGCTGACCTATATATCTCTCGACACTCGTGCAACCAGTTCAGCGGCACAGATGTTCCCCCAATCCCCGTGTTCCTGAAAAACCCTCGCCCGTGAAATCCAGCCACAACACCCGACTGATATGCGAAGGACTTGCTCTAATTGTGGAACATCTGTGCCGCTGAACTGGTTGCACGATTCGAGAATATAGGTCAGCTCTGCAATTTATTCCTGTTTCCTCTGCCTCTCTCTCACTCACACACATATTCACACTCTCCCCATCTTTCCTTGTCTCTTTCCTCCCTGTTAACTCAGTGCATACACACACAAATCCGGCAAACATACAAGGACAGGATGAGACGACGGAGAATGAAGGAGAGGCTGCGAGGCGAGGTTTGGATTGGGTTTTTGTTGCTGTGACAACCACATAGCTGCCATTCACTGCTGTTTTTCTAGACACGCACAAGCCCCCGCGTGCACTCTCTCTCTCTCTCTCTCTCTCTCTCTCTCTCTTCTCTCTCGTCTCGTCTCTTCTGCTCTCGTCTCTCACACACACACCACACCAGCACCACACACACACACACACACACACACACTTACTCCCCTCACCTTTGCAAATGTCACCTCGACCCCACTATTCCCTTCCTGGCTGACTTTCACTGCATGCACACACACAAATGCTATTTACACACGCATCTGCAGAAAAGGAAGCGGAGCATGAGGTCAGGAAAGAAAGAGACGGAGTGAGAAAAGGAGTAGAGATAAGACAGTCTGGTAGCCCTTCCCGCTATAATATGGCCCAGCCATTAACACCAGTAAACATACGATATGGTGATGACATGCCAGCCACACAACTGATGCCCAACCTTTAAAACCATCTAACATACCTTTTACAATGCCAGTGTTACGCGCCCGATGCTTTGCCAGCGAATTATGAAACAGCAATAAATCTTAACTGTTTCCTATAGAACG
>NW_023339762.1:4658515-4664200 GCF_004916995.1 Morone saxatilis | reverse complement strand
GTCTTATCTTACTCTTTTCTCACTTCCCGTCTCTTTTTTCTTCTGACCTCCCATGCTCCGTTCTTTTCTGAAGATGCGTGTGTAAATAGCAATTTGTGTGTTGCATGCAGTGAAACGAGTCAGCCAGGGCAAAGGGAATCAGTGGACGTCGAGGTGCAATTTGGCAACAGAGGTGAGGGAGTAAGTTGTTGTGTGTGTGTGTGTGTTGTGTGTGTGTGTGTGTGTGTGTGTGTGTGTGTGTGTGTGTGTGTGTGCTGTGTGTGTGAGAGAGAGAGAGAGAGAGAGAGAGAGAGACCGGCAGCGACGAGGGGACAGCTGTGGCCTTTCTGATTAACAGCCACACTAACTTATACCACGAAGGAAGGCTGAGAGAACTGCGACAGCGTATTCAGATAGCAGCTTCCAAACCAATGAGTGTTTTTCCTGAGGAATCCCATCCCTAGAGAGTGACACGTGTGTAAGGCTGCCCCTCCCTAACCAAACAGCCAACCCACATTTATGTATCTCACAATCACTCGCGCACTACGTCGAGAAACCCTTCTGTTACTGTGTGTAAACTATAGATTTCTTCCAACGAGTACCGAACCCACAGTTGCGCGGAAGGCCATCGTGCTTATAAGATACAAAGAATGATTTATTGGTCTAAACGTGTGGCAGCAGCAGCAGACCATATCGCTTGTCCTGCTTGATAGACTGCCTTCCTCAGAAGTTCATACACACTGTGTTTTGCAAAGCTGTCTCCAACATTTGTTGACATTCAAGTCTTAACATCGACCTTGTCAGATATGTGGCCCAGCATTAACCCTTCTAACCTCCCAACCCATGAGCATTTTTCTCTCCACCATACAGTGAGAGTTTTTCCAGCATCAAATACTACTGATTTGCTGAGTGGCTAGTTAAGCACCCATTGATTTAGGAATTTCCTCAATGATGTGCCCTGTAAACCCAAACCAAATGTTCAGTTAAGGAATGAGCACAAACCCAAACAGAACGTTGAGAGATACACATACCCTAAGCCCTGAGCTTTGTTTGAGGCTCCTGAAAGTTCTGGGATCCTGGTGCCGGATTGATATACCAGTCCTTGGTCCTGTGTGACATTGCTGATCAGGTCCGTGTGTCATTTAAGGAGGTCTTTGGGCATGGGAAGTTTATTCTACATGGTTTTTCATTAGTGTAATCACCTTGATCTGATCCTGTGTTTTTTATTTTGTTACTTTAGAATGAGCTGATTTTATCTACAGATGCCGTGGGTCGCCCTCCACGGAGTCCACCATGTTTCTACAGTACTCCAGAACAGACAAACCAAACACTGGCTCTAGATAAGACCTTTTTTAGTTTCTCTTACACACTTCACAGCCCATTCTCATTCCCGGGTTGTGAAATACAGACGCCAGCTGAGTTCTGTTAGTTGCAAACTGAAACTTTACCACTAGATGTCACTAAATCCTACACACTGGTTCTTTAAATATATCATTCTGAAATAAAACCTTATACTGAGTAAATGTCCAACCCTAAAAAAAGGCTCCCTGAAAGCAGCATTTATCTCCCAAAACCAATTAAATAAAAATCGGAATTTTTGTGTGGCATCTTCGACATTACATCTACTTAAAGCAACACTTTCTCACCTTTAATATTTTTAGAAACATATTTTTGTGTACTGTTTATTTGTAATACAAGGACATGCGTGACCAGGCAGGGCTGCCATTTTTTCCAGCTTTAAAACAGAGTAAAAACCAAGTGCACCGTAACTTGCAGTATGCTACCTACCAGCTCCACGGTCTCGTCAAAATATGGTCACTTCTAGCTCCAAAAAACAAAGATGGCGACAGCCAGAATGCCAAACTTGAGGCTTCAAAACAGTACTCTATCAATGGGTGATGTCACTGTGGGTTTACACTTGTTATAACCCAAACTGGGAGCAACATTCATCAGTAAATAAACATATTACATGGATTTATTCAGACAGTATTTTCAGGTGAAATGTCTAGATCAGTGCAGTCCGACTCAACAGATGCTTCAGAGAAGAAGAGCAACTTTTTTTCACCCTGGATCTTGTTGCTGTTAACAAAATTCTTATCTTGTATATTCTCCAACTGCATTCCAGTCTGATCAGAAGGTTAATGAACATTAATAAATATAAGACGACAATAACAAAGAGCTTATTAAATCTAGTTTCACTTAATAACTACTTTATGTGACCCTCAACACTTCACAGACCTTTCGACACCATCTTCACTTTCATTACCACACATTCATATTAAAACTGAACACAATGTGTATTGAAATGACTTCAAGGAACTTTCAAACACATAAATCAATTGTAACAATGGTTCAAACTACTGTGACTTATCTTAACCATGCAGAATTACTGGTATAGTCCTTTAAGACAGACCTTTTTTCTTTTCATGGCACAGCAGTAAAATTACATGATGTGAAGAGTAATGTCAAGGTATTAACTGGAGTAATTTTCTTTCAGATTTCTTCCAGCATAAACAGGCACAAAGCATCAGATATATGGAGCACCGCCTTTGTTGCGTCTGAGTGTCGTGCCTGTTGTGGTTTTCATATTTAATAAAAGATTATCCCCCTGTTTGTGGAAGGAGATTCTCAATAAATAATTGATGCCTTTTCATTGAGATTGTAAAAACGGGGGAGTTTCCTGTGTTGAACGAAAACAAACTGAACATATGTTTCTTGTGTTAAATTCATATTAGACTGTCCCTCCTATAGCTGGGTGGGCTCACAGCTGCATCAGTCCCAGCAGACCTCTCTCTCAACCAGGTCTTGCTCCAGTTGCAGAAATGGACACGCAAACTGAGAAACTCCAGCTCTAACTAGGTGTGATCATTCCTTAGGAAGAAACCAAACCGTGTTAAAGGACAGCAGCCCTGCAGCCTTGATCTTCAAGGTGTCAGTCTTTTACTTTAACACTGTAACAACAACCTTCTGAAGACCCTGTATTTCTAAGGTTTTAGACTGTATTCTTTTCTGTTCATGTCACAATATCGATATATTGCCCAGCTCTAACCTGCTACATTTACTACAGGGTGTTTTTTTAACACAATACAAACAACACAATAACAGAAAAGTCGAATCTGTCCTTAGAACATAAAACACAACGCACATGTTCTCTTCCGTCATGTTTAACCATCTAATGTTAATGCTGAGGTCCGCCATTTTGTCTGCCACCAGGTACTGTTTTGTTACAGTTGATTAGAACGTCGAGAATTTAGTTTTACAGTTCCGATTATTGATTTGTTTTGCATCAAGACATAACTTTTCACTGTATCTAAGAATATAACTTTTTTCCCCATCCCTAAAATGGAACTTTGGAAAAGCGGTATTCAGTTGGTTGCAATCTGTAACTTTACCACTAGATGCCACTATATCCGACACACTGGTCCTTTAACTGACTGGTCTGGCGAACACAATGCATTCCCTGATGAAAGTGCTCTGTGCTGCAGCTAAAGTTGAACCAGGACAAACTGTTTTTGACAGACTACATACGTTTTCTTGCTGGATCCCTCTGCAACGGCACCCCACTGTGCCAACGTAGTGGTCTTGCTGAAATAAAAGAGCAACCTGGATTTTTTAACACGCCGCTATTGTCGTTCTGAGCGCAGCCTCAGGCAGCGAGTTCATTCCAGAAGAATCTCATTCACCACCAGAAAGGCCCTGAGAGAGGAACATTTCTGCTGGAGTTACATGGGAAATGAAAGGTCAGGCTAAGCAGTCGGAGCAGAGGTCTCAATGGATGAAAAGGGGGCAAAACTCCCTATAAGAGCAACCAATCTTTCATTACAGTATTAAAGATGTGACATTTTGGTCAGAGCGACCTTCATCAGATACTTTAGACTCTATCTTGTAAGCTTATCTACTTTCACCCTTGATTGCTCCTCAACACTGAGAAAAAGAATACCAGATTGAAGCTGCAACTTTTCTCATAGACAGGTATCGTCTCCCCCTCAGACGGTCCAGTTCTCGCTCCAGCCCTTGTCACTCATCTTGACGGGCTGTCTGTCTTTTTTTATGTGATCTTGCCTGAGGCTGAGGTGTGCAGCACGTCTAAAGCCGTCAGCACCGGTGTTCAGCGTGCATTTAAATGTGCTGTTTAATCTTTTTTCCCGCTTGCCTCAGTTGTCATGGTGACTTCCTGCAATGCGCTTGCTCCTAGCCTCACCTTTATAGCCACGACAAGCTAGCCACTGACCACGCCCATACAGTAGTGCACCCAAAAATGTCCTTAACTTTGCTACAATGCTAGTTTGAGTCTGAAAAGGGGATTTCATCTTTAACGTGTTGGTGTTTCCTGTGTTTTTACTTTTTCCTGAAGGACGTGCACCTTTTTGCTCTGCTATCTCTTCCCACTGATGCCCCAGTTCATCAGAGTCGCTAGGCATTGTAGGCAGGGGAAAACAGCTGAGATGTTGACGTCCAACTTGCTATTCTCCTGCTGTGAGCCGGTCAGGGCTTTGGTAATGAGAGCCTGGGGAGTGTGTGTGTGTGTGTGTGTGTGTAATCTTCCTCGAGGACTATTGCTGAGTGCTTGTGTGTGTTTCTGTATGTGCAGTTGGAAGGGAACCAGCTGTGTCCATGTGGTTAAGGATTTGTTTGCGTGCGTACCTACATGTACGTGTGTGTGTGTGTGTGTACAGGTGTACACACAGAGGCATATTGTGGAGCAAGCGGTAAGCCGATGATAAGCGTGAACATACAACCCCCCTCCCGCCCAACCCTGTTCTCCATCCTCTCCTTCCCCGCCTCACCTTCCTCCATCTCTCTTCCTCCTTCCTTCTCCCGTCTCTCCCTCCCTCCCCCTTCCTCCTCTCTAATCGCCGGGCTAATTGACTCAGCCAGATTTGGCAGCAGGCTTATTGGTGTCATTTCACACAACAAGGAATGACCTATGCAGACGGTGCAGCGGTGACAGTTAAGATGGAGCACACCCTGTATTGTTATGTTCACCAAATCCAATCACACACACACACAGCATTTCCCTCAGCTGATGAAATGACCTAGTAACTGCACTTTCATGCCAGTGTTTGACCAAAAATGGAGTTAGATTTTTTTAAACTGAACCTGTGGAATTGGATATCTTCAATTTCAGACTAGATTTCCTGTCAAGTATTGCAAGTTAGGAGGCTGATTTCTGTGCAGTTTACCCGCCTGAGCCAACACAGGGTGAGAACCAGAAGGAAAGATATTGTTTTACACACAGGTCTGCTTGTTTTTTTCAAGCCTAAAGCTGCCCTTTTCTGTATTATGGCCGTCTTTCTTTCACTGAGAGCATCCTCGGGCTGGCCTGAACTTCCCTTCATAGCTGTGAAATTTAATGACACTGCATTGGTGTCAGGTAAACAAGGTGTGTGTGATTGTAGGTGTCTGTCTGTCTGTCTGTCTGTCAGGGGGGATGCATTTGTATGTGGCTTTCCCTGATGATTAATCCTTCAGCGTCACCCAAATTCTGCCTGATGGGTGCGAGTGTGTGTGTGCGTGTGTCTGTATGCAGAGTAGACCGCCCTTACCGCTGTGCGCGCTGAACCAGCGGGGTGCGATGTGCAGGGGCAAGGTGTCAGCCAGCGACCCCCGGGACCCCAGATAGAGCACCCCGTCCGTGTGGTGCCCTCCGCCCCCAGTGTCCTGGTAGCCGGTACCGTGAGGGGCGGCGGGAGTGCCCCCTGACCC
>NW_023339762.1:4652818-4658415 GCF_004916995.1 Morone saxatilis | reverse complement strand
AAGACTTTTGTCAGGGACTGTAGAAACTTGAAGCCACCAGTGCACATCCACTGAGAATGGACTTTACAGTGAAGTAGGAGACATATTATTATTATTATTATTATTATTATTATTATTATTATATTAATAATGGTTTAAAGCATTCTTAGTTACAGCTTATAAACACTTTATAAAGGATAACTTACTAGAACAAAATGTAGATTTTGAACCAAACTCCATACTTATCCACATCCATACTCACCCATATATATTTAACAAAGAAAAACACAAAAATTCACATTTTATGTATTTATTTCACTTTATTTAGCCTGCTCTCCCTATATTACGGTCTAAATGTTGTTTTAAAGCCTTTTCTACATTGCCAGATTTTTATTTTATAATTATGGTGTAGATTAGATAGCTATCTTTTATTTTGATTAACAGGCAACATTTTTAAATATTAGTCTAAAAATATCAGGACAGGCCTTTAAAAACAAGTACAATACATGTGTAATGCTAGACTCTAAACTGCACTTCATGTCAAACCTTAAAAATTCACAGGAATTTAAATGAGGACATGTCCTTGGTGCCCTCAATAGTAGCTGCAGCCCTGAGTGCAAACAGCTGACAAAAAAGGCCATTGTCAATCAGTCATGCTGTACATGTGACAGCGATACCCCAGAAAGGAGCTATTGCAACAACAAAACGCTAAAAAGGGAGAGCATCCAACTCTTTAAACTGATAAACACAGGTGCTGGAAGCTGTTCAGTGAATGGCTGAAAGATGTGATAACAATATTTACAGGCCTGCTATGGCAGAAAGGAGCATTTTATTATTAAGACACACTTTGTCTCACAGTCTGTCCCCAGTGAGCTGAGGGGATGCACTGCTGACACTCTGTGGTGGAGCAGAGTATTACAGGAAAGAGGATACAAACCTACAGTCAGAACACTGTGTTGCCCTGCTCTGTCAATGTCCATGATGTGAAAGCAGTTTATTTGAGTGTCCCCATCAGAAAGAGCCAAATCACTCTGAAATGTGTATTGCAAAAGAAAAAACAGTGATGTCTCACAACCATCCAGAAATATTCTTTATTTTTTTCTCTGCTACTGGGGGCTTTCATGCAGATTGTGTCACATGCAGTATGTGTCATGTAGTTATTCGACAGTATGTCATAGTTTTCAAATCTCTAAATACTATATGTCACACGTTACATTCATATACCAAGGCACCAACTAATGATTATTATTTTCCGTTAATCTTTTAATTGTTTTAATCTTCAAATTGTTTGTTTCATCTGTCCAAACACCCAAAGATATTCAATTTACAATCAGGGAAAAGTAACAAATCGGCCAAAGAATTAGCATTTTGTGCTGGATATCAAATAGTTATCAAGATGTGCAGAAACAAAAGCAACAAAAGATTGAGATTCAACACAATAATCAATTTTCAAAACAAAACTTTTCTTTAAAAAGCGCAAAATCAGTCATTGGCAAAGGATTCAATTACTGATTGTTTAAAGCAGTGGTTCCCAACCTGGGGGTCGCCAAAGCTTCACAGGGGGTGATGAAGCCTTCTAAATTTTAAGGGGTGTAAGATAACTTACAAATATACACTGTAGTAGGCCTATATCTTAGTCACACAATCAAAGAGCTCATAGAACAATGGCCAAGTGTCAGAGAGAAGAAAACACTAAATTTGTCAAACAAAAAAAGAAGCCTAAAGAAGTGTGTATGCAGTGCATAAGGAAAACCTATCTCTGCTGTAATATCGACAGGAAATAATCTGTTCACAATTCCTCAAAATTGCTTGTTTTACACAAATGTCCTGCAGTTATTGCGTTCATTGTTTGGGTTCATTGTCATAATAAGTCAGGGGGGTCAGTTTGGGAACCACTGCTTTAAAGAAATAGGCTTTGTATTTGGCTATGAGGTCAGTTGGCAAAACAATCTCCATTTTAACACACGACAACCCCTTCAAAATAAAAGTTTCTTCCATTTGATATGTTTTTATTTTGACTTTTGAGTTATCCCTGTCTGGTAACAGGAAACACTTTATATGCAATACATTAAAAAAGCCATTTCATTCTGACATTCAGTCTGATTAAGCCATTAACAGTGAGCAGATTGTGATGAGACTCTCTATTTAGTGACTTTCCTTCAGACTCAAATACGTTTTATAGTTCTCTAGGCTGCAGAATTTTCCTAGGATTCATCAGGTTCTTTGGGTCGAGGGCATCCTTGAGACTCTGCATGACCTGGATAGCCATGTGTCCCATCTCCTCACGCAGCAGTGCTCTCTTCCCTAAACCCACTCCGTGCTCCCCTGTACAGGTCCCGTCCATGGCCAGGGCTCGCCTGCACAGAACACAAACCACATTGTTTTACTGCTAAAAATCTTACTGATATCACAATATTTTTATAGAACAATAATCATTAAAACCAAAGCTAATAATACTACAATATTGAGAGTGATCTGTAACTTGACCTTCACTACACCAAACTCATGCCTAATTTAAACCATTTTTTAAATTAATATCTTAATGTGAATACTTTGACTTAAACACGTCATTTCTGGTGCTAGGAGTTCTCTCACATGAAAACAATAATAAAAGACAACATTTGACAATGTTGTGAAGAAGCATAGGAGTTGTTTTCATTGCATTCGGCTTTTCATGGTAGGTTTCCTTCTTTCGCTAAAACCTCTTCTTAAACACTGAATCAAGCAGTTTTATCTTAAAAATATGTTTCTCTGATGTCATTTGGTGGATACAGTTACAGATAGAGTTATATGTTTCTATGGACATATTAGGAATTCTTAAAGTATAGTTAGTTAAAGGAGTTACATTTATTTTTATAGAATTTACCTACTGCAGATTTAATGTATGTTAATACAAATCTACAACTGTGTATTTATCAGCCCCCAATCCAATACAGCATCCACCTCTCAGAGTCTTCCCCTCTCAGTTTCCATGGGGGAGAAATCTATTTGCCATTATTACTGTTATGTGTATCTGTGGCTTCCACCTACCCATTACCCTTTAGGATCCGCGACTGACCCTGGTAAACCAGTGGTTTTTACAGGCTTACAAAACAGATTTAGAGAAACTGAACAGATTTAGCTGAATTCACCATTTATGACACACAGAGGTGAATTTGGCTGAAGGTGGGCGAGAAGAGTAAAAGGGATTAGGCGAAGTGTGCGGAGGATTAGGGACAAGAGAAAGGAGTTGAAGAGTGAACGACAGAGAAGATAACAAGGAAGGTTGCTAAAAGGGAGCAGTAAGGTCTGGTTGGCTTCAGGGCAGAACATTTACTGAAGCTTGGAGCATACGTCCTTTAACCATCCTTAAAAGATTAGTGCTGTTATGATAAGATTCAGTTTAACATAAATAGATTTCAGTACATTAAAATCTTGACTTTTCCCGAATGTTGAGTAAATTACTGTACAGTAAATGTGTCAAGTAAGCATGAGCGTATTCTTGAACAGGATCCCTTTTTAGCATTAGTTCATGAGGTATCCACATGGAGAAAAGTCCCGTCTGGTGGTGGATTTGTGAGTAAGGGACAGGTGTGATTCCCTTTACCTGGCCAGTCTCTCTGTGAACAGGTGGACCCTGTGCAGCTCCTCTGGGTCACTGGGGTCCACCACCATCAGACAGTGAAAGTTACCATCACCCACATGACCAGCTATGGGACCTGAAGGTACAAGAAGATAGCATTTAACTAAAAACATACAATATCATTGCTGTTTTACTTGCTTATTATAAGCCCTTCTCTCATGAGGCATCAGTGCTGCTTTTGTACTTTGTGTTAGTGCAGCTGCTGTCTCCATTGCTTGGTCTTATGTTTTGCAAAGAAGAAATAGCACATTTTCCCCCTTTTAACATCACGCAGAATGCAATTTAATTTGCAATTTTGAATTACGAATCACGTCTGTACTACCGAGTTTTAATTCACATTAAATTATTCAGTGCTGAATTATGTTATGTGAGATTTTTTATTATGTCCAAACCCTTACTATGAAACCAATAGTGTGTGAATAGCATACTGGTTACAGGGAAATATTACAGCACTGTGGTAGTAAGGTGAGTTTTGACTTATAAAGTAGTATAAAGCATAAAGTACCAAAAAAGGTACCGGTTGAAATTATGTTTTCCTAACAAGTAATGAGTAGATATCGTGGAAAACAGCAGTATGTCATGTTACTTTTACGTTCAGTCATAAGGCTGCCACTTCACCTGCTGGGTTTATACACTGTTGTTATGCCTGTGTCAGATATATAAGCTAGAGTTACATTTTACATTAAGCTGCACCTTTCTGTGCAGGGACATAGTATTTTCTTAATAATCACATTTGTAACAGCACATTAAATTCTCTGCATCATATCTGACCCCCTAAATTACTTTAAAAAAATAGCAAAGCTGCAGTATGTAACTTCCACACACACGATCAGTGCATGAGCCTTGCCAAGACCACATTCCCTCTCACCATGACCCATCTTCTCGAAGACAACCCTCCAGCACTCCGCGGCCCCAGGGCAGAGCGCCTCAGGCTGCGCAGCGTACAAGAGTAGTAACTGACACTGCATTAGTAGAGGCTCTGATTGCTTGGATTCTTTCAAATACCATTAGGAGCTGTGGTTATAGGCTGTGGATTATAACTAGGTCATGATTTCTGCAAAGAGACATTGCTTGTGTTTTCCAAATGTACTTTTTTGGTGCTTTGAGCCCCACAAGCCGAGTGCCATCTGGTTCCAATATATCAGAGAGAAGGAAGATCCAAATCTTCAAATCTTCAAATCTCTAAAACTCAGCAACTCTCACCGAAACAATCCAGATGGATGAATTGCGCTACAGGTACGTGTTTTTGATTGCTTTAAAATTGTTCTATTTCGTGTACTTACCTGTAAGTCTGTTCTCAATCAGGTCCTCCTTTGTCTCCACTATGATCTGAGGCAGTCGAGACAGAGGGACACACACATCTGTAGCGTAGGCCTGTGGGACAAACACACACACATACACAAGGAAGATAAGGTCACAGTATTGGAAGTGGTTGTCTTTTGCAATCACTAGGATTTAAAGCTTTAATATAGTGAGACATTAAACTGCCTCACAATGGTGATGGTGTCGGTGTAGCCTTTCAACCAGAGGACTAATTAACTAGTCAGTTGTTCACATTACAACACATTTAAGCAGCATCCAGTAACCCTGTACCTTAAACTCTAATAGTATTTAATAGTATTGAGTTTTCAACACAGCAGTCACAGAGGAGAGTAGCATTGAGGTAAGTGGTAATAAATATGATAATGCCAGCTGCACTGTAAAACCAGGTAAATTCATTTAAATGAAAAATTGTTGAAACTGAAAAAAACAAGTGAATGTAACTGAACTTTGTAAGTTAAAAAAACTTAAAATTATTGATTAATTAGCTTTAGTCATTTTAATCTGACTTTTTATTTGTACAGTGAAAACAAAATATCTAGTAAAAAGTACTTCAGGAATCAGGAATGTTTCTGCAACTTCCAAAATAAGTTAGTGTCACTTAAAACTACTAATAAAAGCTGCTTAATCAAGAATATGTTTAATTAAAAAATTGAGTTTGTGTTACTTAACATTT
>NW_023339762.1:4652313-4652765 GCF_004916995.1 Morone saxatilis | reverse complement strand
AATAACTTATTGCATTACAGTGTGGACGTTGTTTTATCCCTAATTAGAATAGTTATAATTAACAATATTACATCTGCCTGAACCAAGGATCCTCTTAAAGTGTTACCAATCTGTGGTGTTAATGGTGGTGAAATGTATTATCTCACTTGTCTTCCCTTTCCCTGAGCATATTTCATATACTCTTAATATTAGTATTTTCTCATATCAAGCAAGTGGTAACACAGAGTTATTATTATTATTACAGACTTTTATTATAGCGATATAGCTAATATGGCTAAAGTGGCAGGTGACTTCCTTTACCTTGCAGCCAGGTCTGAGAGCCAAAGCAGCGTACCAGGCATCATGGCGAGCTTTCCACAGACGGTTCCGTGTTTCTGTATCTCTAGCCCACTGAAAATCTGATCCACCATTACTTTGAGTGATGTCCTCTGTAGAAACACACACACACACAC
>NW_023339762.1:4650635-4652216 GCF_004916995.1 Morone saxatilis | reverse complement strand
ATGAGAATCATCAAATAAAATCTGTTAAAAAAAAGGGTAAAACATGTTAATATCTATATATAAATATAGCAGCTTTCATATACTGTGCAACAAAGCCAAATGCACTAACTACAGATTTAGGCAAAATTTAGCTGAGAGCAGAAACTGACAACATTTATATTTCCATCACTTCCAACACTTTTTATGCAATAGACGTATGATTCCAAAGAAAAGCATGTTAAATGTGCAGTCGCAACAAAACCAAACAGTCAACTACAAAGCCAACGCAAGGGAGCCAAATCCTGTTAAAGCTAGCTGGAGATAACAACGGCTAGCCTTGACTAAAGTTAAACTTACTTACTTACTTTTCCCCCTTGTTAGTGAAATAGAATAATTTTGCTAAAAGTATGTAACTTTCACAGAAAGATGCAATTCTTACAGTATTTGCTCAATTGTTTCAATTCAGCCCATGCTTAAATTAATCAGCAAGATTACACTTATTTCATAATTCTGTGACAAAACATACATTTTCAAATGAAAATTCATTAACATTCATAATACATTTATTGGTTAATTTGATATATATGTTAGGTTGTTATTCAGCAGCAATAGTGTGTGACATAGAAATCTGCATTGTTTGTACGCTTTGTTTACTCACACACCAGTTGTGTTGACCTGTTCCTCGAGGCTTCGCTCAGAGCCGTGGAACTCCAGGAACAGCGTCGGGGTCACAGGGTAGGACAGAGAGCTGAACCTGTTGCACGCATCAATCATCACATCATCCAGAAACTCTGGTATAACGCGCGCGCACACACACACAGAGTCAGAACACAGAGAATGAGACTAATGTCAGTGTTGTGCAGATAGCAGTAGATAAATAGGCCATCCTTCTGACCAAATACAAATTTTCCAGCTGCCAATGACTGATTGATTCTATTTTCACAGTTAATTTGATAACACACTTCTCCCTCCTGGATTATATTATCCTCCTACTGCAGGTACCCATTTTCTTAAGAGATCAATAAAGTTTCATCTCTTCCTTGTTCTGTCTTTTAACCCAGTTCTTCCAAACCACATTCATCTTCCTTCTACCTCTCTGTGGCTATTTTGTCTTTCATTAAACCTAATAACGCAAGCTTCTCGCTGGACTGATTACATTCACATGGCTAACACTTAACACACACATTTAGATCCCCTCCAGTGTGCATTTGTGGGCCAGAATAGTCTTGAGTAGCCCGGAGATACCACTTGCAGTTCATTTGTATTTGACTGCATTTTCAGTCATGGCCACATACTGTGAGGAAATAGGCAGATTTCAAAAGACGTGATCTGAAAAGATTTCTTCCTCTTCTAAGATGGTGAAAAGTTTGATTTCATTGTTAGAAGTCTCTTTATACATCTCAGATATAGAAAGCTTTTGCCAATTCATCTTCAAGAGCTCCTCTCTCGATGTCTTGTCTTTGTAGTAGTCTTTGTCATCAAAATATGGCTCAATTAAATCCAACCACCATATTAAACTGCATTATCCTCTTGTATGCACATGCTGAGAACAAACATAGACACTGGACTAAAATTGAGTTTTTAAAGATCCCTTCCAGACAT
>NW_023339762.1:4643946-4650610 GCF_004916995.1 Morone saxatilis | reverse complement strand
TGTATCTACGAACATGTATAACCAAATAGGTTGGTTGAAACCCAATACCATGTGTGTGCCTGATTGTTGTTCTGTGTTCTTCTCTGTAAAACGGTACGAATTTCACATTAACAATCCTTAAAAAAAAGCATCCTAACCTCCATTCTACCGCTCCATTATGCAAGTTTTTTGCCTGCGACAGACACACACCGATGTTCCTCCTTACCACGTGTAAACGTCCAATCACTCTCAGTGGACTGTACCCACTGGGGTGGGCTTTCAAGTTTTCCCACATCACACTGTAAAGTTCGGCATTCTGGCGCCAGCGAGCTGAACTTCATCTCCTAAACACCTGATTCTGGGTGCGGGGGGGACTTTAAATATATTTATGAACATGTCCCAATCTTAAGATGCTTAAGGGGGGGAAAACATCAAAACCAGTTTGTCATGCGACCGATAACCCTTCATCTACAGTGCACTGAAAAAATTCCTCCCAGGTTTTAAAAAGATGACAACCCAAGAATGTAGTCAAGAGTAAGACTTAAGTTGCAACAGCACCTTGTTGAGCCAATGGTTTCAGACTGGAGTCCAGATGTGGCAATAAATCAGACATGGCAGTTCTAAACTCCTCCACACCCTGAGACACCATTTTAAACCATAGCTAAGGGTGATACTGAGCATGATGGAATCCTGTATTTCATCTTCACTCCCACCACAGGGCCAGTGGGAACTGACCAATGTTTGACCGTATTACAGCATGCAAGTGGGGTCCATTCATCGAATGATTTCCACCCCTGCTGTTCAGCCCAAGCTTGGTATCATTACTCTGTACTGCTTATGCGAGGCATTAACAGAAAAAAGTGACATTCTTTTTACAAAGAAATGTCCAGCTCCCTTTGTTCTTTTCTTACTTAATACCTGCTACACACCCAGACCCCATGCCAAGTGCCGCACAAATGGTTCCTGTAGGTAACCACGGACCAAAATTCACAACTAAATGGGTCCTATGTGTACACTAGCCTGGTACGACACACGCCAACCACCACCTTAAACCGGCATACTAGGATTAGGAATATATGTTTTTTGTTTTCCCAGTGATGGCCGCCCTCGTTAGCGCGCAGACGGGCGAGGCCTGGGTTCAGAAGTGCGCCGAGCTCCAAGGAAACTAATCAATTTTGTAGCTTTTAGTGTGTTCTTTAGCCTGTGCTCTCTTTTTCCAAATTTAATTGTTTACTTACTTCTACTTACCTCTTTGTCTCACTATCGCTCGAAAATACTTTTTTGCCGTTTTTTTCTTTGACGCCATGGTTTTATTGTTTCTGTTTGCAGCTGGTCTCGCCATGGCGAGCGGGGAGTTCGCAGTGTGTAGGCAAAGGACGCCAACAGACTGAACAAACTCATTAAGAAGGCCGAGTCTGTTGTTGGCTTGAAGCTTGTCACCCTGGAGGAGGTGGTGGAGGAGAGGATGCTGGCAAAACTCTCTCCCACCCCCTCTACACAACACTGGACAAGCAGCTTAAGCAACAGACTTAGACAACCCCGCTGCAAGAAGGAACGATACAGGAGATCGTTCCTTCCAAGTGCAATAAGACTTTTTAATAATAATTGACTCTTAACTCAGCTGCTATGACATTATAATTTCCCTTGGGGGATAAATAAAGTATTTTTTATTCTATTCTATTCATCCTCCCTTTCCAAGTGCAAGGGAGAAACTTCTCACATGATTACACTAATGAAAACATACCTGTGGATATTATATTCCATGTCTGCCAAAAGATCCTTTTAAATGTTACACACTGCACCTTTAAAAACCACGTATTGACATAAACATAATCCCTCACAAACGTCACTTGTGACCCACTAGAAGTGTGGGTGTCTGTATCTATAACAAAATGTATTAAAATAAAACAAATCGTATGGGAAGGGTGCAGTTATCATCTCCTCACCGATGCGAGCAATGGGCACTCCCGCTTGTAGAATCTGAACTGTGCTATCCACAGCAGCCTGGACGGAGGGGAAAGAGCAGACGGCTGACACCATGGCCTCTGGGATGCCGTACAGGCGCAATGTAGTTTTGGTGATGATCCCCAGGGTACCCTCTGACCCCACAAACAGGTTTGTCAGGTTGTAGCCTGCTGATGTCTTCCTAAAGATTGATAGAGAGAAAATTAAGGTCAGAGAGTTTAGGCTGTGCTAGGGCAATGTTGCACATTTGTGGGTGCAAGTGGCTAATGTGTACCTGGGGCGTCGGCCCTTCCCAGCCGTGTGTATGATTGTCCCGTCAGCCAGAACCACCTCCAGATTTAGAACGTTTTCCCTCATCGTTCCGTAACGCACTGCATTGGTACCAGAGGCACTGGTGGCGGCCATGCCACAAAGAGACGCATCAGCACCAGGATCTGAGACAATGAAAACACATTATGAGTGACTTCAGAATGATAAATCTATTGATTAATTTTACAATATACAGAAAATGGACAGAAAACGTAAATCTACTTTAATCCTGTTACACCCACAGTTGTGTGGTCCTATGGGCAGCGCTTGACCTGATTGTTTAGCACACATCCTCCAAAATGGAAAACATTCATCTAGTTAAAATACTTTTTATGTGACTGACCAACAGGGAAATAGAAAAGTGAAAGATAACCATATGCTGGATTAATGCTGCTAGCATTAATGAAGGCTGACCAGGCCAGCCGAGACACAGCCACACACACATGCACACACAAACACACACACACACACAAGCCAGAGTCACCAAGGGCAATGCTGAAAACACTGCATGTCACAACCAGGACATGAGGGAGTGCACAGGGTAGAGATAATTTACCCTTCCTAAGCCGCACCCCTGTTGACCCACCCAGTTGAGCAAACCTCAGTCAGAAATGGTTGGTCAACTTCCTACTTTCCTATACTTAGACATGCTATGGGCTAGTCTATGTTGAAAAGACAATCACATTTTAAAGATGGTTGCAAGAGAGTAAGTTAGCTATCTAATGTTTGTAGGGTCAAAGGGGACATTCAAACACAAACTTGTTCTCGTGGTTCAACTAGACTTTTATTGTAATGTGTCACTTCCTGTCACCTCATCCGGCCGCTTCCTGTGACTCTAACCCGATACACACACACCTTTTTCTTTAGCTTAGTTCCTTTAAGTAAGATTGTACATTGTGTTTTTTTTTGTATCTGTTTTGCCTTTATTCTACTTATTTCTCTTTTTAAAAAATGCTTGTTTACTATACATGCTGGCCAACTTAATTTAGCTTTTTTTTTTTTTTTCGTGGGTGATACCAGTCTCTTCTATGCAGAATTCCACATCCTTCCATTTAAACTATTAATAGTGATTTTGGTCATAGTTATTAATTTAATTATTAATCCAATTTCTAAATGATCATTATTTTCTTATTCAGTTGCTAAGAGCTGTTAACTTTATGTTTTCAAATTGACCTGGCAAGCTAACCTCTAAACCCCCTCAGCACTGTCAAGGTGAACTTGTTTGGTAAAAACTTGGATTTACTTCACCCCTCTGTGCCAATCCACTAACTGCACCGATCATATTGGAATGAATAGATTTTTCCCTGAGGTTTTGTTACTTTAAACACTGATGTGACCAGTCCTTGACTGAGCAAGAAACAGTGTAACTGACCAACAGGAAACCATAGGCCGGTGTCTCGCAGGTAGGCGTTGAGGGCCTTCCGAGTCACACCAGGCTCCACCGTCACGTCAAAGTCCTCCTGGTGGAGATCCAGAACCTGGTCCATGTTCCTCAGGCTGAAGCACACACCACCCTAAGGGCATGAGAAAGAAACATGTAGACATACAGTACATGCACCCACACACACAAAAAGAACCATACCTTTATTACTTTGTATTTTTCAATGGCTGGCGATGATATGAAATTTCCCATTGTACATTTTCATGTCCTTCTGCAGGTGTTTTGCAATTTGTGTATTTCCATTTATTTACTTAAAGTGTCTATTATTGATACGTATATAATAAGAATGTATCAAATGACATGAAAACAATTTAACAGTGTCAGTGGGAGTTCTTTTATGAACCTACAAAGAATGATCAACTCCCGGTTTTACATGGCTTTATAGTGGCTATTAGCTCATTGTCTAGTAGCAATATTATGATTTTCTCTAAACACTCACATAACATAATTTAAGTAAGTTTTCCAAGAAAAAACTCTACTGTACCCACTGTTCTCCACTTGCTCAGTAAATTATATGGCTGAAGCCCCTGAATTACTTTAACTCGTCTCTCTTTAAAGCTAAAACCACAAGTACACATAATACAGTATAATATACTCTCTCACCTCCACAGCACCGACCCCTCCCTCCAGGCCAGTTCCAGTGCCAAAGGGGATGATGGGAAGGCGGTGGTTGTGGCAGACCTTAGCCAGGGCGCTGACCTCCTCCACACAATGAGGAAACACCACCACATCTGGGGGACAGCATCTGAACAGCAGCAATGCAACACTCTCACTTACTGCTCTCCATGCTTCTCCACTAAATGGCACATTTTGTTATCACCCCTTGTAGAATTTAGTAATTTACAGAGGAATCATTAAAGGTGAGATGAAGTCATTTTAATTGCATCCGCTGTCATTTTATACACATATTTAGCAATGTAGGCCAAAGCAATTACAAAAATGAAATATTTGTTTGAATGTTTATATTAAATCAAACCATGTGACCAATCATGGAAGCTCCAATACCACCACGTCTGTCATGAGACAGACCTATGATCTTCCGTTGCACGGGCCTGCCTGTCCCCTTTTATAAACACCACTGGGGCCCTACACAGCCTTACCAAGCGTACTTCTTCAAAGTACCCCATCCATGCAAGCAGGGCAGTGTGGCAGGTATCTCACTATGGGAGATGTAGCCCACTCCCGAATTGCATGCTCCAAACCCCATAACACCACCACAAGCCCTCGCCATGGGCTAGCACATAGTTAACATGAACCCACGCTCAGGACTGAGTGTGACAGTAAAGACACATCTAGGCAATAAAACCAAATGAATGTGTGTAGAGATGCCCAACTAGCAGCAGCACAAGTGTCACCCGCAGAAATGCCCCTGAATAGGGCCCATGAGTTGGCCATTCCTATGGTGGAATGAGCCCACAGGTTCTCAGGGGGCTGCAGTCTATGACTCTCATAAATCAGGATTATAGCCTCCACCACCCAGTGTGACAGGCGCTGACAAGTCAGAGCCTTTCCTCAGTGAGGAGGGGCCCAAGATACAAAAAGCTGGTTACTTTTCCTAAATCTTAGGACCTTAGTCCTGTCCAAATAGATGCCCAAGGATCTTACAGGACAAAGTGAATTAAGCCGCCTCTCACTCTCCTCTGCAAAAGGTGGTGGGTGAAAGGCAAGCAGTTCCAGTGTGGGGTAGCTATAAGCAGACTCACTAACCTTTCAGCACTTTCCAATAGTCAGGGAAAAATTGCAAACAGGATGTGTCTACAGACAATGCATGTAATTCACTTATCTGTTTGGCTCGAAACGCAGCCCTGAGAGTGCCACCAACACAGCTGTCCCATGAAAGGTTCACAAGCTGGCCGTAGCCAACAAGCTCCCTTCATAAACCTCCTTATCAGAGAATGCTGTCCAATCGGTGCATTCCCAAAACCCACATACACCGAATAAACTTTAATGGGGGAAACAGCTTTACAATTGTCCAGTAAATCCTGCAGGAAGCATAACACATTCGTCTTATGAGTCCCTCTCCTCTCTCTTGTCATCGGGCAATGTGGGGGAGTCAATAGCCAACCTAGCCATCGTCCATTTAGACACCTTCTCATGAGGAGAAGAGAAAGGCTGTGCTATTGGCTCATGCAACAAGTCCCTCCCTAGCTGCCTGTTTTATACAGGAAATACGGGAATGTGCGGCAAACAGCACACAGATTTCTATTTCACCTGGACTTTAATCTCCAGGCAACCAACACAACTGGTGCCATCAATGTGAGGAAAGGTCTGTGTGCATGTATTTTTCTATGAACAATGGATGAAATTATCATGTGTAAAATTACCCGCTGTACACTTGCTCAGTGCCAAACAGCAGACAGACAAAGCTAACAAATAGCTGGTGAATATAGTGGAACATTTAGCAGGTAAAGCTGGATGTTTTTTAAAAAGAGCTAAAAGAAAGAGAACACTGGATTTGGAGCTGCCAATATGCTAATTTTTGTGTACTATTACAATGCAGTATGTCTGTGTGACCTACCTGTGTACAGACTCATCTTTGCCATGTTGCTCTCTGACAGCTTCACCCAATGACACGCTGTCCTCACCACATATAGACCTGAACGCAGAGAGCACGCTGTCCAAAGCAGCACTCTGTACAGACACACAGACAAAAGATTACACACAGTGAAAAGGAGTGAGACATCAGAAGAGAGTCTGGCAGACAACTACTGCCATAATAATCATACAACCAGTAGGTGAGTGACACTTTAAATGCTCCATCATCATCATGCATTGGCTGGGAATCGAACCCGGGCCTGCATCAGATTGTCAGTTTGAAACATGGCCTCCGCCCGTTCCTTGTAGTGTCCTTTGAACTGGGCCATCTCTCTCTTTAAAACTGTTTGAGCAACTCTCCCCATTGGGTTGTTGTTTGGGGTAGCACTTAACGGTCTGTGGGTATTGGTACATTGTGGCGCCCCCTGGGGTCAC
>NW_023339762.1:4641060-4643921 GCF_004916995.1 Morone saxatilis | reverse complement strand
AACGGAGTGGTGTTGGGTCGAGGTTTTGTTCTGTCCAGGCGTCAGGCGCGTGCGGGGGGACAGAGAAGGCATGGGTAAGGTGTTGAGCTCGGGGGTTAATTCGGGCAGGTTTAGGCTCACACAGACTCGTACGCGCCAATTGTAACTAGCTCACAAAAATTAGCCATATTGCAGCTCCAAATCCAGTGTTCTCGTTCCCTCTTTAGCTCTTTTAAAAAACATCCAGCTTTACCTGCTAATGTCCACTCCCATATTCACCAGCATTTGTTGCTTTGCTGTCTGCTTTTGCCTGAGCAAGTGTACAGCGGGTAATTTTCCACACATTATAATCTTCCCCCCATTCGTTCATACAAAAATACATGCACACAGACCTTTCTCCTCAATCTTGATGGCCCCCAGTTGTGCTGGGTCTCGCCCTGGAGATTAGTCCAGGTGAAATAGAGACTGGTTGCTGTTTGCCGCACCCATTCCCCGTATTCCCTGTATAAACACAGCAATAGGGCAGACTTGGCTAGCATTACGCCACCCCGCCTTTCTCTTCTCCTCATCGAGAAGGTGTCTAACATCCGGACGATGGCAATCGCTTAGGTGCTATGTTGACTCCGCCACACATTGGGCTCTCTCCCAAGTATGATCAAGGATGGAGTTGACGCAGGGTAGCGAGCAGGACTCATCTATTAGAGTTGGTACGAATTTGTGTTTATGGCTTGCCCTGCAGGGATTTTCTTCGCACAATATAGAATGTAAAGCTGAATTCCCCCAATTAAAGTTTACTTCTCGGGCTGTATGTAGGCGATTTTGGGAATGCAACCGATTTGGATCTAGCATTCTGGTGTTTGTGATCATAGGAGGTTTTTTATCCTGTAAGGTGTAGCTTGTTCGTTTGGCTAGGCAAAAACGGCCAGCTTGTGAAACCTTTCACCCTGGGGACAGCTAGTGGCGTTATGGGTGGGCAGACTCTCGAGGGCTGCCGATTTCAGAGCAAACAGGATAAGATGAAAAAGCCAATTAGCTGTATGAAATAAACTGCTGAAGCTATGCAAGAGTAGACCAGTAGTCTGTATATAGACACAACAGGAATCTATATCAAATCCTGTATTGCAAATATTATTTATTCAACCTCGTATGATGAGTACCACATACCCAGGCAAGTTAGTAATATACAGTGGAAGGTAACCATAAATGTAATGTGGTTTAAAAGGCACTTATGTGTATCTCCCATATTTGTCATGATTTAAGAGCCGGGTCGTGACAACATTCTCACAGTATTGGATATAAAATGTTACTGTAGTGACAGACTGCTTGAGGGAGTGGTCTTAAGTAAAAACCTGCCAGTCTGTGCAGGCGAAACAACTGCCTCCCTGCACCATACTTGAACCACTGTCTGTGTCACCTTCTCTTACTTCAGCTTTTGTCTGTATGCTGGCATGCA
Source organism: Morone saxatilis (assembly GCF_004916995.1). Classification (NCBI taxonomy): domain Eukaryota; kingdom Metazoa; phylum Chordata; class Actinopteri; family Moronidae; genus Morone; species Morone saxatilis. The sequence goes on along the minus strand of NW_023339762.1, from coordinate 4,642,489 downwards.
GGATGCCCTCCTGGTTAAAGGGCGTTAACACTGTTTTTTAATATAAATGTTTTACTAAATTGCTGCGATAGAGTCGACTGTTTGGTGCGACTCTATGTCAGCAAAACGTAAAGGGTGATTCACAATGGTAGATCCACAAAAATGCATATTGTTATAAATTTGGTAATAATGTTAGTTTAAATACCAGCATTGACGTGTTTCATCACAGTATAAAAACAGTCATACAATTCAGTTCACAGCTCAAAAAACACGTTTTAGGGTGGAGTACCACTTTTATGAGCTGCAGAAGAATAGAGTGTGACAGTATTTGCTGTGGTTTATAAAGAACAATGCATTGGCCGGGAGGGCGAGAATTGTTTAGCTAAACGGCCCTAAACTGTTTCCCATTCATTCTCTATGGTAGTGCTAAACCACTACGGATGTAATGCGCACTTCAGCCACTGCCGCCTTTGGCGCTGTAACCGCCTAAAACTCCGTCTCGCCTCCTCGACTGTGGCAGTGAACAGAGAAGAGCAGAGACGAAGTCGACATCGCCAACTACTCCTGACATTTGGATTTGTTTTCTTCAACTAAGGTCAGTAACTTTTGTGACAAAAACGAGATAAAAGATAAGCTTATATGTACTTTGTGTCGGGGAATTTCTGAGTTTTGTAGGTTGAATGACGATGTTTACTTTGTCTCTGAGCGGCGCATCATTCATTTAAACTACAACGCGGCAAAACTTGCTAACGCCGTTATAAACAGTCGGTTTTTACTTTTTATTTTCGCGCCACACTTGGATATGTGTTGTAAAATATTTCGTTTCATTCATGATATTTTCATTTCAAGTCGCGTTTGTGTTTTCTGGGTTCAAATTAAAGACACACAGACACACACATATATACATGCGCGACCGTGTTTCTTAAGTTTGATCTTTCATGTGTTTCTATGAACAGTTTTAGTCAGTTTAGATAAGTTATATTGTCATTAAAACATTGAGCAGGTAGTTAGTATGTAAACGATATGCCAAATGTACAGTTTAAGTGTTTCAGGGTTTCTCATAACTAATAATTAAGAGTAATTTACGTTATTCAACCTGTCTGAACTGGTTTCACTTGAATTGTTTTATATCTTGTTCAAACTGTGCTTTTATAGTCGCCTTTCTTTACATGTTTTCTTTTGTCTTATATATTTTATTAATGTTTAATTAAGTAGTTTTCTTACATTTATTTCTGTTTTAATATTTTATATTATATTATATATAACTTGTATAGTTAGTCATTTCAAAATGTTACTCCACATGATTTGATTTTTTTGTTTAAATACCTAAAGCTATATATTAAAGGTATATATTTAAGCCCATCTGATGCAGAAATTCAGAAAAAAAGTAATTATTTTGTACATTTTGGATCACTTCAGGAAAGAGCACACACTTATAGGCTAAAATAAT
>NW_023339762.1:4639125-4641035 GCF_004916995.1 Morone saxatilis | reverse complement strand
GGTGCAGAAATCAGAAAAAGAGTAATTATTTTGTCACCTCTTTGGATCACACCACTTATAGGCTAAGGTTCCCATCCCCATTAGTATCTAATGTTTAAGAAGAAGTACATGTTTAATATATACATTTTTTTCCCCACATATGTCACAGGCCAGCATGGAAAAACCATTCAGTTTCTTTCCTGGGAGGATGAAAGTTGTTTTCCGTAAAGGGACCTCGAGGTTATCTGTGTCAGGATCCAACTGAAGCAGCTAAGCCTCTCAAGGACAACCCTTCTCTGCAGGACGAGTCTGCAGCTCTAAAGGAGGACACAGTTAAACAAAATACCCTGACTGTGGTCCGTCAGAGAGGAGGGGGTGCCACAGACAAGACAGAAGTGCTGGGGGATTACATCTTGCAGTTTGGCAAATACAAGGGGAAATCCTTTAGGTGGCTGTTGGAAAATGATGTAGGCTATACAATCTACCTCATCAACACACCCAGAAAGAAGAGGCTGCCGGAGTGCACATGACCGAGGGGCACAGCAAGGCCAGCATGGCATCTTTTGTGGGTTATGCCCGCGGCTATGATAAAATACAGTCTGTCCTGGCTTACGAACTGGGAAAACCCAAAGCTCAAGCAGCCTCAGAGGATGACCAGCTGGTTGGCTTTGGCTCTCGACCCAAGAGCACCTGGAGGGAGGTGTGGGACAGGAGGGCTGACGGCTACGCTGCCTTCATCATGAGCACCAAGTGTTTTCCAGGGACTCAGATGTACAGACTGCAGCAGTAGCTGATAAGGAAACAGTCGGCCTCTGTCTCCTCTCCACCGGTTCTTGTCTCAAGTGCACCTGATGAAGCCACCAGTAGGTTTTTTTCATCACATGTAACATATGCTTTTTACCAAAATAATGTATGTCTAATGTAAAAATAATTTTTTTACAGCACTCAAATTCTTTATGTTTGTGTCACAGTGATGGATGATGATGAGGAGCTGGAGAGAGAGATGAAGAGCATATCACCCACCAAGGAACTGGCACAGTGTTGTAAGTACATTCTTTCTTCTACTGACTGAACATTCAAAATCAATTTAGTCTCAAACAGTGTTCTTAAACGTGACGTTTGCTGTACTGTTTCATTTGTTTGTGTGGTATTTATGCCATGTGGAAATATTAGTAATACTTCATACATTTACTGATAAATGCTTTTGTCATCTGGTTGTTGTTCTGTCCTCGTAGTCCCACTGCGACAGTGAAGAGACCTGTAACCGTTCCTCCTGAGCTGCAGGTTCTGCTGACAGAGGTTGCTCATCCCAAGCAAGCAGTTCTTTCAGCGTGAACTTCAGCTAACCGAGCGCAGAGTGGAAGACAGCGCGGTAAAGAAGAGGAAACTGCCGGACCCTCAGCCTCGAGGAAGAATGTGTTGTTTCTGTCACACAGCTGAAGCAGGGTCCAAACAGCAGACACATACACACAGGACTCCCGGGAGGAAAACACATTTACTGTCCAGCTAAGATCTGCATCATAAAGACATGACAAAGGAAATGACATGGAAAGAATTTCAGGCCTCACCGTTCTATGCGATGGAGAAAGAGAGGGTGGACGAAATAAATAAATAGCTGAGGTCATACATTAGCCATCTGTTGTTCTGTTATGTTCTTCACACTTTGTCCCAAAGGTCCAGTATCTAACATTTATTTGTTTATTTATTATTATATTTATTTTGATTGTTCATTTTATTGTTTTCTTGTCACCTTAGAATGAGACGTTTTTATCTAGAGAGAGAGCATGTCAGCAGTTTGCCGTGTTGAACCACCATGTTTCTCCAGTAGCCCAAAAGGAACAGAGAAAACACTGGCTCTGGATAGAGCCTTTCACATTTTTCATGTTTCTCTGCCACCATAGTTTCTGGGGAGGGGGGGGGAGAAGCCAGTG
>NW_023339762.1:4638858-4639102 GCF_004916995.1 Morone saxatilis | reverse complement strand
ATGCCAATAAAGGCTTCACAATGACCTTTAACATAAACGCTGTTTAACCACGGAGCATTGCATTCTGTGAAATTGCAACTGATTAATCTAATTGATTTTGTTGTTTCCATGTATATATTTCTAATTTATTATTGTATATAAAAATGATTGATATGTTGTTTATACTTGTTTTAGCACTCTCTAAATTGCACTGAAGAAAAAATAAAATAAAAGCAGGCGTTTGGTGTCATTTTGGATTCCAGTG
>NW_023339762.1:4635580-4638758 GCF_004916995.1 Morone saxatilis | reverse complement strand
GTGTGTGTACGAGGCTGGGAGGGAATCATCACAGTATACCCACTACAATAAACTAGACTACACCACTGATGGTAGCCTAAAGCTAACATCATTTTCAGCAGGTTACAGTTATCATGTTCGGTTTAATTAAGCATTTATAATCTAGTCGGGAGTCTGTAAGGTAATAAAAGTTCAATAAACTAAGTTAGTATGTAATGTTAGTCTATACCCACCATGATGTTACGTTGCGTGCTTTTTCAGCTATTAATGGGTTGTTAATGTGTTAATGTGTTTACTAACGTTACAGCAGCTACATGTGGAAACAACAGTAACATGCTCATACAGTCTCTGCGCCCAAACACACCAAACCTTCGACCTGGCGCTGCTGCATTTCATATAACGTCCGCTCAACTCGTGACCTTTTACAATGCAAACATTGAAATAAAACGCTAATAAGAAACATTTATTATAAAGCACTTACTCTTGCGGTGTTTTCTGACTTGATGTTGCGACACTGGAGGAGGCGGTGCCGGTGAGACAGCAGCCAGCGGCTCGGTATCAAGCCAAGCAACATTGTAGCCTGCTAACGTTAATAGCTGCTCGTCCCTGCTGGTTGATATCAGACAAAACCTTCTGCACGACAAATACAAGACATCCGGTAAACTCCTTTCAGAATAAAATTAAAGTACTACTCAATAAAACCATAATTACAAACATTTGCACAAAACATGATTTATTGTAACGTCCATAATAAGTGTCTGCAGTTCTGACATAAACTATATTATTCTCAGATCATTATTTTGGGTCAACATTTAGTTCTATTTAGTCTGACAAAGGATTTTTTTGGAAAAAGCTCATACTTTTACTTTGAAGTCCGCGTCATGTGTTTCCGGTCGTGTCCCAGTCTCCCAGAGAATATTGTGCGAACTTGACGGCGCTTGCAGAAAGACGAAGTGACGTAATGCCTCTCTCCCGTCGCAGGGCGGCGCTGCAGGTCAAAGAAAAAATACGTCAAGGTGGGTTCAAAGTGACACTTACGGAAGTTACAGGTGGAGCTGAAGCTTCTCCTGTCAACCTCTGTGTGACTCTACCTTTCCATAACTGAGTCAGTCCTGAAGTGAGGTAAATTAGGGCTTCAGTATTGGTTGTGAAATCTTTTTGTGAGGAATTATGCGTGTTTTGCGTACATGTTGTTTTTCCTAGCATTGCTATGTTAGCAGTTCAGAGTGCACACAGCTGAAGCGGCACCGATATCAGTCTTTTCTATAACTTTGAGACATTCTTGAACTGAAGCACTACCTTTCAAGTACACTGCGTGACCTGAAAGTTAATGTTTAGCTCGGTTCACCTGCGTTAATTACCGTGAATTATGTGCCGATCATACCGTAACGAACTATCATCCTGCCAAAAGATCACAAGACATCTTCTATTTGATATTCTGTGTACGCACAGGGAATGCAGCATTAAACTGCTAGAATCTGAATGTAGTCTGGTTGGAGGAAAGTGGAAAATGTTAACTCTGTTGACTCTTTGCACCTCAGTCTCTACTGATGTCATTGCTTGTTGATGTTTTTAAACCAGTGTATGTGTAATTACTGCTTAAACAGCTGTATATGAGAGGCCATGTACCCTGTAGACCTTCCAGCTGTGGATGACACTGGCCTGACATCAGCATCTGAACAGTACTTCTCGTCTTTGGAGTCAAGAGCTCGTATTTATGATGAGTGTTTTCAGTCATCTCTGACGTCAAAGGTACCATAACACTTGTAATGTCTCCACTTTTTATAGCATGGTGGAGGGAATTCTGGATAAGTTCTTGACACTTGTTTTTAGTTGGAGGCTGATTTTATGCTCCTGAAATGCTTCCTTTTTATTGCCATTTTGTTTGACAGTGGAGAAAGAAAAGTTTGTTGTTACTCTGGTGTCTTCTGGTCAGTATGGAAGCCCATTTGCACCAACATGACAGAAAAAAAGAATTCTGTAAGTCATTATAATGAGGAGCTTTCTCAAAAAAGTGAGAAAGTTTCTCATTATATCGAGATACTTAGTCATTATTTTGAGAAAGTTTCTCATTATTTTTTTATTTCATCACACTGGTGGAAATGGGCTTCCATAGATCAGGGAGTGAAGATGAAGTGCATGAAGTCGTCTTTCTGTCTGCTCAGGTAGCGATAACAGCAAGCAATGTAAGGCGGCTGCAGCTGTTTGAAGATGCCCAGGCTGACTGTACACTGCTGGCGCTTCACCCTCCTGATGATCCAACGCAAGGTTAGGAACTACACACTATGCCCTTATCAGACAAACACCTGGAACACAAAGACTAATGCGTTCTGCCTCTGTCTACCCTCCAGTGCTGGCTCTATACCTGCATGATGAGTGGTGGTGTGTGGATGACATCCTACGAACATCCAGCAAATCCAGAAGTGGCTTGAAGACGGTAACTGCGCTTTTGTATATCTGTTTATGTCAGTGTCACTACAGCACAGTGATAAACAGAACAGGGTTCCTACAGGTCTAAACAGTGATCCTTCCTAAGCCCCGCCCCTTTTGAGACTCAGAGACTGCACACTCAGGTTCACCCGTTTCCTTACACAACCAGTGTGTGCTCTTAAAAAGGGTGAAGGATCCCTGGGATACTCTCTATGACCAATTCATGCTCATATAAGATGAATGCTCATTGTACAAGATTGCCAGACTGAAGCATTTCCCTCTGTTGCAATGAAGTTTTGGTACTTTCTGTGGCTCGTTGGTCTAGGGGATGATTTCTCGCTCGGGTTGCGAGAAGGTTCCCGGGTTCAAATCCCGGACGAGCCCTCTGATAGTACTTAAGTCTTGATGGACTTATATACACTACTAGTTTGATGTGAATCATTACTGCACACCCTTAAATTGTGTGGTTGTGAAGCATTTTAGCAATGTATTGTAGAGTTTATTTTTCCATGAATAAAGGCATGGGGGGACATGGAGGAATCTGTGTGGGAAAATCATTTCAGTCATTATTGTCAGATACTATAAAGATGTGAGAAAAGATTAGAGTTGAGACAGAAGGTGGAGGTGTCTTTAATGAAGCCAGTCACATATATTTCTGAAGAGGGAAAGAGATGGAAAGCACAGAACAAGCTTAATAAATGTGGGCTTTACTACAGCTAACATGGTCATGTGCTAATCTGCACATTTAAGCTAAATAGTAACCTGTCAG
>NW_023339762.1:4635292-4635559 GCF_004916995.1 Morone saxatilis | reverse complement strand
ACTATATACTTAATTAGTACTGATGTCAACATTTGACGTTGTGAGGACATTTGTGTCTTTGGAAAGGCATACATTTCTCTAGTGGCTCATGTATTTGCACTTAGTTGCAAAAAGTTTAAATGGGTTTGTACGGAAGCCGAGAGTGGCCCAGGTTGCAACATTTTTTTTTATATCCTGTTATCTGAAGATCATAAATGAAATGTCTAATTCATCTTAGGACAACAAGATGTTTTCTCATTATAATGACTGAAAGGTCCAGTGTGTAAC
>NW_023339762.1:4624401-4635192 GCF_004916995.1 Morone saxatilis | reverse complement strand
CAGAATTCGTATTGGTTTGCCTTTTTCAACGCCCACATTTATAATGGAGTACGTACCACATATCAAAATAAATAAATAATAATAAATCCTTCTCGACTCCCTCCCTTCCTCCCCATCCAACCATTTGACCCCCATCCACCCCTCCCCAGTGATCTGAACTCTTTTTTACACTATCAGCATTTTAATTGGAACTCTTCTGCTGCTTGTGCTTCAGGCAGCCTGTGTGACAGCTGGAGCAGCCACGGCTACCTGCTGCCTGTTCTGGACACGGTGCTGGTGAGGAAGAGCTGGAGGAGGAGAGGCTTCGGCCTTGAGATGCTGGAGGATTTCTGCTCCTCGTTCTCTGCAGAGACGTTCTTGGGAGTCAGCTCTCCATTATCAGCCAGCATGGTGGCAGGTCAGCTAAGGTTCTCCTTTATCCTCCCTTATCCCCCCCACAAAGCCTATTTATTTGTTTATTTACCTTCCCATCCTCTTCCTTGTTATCTAGAGGAGAATTTTGTCAGATGATTTGCCATATTTGGCAGAAGAATGCACATTTTCTGTCACTGGCTGTCAGTGTTACGTATTCATGCCATATGGGAATAACTAAACTAAATTATTAGGAAATGTTCATACCCGCACGCACTCAGTAATGATGTATTTATGTTTCCCGGCAGATCAAACACCTAAAAGTCATGACACATCCAAAATCAAGTAATTTTGTCATGCTGTTGCATTTTAATCTCAATTCCCAAACTTTCCCACAATTCCTACAGAGATCCCAGGTACTGGCTATCTGAAAGCTTAAGTTAGATTTTTAAGAAGCAGCACAGATGATTGCTCAACCTCTTCTTTCTTTTTTAAATGAGCTCACTCTATAGCAACCCGTTACCAGGCTGTGTGTTTGCATCTCCTGTGTGTTCAGTGTGCAGGAGGTTCCTGCAGCAGCACGAGGAACATCGGGAACGTCTGTATGAGGTGGAGGCTCCAGGGGGCTGGACTCAACGACGAAACATCTGGCTCAACATCCAGCTCGGCCGCTACACTCTCGGTACAGATTATGTGTTCAACTTTTATGTGTTTAGATGTGTAAAAGAATTTCACATTTTAGATATCATACTACAAAAGATAGTAGATTCCAGTGTTTTTTGAGCTTATCTACATTTAAGTGTAACCCTCACTTTTATGTGGCCTCGTGTCTTTCTAGGTATTAATAAGGAGAGCAGTCCAACATCAGAAGAGACACAGAGTAATGAAGGGGATGGTTCCTCTCAGAAGGTGAGGATCTCTCTTCTCATGGTGAAAGAATCCCTCCAATCCCACTTGTAAATTTCTTATTGAATTTTATCTTGTGTATAATATGTGTTAAGGTTATCATGTTTTATTATCTTACAACATCATATCCTAGTGGATTTAATTTGGCTTGTTGTTCACACAGATCAGCAGAAAAATACTGAAAAGGGTTCTCTGCAAAGTCACCTAAATGTATTTAAACTAATGATTTATTTTATTATAAATGGTGTTATGAATTGGAGCTATACAATAAAACTGAATTAAATTGAATGAATCAATCTGAGTTTCAGACCGCTGCATTAGAGCGTAGTGTGGACAGTATCTGTTTACATTAATGCAGTTTCTGTTGAACCTGTCAGAAGTATCCCTTCAGCTTGGTTTTGAGGATGTACATGGTGTGGTCATTTATCAAATGTGTTTATGTGTATGTTGTTGTCAGGGGGTATAGCTCAGTGGATATTTTGATATGTGGTATGTACTCCAAAAAATACAGAGTACTTCACTGGGGGTATAGCTCAGTGGTAGAGCATTTGACTGCAGATCAAGAGGTCCCCGGTTCAAATCCGAGTGCCCCCTGTTTAGCTTCAGTTTGACACAACTGTGGTTCAGTAGCTGGAGTTCATTGCTCAGAAACTGCATGATGTGCTACTAAATACCAGCTTCACAAAAGTAGAAAATTGGACTGCAGCATCAGCAGGACAGAAAGCTGTAGTCAAATTTTTAAGACAATCTTCAGACAATATACAGGAAGTCACACAAATGTTTCCATCATGTTAGATCACCTTTAGGCTGCCTGTTATATAATTAAACTTTGTTATTAATAGCCTCTCAAGATCTGTTTGTTAACATGGGATATGAGACAGCTACAATCTAGAGTTAAATATTAAAATCACACAGACAATTAGGAAAACATGGTCAGGCGACAACCAGGCATTTCCCATCATGCCTTAGGTCAAATGGTTGGATGGGGAGGAAGGGAGGGAGTCGAGAAGGATTTATTATTATTTAATTTTTATGATATGTGGTACGTACTCCATTATAAATGTGAATGTTGAGAAAGGCAAACCAATACGAATTCTGTTCACAAAAGAAGAAGGTAGCTGTCAGGGGGGTATAGCTCAGTGGTAGAGCATTTGACTGCAGATCAAGAGGTCCCCGGTTCAAATCCGAGTGCCCCCTGTTTAGTTCCAGTCTGACACAACTGTGGTTCAGTAGCTAGAAACACTATGTTTCTACAGTCAAACTAAACACCTGAATGAAAAACCCGCTGAATGGACAAAATCCAGCAGTCAGTCAGTCAGATGGTTTTACAACAGCCTTCAGAGAATATACACAGGCTACCTGTGGTTTGCAGACCATGTTCAGTTATATAATTAAACTTTGTTATTATTAATAGCCACTCAAGATCTGTTAACAGCAACAACCATCATGCCTTAGGTCTTGCAGTTGGCGGAGGGCAACTGTTCATATTAATGCAGTTTCTATTGAACCTTTCAGAAGTATCCATTCCATGCGGATGTCATTGGAAGTATGTCAGGGGGTATAGCTCAGTGGTAGAGCATTTGACTGCAGATCAAGAGGTCCCCGGTTCAAATCCGAGTGCCCCCTGTTTGTTTAGTCTTTGTTTGTTCTCACTCTCACTCAGCAGGTAAGCAGGTTATCCGTTAACCACAGGGTTGGCAGTATGACTCACTGGCTCCCCTGGTATATATGTACAGCACTGAATCCCAACTTGTTCCCTCAATCAGTCACTAGGTACATGTTTTATCTGACTGCTAAAAGACACTTTGGGAAATGTTGGAAAAATTTAAAGATGACAAAAACTGTAAATCTGAACTAGAGACTGACCTCTGAGTACAGTGGACTTTTTTCTGAACATAAGGAGCTCTACATTTTCTACAATTACTCAAGATCACAGGCAAACTCAAAGTTCAGTTTAATTATGTGTGATTTGGGGGATGTGAGTCATAACAGTTATAATGAAGATAATGAAATACCTATGTAGAAGTGTCATTATATTGCCTAAATGTCTCTGCTCTGTTTTTTTTGTAGATGAAGACTTACAATTGCAGACTGGACCTGACCTCATCCAGCACCTGTAATGGGAACATTCCACTGGCAACAGGCTCTTCTGAACAACAAATTAAACCTTGTGATGCAAGCCAAGGAGGAAGCTCCCCAAGCAGCGAGATCTACTCTGGAACAGGATGTAGCCCTGCAGCCCACGCCGAGGATCCAGACCCTGGACCTCCCACCAGACCACCACGGTCCCACGACACAGAACAAGCTCTGATATCCAAGCCCTCTCTATCTGCAAAGGCTCGCAGAGAAAAGCCAGAGGCAGAAGAAACACAAAGGAGAGCCAAACGAGTCAGGAGGACATGAAATCACGGACACAGATGCAGGCATTGTGCAACACCAGCCCTCAGGAATAACTGTTCATACAGATTAGGAGGATGCTATATCCACCTACACACTGGCCTTCATACTGTATTCCTGTTCTGAAGTTTACAGGCCTTTATAGGAATAAAGGAATAGTACAGCACCATACAAGTACTATCACTTTTAATTATTCTGGCCGACTAAACTACACCACTTCACTTCGCTGACAGCTCCGTTACTCTCCAGTTATCATTGTGTGGGCCGGACAACTTACACCTTTATCATTCCTTTAAGTACATTGAGTTTGGTGACCTCACATAATTCCCAGAATAGCTTTTAGAATTAGCCTTCTTCACTTCACAGATGAAGCAAGACATTATTGTCATATATAAATTAAATGTGCAGCATGGATTGATTATTTCTGCTTTAGACTTTAACCGTCATGAAACAATCAGAAAATAATGCTTTATTTATCTGATTCACTGCTTTGTTCTCGCTAACGCCGCTCCCGCTCTTCATTCACTCTCTCGCTCGCTTGACCACCACTGCTCCCTCTGTCTAGCTCATTGAGCCAGGCAGGAGGGGCCAACTTTGAATTGTGTGTTGAAACAGCAACCGGCAAATAGTTGGAAAGTAGCCCGGCATGTCTGTGTAACTGGATTTGAGTTTCTAATGACAAAGGTGGAAATATGGTTATTGAAATGTATCAACACATTATGGCAAATACACTTTTGCTCCTCAAACTCAGTGCCTGCCAGGGAAAAGAAAATTACGGAAAATGTTGGCAATGATATAATTACGCATAAAATGGTGAGTCAAAATTTTGAGATGTTTAATTAAGATAATGAGATTCAGTGTAGATTACACATTTGTCATTCTTACTGGCATGTAGTTTGATGACATAATGCCCAGCATAGCTCTGCAGTGTTACCCTGAGGTCAGCCACAATAACTGAAAGCACATGGGTGTGGGTTTGATTTTACAGTTTTTATTTTTAAAGTTTAAACATGTTGACTAACTGCCTCATAATCTGGACTTTAAAGGTAAAAATGTCGTCTTCCTATCTTTGTCATTCATAACTTTTGATTTATTTTCTTCCCTGAATGAAATATTACATTTTCCTCATCTCTTGCACAGCTGTCAGCCGCCGGTACGTGCCGTCTGAAAACCGAGCGCACCTCTCTCACGCGGCTTCACGGAACAGGAAGTCAGGAAACAGGAGAAATTTCTTGGAAGGGAAAAGTTACAAAAGAGTTTTATGAAAGATGAGCCGAATTTATCACAACACGTGTTTACAGAACAAACCTGTACACAATGAGAAGGTGGAGCGCGCGTGGGCTCCCACTACGTATGAAAGGTAGGGCTCTGAGATGAGTTCAGGCTCAGTCGGATACATTGCTTCCCTCGTTGTGTGGAACACCAACACTGCCGTTTACTTTAACCTAAATTAAGAGCAGGTACATCAAATGTACACACCTCACACATTATTTAGTTAAAAATAGTTAGTGGTTGTTCAAATGAACCCGCAGTCAGCATTTATTTTCAATAAAAGCGATAACTAATGGTGTATTGGTGTTATAGTCCCTGCTAGCTAACGCCCTCTTTAACAGTTCACGGGAGTTTAAACGTCTTTAAAAGAGTGAAACCGCTGAGCTTGTTTGTTTCTTGTTCAGTCTCACTGCAGTTCAGGCAGCATCTTGTGAGGTTCTGATTTCTATAGTTCATTTAACCTCAAAAGGAAAAAAAATGAGAACATTTTAAGTAAAACTAACTCAGTTTTGTAAGTTAAAAAGACATTCTTGAACAGGTAGCTTTAGTCATTTTAAGTGACACTTCATTATGTTTACAGTAAAAAACAAACTACCTAGTAAAAAAGTACTTAATCAGGAATGTTACTTCAACTTACTAAAACTAAACAAAGTTACTGTCAGTTTTTTATTAATTACTAATAAAAGCTGCTTCATCAAGATTTTTTTTTTAAACTTAAAAATGAAGTTTGTTACTTAAAATTTTTAGTGTAATCTGTTTCAACTATTTTGTTTAGTTAAAATAACTTATTGCATCCCAGTGTATGGTCATCATTATTGGTAAAATATTGAATACATAAATGCAAATGGAAACACAGTATAACCTCCTTAATATGTTTTTAAATGAATGTAGAAATGATTTATCATCCATAAAAATGTTCTATAAAGTGATCAGTCTCTTGGTGAAATATATAGAGTCATGTCCAAGTTTCTCTCATTTTAGGTTTTAGGTTTTGTCATATTGTTACCTCCCAAATATTAAGATGTTTTTATTTCCTTTACTTTTCTACCGCTTCTGTGTGTGTTTATGTATACACTAACTACAGTACAGTATATGACTGGAGATATATGTGTATATATTAGGGACGTAGCGATCAATAAGGCGTTACTGGTAATAATTAGGGCTGCACCATTAATCTCAATAAGGCCAAGTGCAACATCCACATCACAGAAGCTGCAGTGTTTTGGTAAACATAAAATATGTGACAAAACAGCATTGTCATTCTGTATCAGCATCATCCAGCGTAATGTTCAGTTTGCCATATCTGTCCGTCTGTTGAAAGGAGTTTGGTTTGTAGGTATCATTATCCAGGTCTCTATACGAGGGAGAGGATAGATTTTACAAGTAGAAGGGTGTGAATATTTGATATATTTGTCTTCCACACAGTGGCGAGGGGGTTCTTCTAGAGGGAAAGCTGCTGGATGTTTCCAGACATGCAATCAGTGACAACAGCAATCAAAAGGTACAGTAGAATGCCCTCCTCTCCATTCAGGAGACCAAATAGTTCATCTGCCTGCAAGTTTTCAGTTTTAAACTAAATGCAGACGCTCTTTCGTTCCCTTCTCTAAAGAAAAAGGGTTGTTTGGTCTTCCATGCTGTGAGTGTGTATGGGTCCCTTTGGTTTTGGGGACGATGAGCAACAATTGTTGAGAACCAGTGTGCATAACGAAGTCATTCACGCTTTCATTTGTACCTTTTTACACAACTCTTAAAAGTAAGGCCCTGTTTGAGAAAGCTGCCTCCGTCATTCATGTAAAAGTGTTTTTTAAAATGAGGATTTCCCCAGACCGTGTCTCGTCTTTCACCACCTCTGAGAACTCCTTATCAGTGTTAGCAGACTGAGCATAAACACAGACCGACCAAACACAACCACACTCTGTTTGTGTTTATTTATTTCTCTCTTCTTTCGCTGGCAGGTCCGTTACTATGTGCTGTACATCAAACCCAGCCGCATCCATCAGAGGAAGTTTGATGCCAGCGGGAAGGAGATCGAGCCAAACTTCAGTGACACCAAGAAGGTCAACACCGGCTTCCTCATGTCCTCCTACAGTGAGTGGAAAACAACAAACGTCTCAGTGGATGTTTGCATTTTCTGTTCTCCTCGCAAAACTTTCATTGTGTTCGGAGTGCAGAGTCAGGATGGGCAAGCGAGCGGCCATTAGACACGCGGTCAGGTCACAGTCTCTTCTGGCAGCGTGTGTTTGAGTCCCACTGTACCTGCACCCTTAAATCGTGCGTGTTGCTGTATTCGGTTGTGTTTTCTCACTTTGCAGCATTGTTTTCCTAAAGGCTGCACACCTGCTGTAAACTGTACATTGAGCCCAAACAGTGAACACAATAACTGCAGGAAGTTTGTTAGTTTTACGATTTGGATGAAGTTCTAGCAGATTATTTCCTGTGAAGGAGTTGTCCTTATATTTTTAGGAACTTTTTATACAATTCTGTCTGTTTTATGTATTTTTAACAACCATACACACTTAATAGGCTTCTTGTTTAACAAATTCAGTTTTTTTCCCTCATTGTTCTATCAGCTCTTTGGTTGTTTTAACTTCGTACTTTTCTAAAGCAGGACCAGCAGCACCAGTTTATCAGAGAGTAAAGGCTCTGTGAATATAGCTTGTGTTCACGTCTTCAGAGTTTAGATCTTACTTAATAGTCTAAACTTTAAAAATTCTTCACAGATGTGAACAAAATGCTGAAATATAGGCCTACTTTTTATTTGTGGCTTTCTTACACCCCTCAAAATCAAGAAACCATCACGAACACCTGTAAAGCTTTGGCAAAAATGATCATAACCCTAAATTCCTTCTAACTTCACTGGCTTAGGTGCATACTTTGTGTCCATACAGAGGTGGAAGCTAAAGGGGAGTCAGACCTTGTGTCTGAGGAGCAGCTGTCGCTGATGGTGAACAAAGCCGAGCTGGTGAAGATAACAGACAGGCACCGACCCAGCGGGACCTGGGCCTTCTGGTACCCGGAGTCAGAGATGGACAAAACAGAGCTGGAAACAGGACAGGACGTACGACTGAAGACCAGAGGAAACAGTCCTTTCATATGTGAGTCTGTATTACCACGCTGTTAGCTGCTAAGCCCAATCCACATATTTATCACTGAAAACAGAAAACAGTGCATCCAGTGTGTCGCATTAAGCCTAAAAAGGAAAGAATACACTGTAGTGTGAGCCCTGCTAAAGCTTCAGGCTATACATTTAAAGCTAGTAGTGTAAAGTGGATCTTTGTTAGGGGACACATGCAGTGCGAGGTTTGGTCAGCGCTCTTTAATTTGTTTTCTGACTACATAAGATAGGCCTGTTTTTCAAAGCCAGAGGGTCCCTTTGGTTTTCATGGTCTTCACATTGGTCCAGCCTGTCCCAGCGCCGACCTCCGTGGCAGTTGGGGGGTGAATGAAATTAAACTTGAATTTTGTTTTTCCGGTCTCTTTCAAAGTTTCATAAGTAACCTCAAGGGGAATGAACAGAGTTTGACCTTTCTCAGATTCAGAAGAGTCATCCAGCCCTTTGATATTCAATCAGCAGTTCTGAGTGGAGTGGAGTGCTTCGGCCTGTTCACAGCCTCTACTTTTACACATCTTCAGCCCAGATTTATTACGGCCGGATGAGCATGTTGACGTTTCCCGAGGAGAGTGAGAAAAGACACCGTTAATTAAAGAAATCAATTTTGGATTTTTTAATTTATTTTATCTTTTATTTGAATAGGGACACATAAGTACACTTTAAAAAATGTAACAAAAAAATTGTTGAAACTAATTACATTAAAAATGAACAGTAGAACTAACTCAATTTCAGTAAAACAACATTCTTCATCAAGTTGCTTTAGTATTTTAAGTGACACTGACTTCAGTTTGTATTTTTTATTTGTACTGTGGCAAAAGTAAAATATATAAATAAATAAGTAGTATTTAATCAGCAGTGTTTGTCAAAAATCTTTTGAGTTGAGGTAACTATTATAACCTGACAGTTGAACATTTGTGTTAATGTTCTATGTGTGTGTAACATGAATAAATGAACCTTGATTCTTTGAATTCTTTTTTCGTCATGAATATTTAATTTATATCTATGAACACCTTTAAGAAGGAGCTTGAGACCCTTCTGTTAGACCTCTCTTTGTTTAACTTTTATTGATTATAATACTTTATTCTTATATCTAGTTGTGTGTGTTTCATGCCTGTTGCTTTTTTCTGAAGGACGTTGTGGCGTCCCTTTCTGAACGTACTTTTGTGCTTTCAGTCTCCTTAGCCAAAGTGGACGGCGGCACGGTGACCAAGTGTAACTTTGCTGGAGATGAGAAGGCCGGCGCGTCGTGGACCGACAAGATTATGGCCAACAAAGCGGACGCGGCCGCTCAGAAGCAAGGAGGAGAAGGAGCGGGAGCAGAGGAGGATGAATGGGTGAGGAGGACACCTACAAAAACTAACCCGAACTCACATAAAGGGGCTGAATAAAATCTGCCGCAATTATTACCCCGGATTTATTCATGTAATGTTTGAGCTCCAGACTGACGAGGCAACAGGAAAGTATGATAGGCTGCTAAAGTTATTGCACGTTATGTAAATTTGCATTTTAAAAATATATATGGCCAGAGTAAGCGAACTCAACCTCTCTGTGCATGTGATACTTATAGCTATAAACTCTGATTTGACATAACAGGAAGTGTTACTGTTGTTCACAGTACACAAAGCAGATAAAGTCATAAACAAACCGAAACCAGAGGACGCTCACTTCTCCCATTTTGTTTCTCTTTCAGGAGGACTGAGGAAACCATCAGCCTGAAGAGTTGGCCCTGTTCCAGTCTCCAGGTTGAACTGCTTCAGCTTGGCTCCCGCCCTGTCTCTCTCTGTCTCTCTCTGTCTTTAGATTGGGCTCACTGGACATTTCACTAGGGTACTGAACCTCTTACATATGTGGTCTTGGGGCTGGAAAAAAAAAACCTTGCATCACTTCTGCGGTATGGGACTAGACTCTTCCACTATTATGGAGTGCATCTGGCTGCTGGCTGTGATGCGGACTGCGTCTTTGAAACTGCGCCCCTCTTCTTTAGACTTTGGACTAGATCCCTACGTTTACATGGCTTCCTTTTCAGTCTTTCTCGGCTCACTCTTCTGCTCTGTCTGTTTGTGTCCGAGTTTAATCCAGACTGTAAATGTGAGATTTTTATGGTATTAATTGACCCTTGCTAAGTCCCACCCCTTTTAGAACCTTGGCCTATGTTCTCCTTTCCTTAACTTAGATACATGCCGTGAGAGCTACAACACTCGCACTGCTTCGCCGCCAACCCAAGACACACGACACTTCTTTCCTCCTTAGCAAATTGATGCTAGAAGCGTAGTTACGACGGTTGGCGCTTCTCTGGCTAACGTTTGGCTTTAAGCTAGCACGTCCTAACGAATGTGGATTGCGTCAGCTTTCTTACTTTTTAATCCTCTTCAACAGATCGTGGGCCTGTTTGCTTGTACACACGCCTAACTGCCGCTCTCTTTCAACAATGACGATCCATCCGCTACGGCGCGTGAGACTCGATCGAAGTACAGGAAAGGGGAATGTTGACCGAGGCTTGTTCAACTGTTACTAGCACAGAGCAAGAAGCGTTGTGTTCCTTCAGTGTATGATAATGAAAGGAATGATGAAGATGGTTTGAAGATAAAATATCTATTGTTACATCCTAAGTACATATATATATATATATATATATATATATACCGGAATGTCACTTTTGCAATTTACCTGCTTCACCCTCCCCTCCCAAGGGTGAGGGAGAAACTGCAGTGGCTGCGAATTGTGCGAAAAACTCAACAGTCATTGGAGCACAG
>NW_023339762.1:4578534-4624321 GCF_004916995.1 Morone saxatilis | reverse complement strand
GTATTTTAAAGAGTATCTCTGAAGTTACCGGTTTCATAAGCTCAGTACACTGGTGTAAAAATACACAGTTTTACCCACATGAGAAGAAACAAAGAAAAGCCATTAACAGAACAGGACCATGCAGTGTTGTCTACATGTGGTTATTGTGTCTTGGCTAGTCTGCCACCTGAAAAAATGACTTCAGTACGGAGGATAGGGCGAATGATATTTTTATATTTATTGCCCACGTTTCCCTGGAATATTAATCCAGTCTGAATGGCGCTGTAGAGTGTTTAATGGTGCAATCACTGATTCAGTGTCGCCAGTCTAATCTCCCTAGGCAACACTCCCTGGCAACAGATGCAAACACAGGCTGAGGATTCTGCGTCAGCAGTATTTCATTCTGATGTCAAAGTAGGATTTTACTTAATTTAGAGTTTTACTGTGTGCCCCAAAATCCTGCATACATCCTGTCCAGATTATAACAGAGCAGCGGAAGAGGAACACAACAGTAGTTATGTTCTAATTATACTTTAATGATACACCCCCTGATTTTTTATAATCGCATCAAGTATATATATATAGCATTCCAAGAGCAATGTAAAAAAATCAGGCAGTTTATCCTTAAATGAAAGTGCAGAAATATTTTCAGCAAGTGGCGAAGAGTTAATAAACACTCTTAATACTGATCTGTGAACAGTTTCATTAGGGACTATGTGATTGACTGTCACCAGATTCAAATGTGACAATATTGTACACATATCATTACACATATCACTATTATTATCATCTTGTTATTCTAAAGTTGTGTTACATTAAGTCAGTGAATATGACCTGTATTATTTTTACATTATTTTCAAAGCAAAAATGACATGTACTGGATTAAAGGACTCACATTTAACACCATATCAATGTTTTATTATTGAAAATAACAATTTTAGCAACATTCAAAAATTATTTGGTTCCTTGATTACAGGATATATATAATATATTAACCCCGTTACAAACAGAGGAGATTCTGTCCTTTGGCTCTGACTTGTGCAAATGTTGCTGGACTGGAAATTGGCAGCACGTTACATTTTAGCTGTTGCAGTTATTTTGTTTTCCTTTACTGGTTTTCCTCCAAATGCATATATGCTTGGATATTAATATAATAATTGATTATATTATATAATAATTTCACTAATTGGCAACAGCAACAAGAAAAGAAAAGTGATTTTGAAAACAAAATATGTTACAAATTTTTCACATAAAACAATTTACAACAATGATACTTTAAAGATGACTGATGCCGAATCAGCATCATGTGCAAAAATCACAAACAGCGGCACCGTCTTGTTACTGTGACTGTCCGCGTTGAATATACTGTATAAATAACACATATGGGTGTATATGTAAACACTGCTGTGTCTCAGTTTGGTCTTAAGTGCCACATTTCATGACTTCATTCATGACCAGTCTTGTGTGCGGCACAATCACAGTTCAGGTCGGTAAACTGTTTGGTGGAAAATGTAATCTCTCATTTCATAATTTCATTATTTCTCTGGTCCATGTTCCAGGCAAAGTGAGGTTCACTCATGATCTTGTTGACATGGATTTAGTGAAGGCAGAAGAGCATTCAGCTGCAGAACTGAAAACTGCTAGCGATGGCGTTTGTCCACTCTACCAAGCGGTCTGTCCTTCAAACCACTCTAGGATAACATCTTTGTGCTCGCTGACCCACTCGATGTTAACTTTGGTTTGCTCCATGGCCTGGTACACCGCCCTGTTGGCACAACCCAGCTCGTAGTCCGTTGCAAAATGTTCCAGCTGTGTACACACACAGATCATACAGTGATGTTAGAATATTGCTACGGAAGCGCACTGCATTCAACCAAGACCAAAAAAATAAAAATAAAAATACTGGATACCTCCCCTTAGTCCAAAGTCCTAGTTTTTTTTTGATGAATCAATTCATTTCCCTTTATTTCCTGAAACAGCTAACATCAATGCTGTTAATTTCCAACAAGTCAACACATAATCCTGATCCTGGACGAATCAGCATCCAATCAAGTTGCAGGAGAGAACCAGGAAGAACTAACGTTACATTACTGAGTGCCAGCTGAAACAAATAATACCAAAGATAATTTAGTTTTGTTCGTTCTGTTGTTAAAATGGCAGTACGTTTAGTGAAGAGCGCATTAGGACTTGGCCCCCGGTAGAGCTGACATCCTATGTACCAAGTCCTTGCTGTGGCCCTTTGCTGTGTGTCATCCCCTCTCTCTCGACCTCCTTTCCTATCAATCTTCAGCTGTCCTGCTAATAAAGGGAAAAAGTTCCCCCCCAAAACCAAAAAAATCTCAAAAGTTTATTTGGTTCCCCAGTATCCTGCATTAGACAGACTGATATATCTTCTTCCGCTGTACCATAGAGCTCCACTGGTGTCCAAAAACCTTTAAAAAACCTCAGTCAGCCACACTGCTGCACTGGGTGACGTTTCCTTTACTACCGTGAAAAATTCATTTAAAGTCAATCCCACATACACCGCCCTGCTGCCTGAAATGCTTGCTTAAACAAATTTGTATTAATCCACAGCTGAATATAGTCTGCCAAAAATAGCTCAAATAAAATAAAAACTATGGGATGGAGTCAAAATAAACTTCAGTGCGTGCATGGTAACGAAAGAAAATGTCACCCAGTGCAACAGTGTGGCTCACTGATGTGTTTTCAATAGTTTTTGGACAACAATGGAGCTCTGTGGCACAGAGGAAGACCATATATCAGGTTTTGATACACACACAGTACTTGTTATCAGGATCCATTGACGGTTTCCATCTTTTCATGGGAAAATACAGAATATAACCAGCCCTATAAATAAGAAATCACAGCGAGGGAAAATTGGGTTTTGGCTCAGGTAAAACTAACACGCACAGAAGATAAGATATCAGGGTGTATCCAGTTACTCGTGTGATATAAATCAATTATTGCCTGACTGGAAAGACATGACTCCCCACTCCACATATTGCATACTGGGATCATCACCATGACCTAATAAAAACATGAATATATTACCTCCTTCAATTCAAATTGTGTGGAGAACCTGCTGGTCACGCCCTCGATCAGCATCGCTCCAGCCCTGGCAGCAGAGACAGGAACAATATCAGAAACAGTTTTACACACAGCACCACGGACTACAGCCTGTAAACTGGGCACAAAGTCCAATGGACAAGAGCTTCAACTAAAACTGAACGCTGTAACTTTGATAAATGTAGAATTGATTGCAGGGTGGTGTTTTAAACTGCATTAGTTTGAGCTAGGTGGACCTAATGAACTGGATATCGTACGCAAATCCAGTTAAATCCCAGCTGACTGCTTCATTGAGATCAATCTCAGGTGTCGCTGTGTGCTCATGAAATGAAATCCTGTCTGTTATGTATATTTAAACTTTGATACCGATCAATTTTGCTTCCTGGTAACAACACAGTCAGCGGGGACTTTATGGAGGAGAGCTAATGATAAGCACTGATTAAATAAGAAGACCTTTGTACGCGATGACGGTCTGCAAGATTTTTATAAGCCACTGTTTATTATAGTCTGTTCTTTTATGACAGGGCTTGTTTATTCAAGTGACTCAACTGCAGGTCACTTCACTATCAAGAGGCCTCTGTAAACAGCAGCCCCCCAGGCGAGACGAGGCCCTCAGATCCCTGTGGCGTTGAGCAGCACTACGTCCATTAAGACATCACTAACAACAGCAGTCCTGTCTTCTCAGTTGGCAGCTCATGGCCTCAAAGTAGATCATGAGACGGAGCTGTGAACCAAGGAAAACAGGAGCAAGCACGGTGTGGGGCTGAGGTTCACAGCACAATAGAGCTCCACAGCGAGGGTCCGGAAGTAAAAATCCCATTCATATTCTCAATAGAGGATTTTGATTATTAGCCATGATATCGTAATCACCCAAGGTAGACTTACATGAGCTATGAGATTGTGAATGAATGCTCCTGTAGAAGCCACGCGATATCAGCTTTGTTTTAAGATAAACCTGTTTTATTCACAATCTCACAGAGAAGTACTACAGTACCCACAATCCTAAAGTGTAACACCGACGACGTCTTTGATTGGCTGACCGAACAGCTAGTGAGTTACTTTAAAAAAAAACTTTATTTGCGCACTTACAACAGGTTTAAGCTAGCTAGTGAGCTACTGCTACCACTGACTGTACGAGGGTTGAAACTAAAATATATTACACCACCATTAACCATACAAAGACTAAAATAATGACAGTGGTTGAATTCAAGAAGAAATGAGCTACTGTTGTTATGATTCGCAGTGGTTTTCTGTTTTCCAAGCTTTGTTTTGCTCCGAATCGAATGTTTGGTGGTCCATCAGCTTGATATAAGTTTAAAACTCTTCATATAACAATTTTCTGAAACGTCAATGAAGTGAATAAACGGGAACTTCTGGAACTGGAGCTGTTCAAAAAGTGGACGATCACTGTTGAGCTCTATATCTTTTGCATATTACTACTCTATGGTTTGTCAGCATATTTACAATGATCACTGCATGTTATTGATCATGCAACTGTGTAATCAATGAGGCTTAGCTCTAATGTCGCAGCACAGAGCAACCCTGAGCTAGCTAAGCTAAACTAAAAGTGTCCTGGATCTATCTCTGGAGCAGACACACAGGGATGTAAAGCTGTGGTTTGACTTTGTTGCCTACCTGGGAGCAGTGGGACGAGCTACACACACACAATCTGACATATAGTCACCATATAAAGTTGATAAAGCAAACAATTGCTTATTTACACATTCTGTAGAGATTTTGAGTCGTGCTTCTGGCCGCCTGATGCATGTCCTATAGTTACTCTCTGTTTTTAACACCAAACGGATGTTAATGTTGCTCAGTGTATGCTGGAGGTGTAAACAGGCAACAGTTTGCTAACAAGTTAGCCATAACAAAGTCATAATATGACAAATGTGTGTGACTTTTAGCTAGCTGAGGCCTTCTGTCTTTAAGTGGCAAAAAAAGTGTTGATGCAACTTTAAAGAGCAAATAGAAGAGAGAATTTCATTTCTGTTTTAACTCAGAGTTCTCAGTCTAACTGCTGTGTTCGGGTTGGCTTCTCCACCCTGACAAACACGTTCTGGGGTAAACCATGAATACTTGCAATTTTCTTGTAAATCTGTTGGAATAAAAACAGCTAAATTTAAACCTTCAGCGCTGACGCAAAATACCGCCTATCATCAACCTCAGACCAAAAACACCAAGAACCAAGTGTCTTCCTTTTCAAGTCTATATTGGTTTTAGGTCCAACTACACAATCTCAAATACTTGTTCATGACTCATAAAATGACATTGATTCTGCAAAAACCCAATATGAGAGTCCAAATAGCAACCTACCCCTGCCTGACATAGTCCCAGTGTGCTCTGACAAAGTTCCAGGCCAGCGCCTGCCCCGCCACGTTCTTGGCTATGTAGTTAATGGTGGAGGCAACATCCATCAGACGAATCTTTTCAGGGTCCAAGGTGTAATCCAGGTATCTGTAAGATAAGGAAGGCACCGACTGGCTCTTCACTTAATAAAAACTGTATGTTTGGGATTCACCTTATCACGGGTGTGTCTGTTATGAGAGAAGTCATTATATAAACACAGTAAAAATTATACTAATGTAATTCCGTGTATGACACATCAGGATCAGATCTGTTTGTTGAGCTCACCTGTTGAGCAGCCAGATCTTCTTGGTGCATGACAGAGCCCTACGGAGCTGCTCTTTCTCCGAGGTGTCGTTGGAGCTCTGAAACTTGTTCCAGGCAAACTCCCACTCTTTCCCCCCGCCAGCAGCCACGGCTTGGCAGTAGATTACAGACCGCAGGTTGGGATGGATGCTGAATCACAAACACACACACACAGTTATTTTCCCCACATCAGGACTGTGTCAAGTTCTCGCGGTTGTACTGGGCTTTACTTTTTCCTGCCTATCAGCATATTTGCAGACACACTGAACACTTTCTCCATCCGGTCTAATTTCATATATTTTCTCCAACCACTACAAACGAGGGGATTGCACCTGAGAGGTGATAATGCGTGGTCGGAGGTGTTAGGGTTGAGCAAGTACTCGGCTGAACAAAAAAAAACCTCAAAAGTCTTACTCTTGTAATCCTCATTGCTCTGTAGCTCAATTCTGTGGCTGTTCTGTAAATAGTTTTCTAATAAATATAGCAACTTCTGATCAACCCATATCTTTCAGCCTTAAATTAACAAATTCAGATTAGTGCATTTCCAGGTTAAGCACTACCAATATGAAGTTTAAGCCCCGCCCATTTTTGAGTACAAATATAGAGTTAGTTTAACAAATACAGATAATGGTGTACTCGCTCACCCCTGATCTTTATATTGTTATTGATACATTACATTACAGCTCTATAATAACATGGTAATAGTGGGGTGATCTTTTGATAAAAAAGAGGTAATACCATGCAATTTCCAAGGTAATAACCAAGTAATAGATAGGTTTTTATTTCATCCTTATCAGTCTATTAACCCACTATTACCATGTTATCACCCCACTGTTACATGTTATTACCTTACTATTACCATGTTATTACAGAGTGGTAATCTAAAGCTAGTGTCTTGGTGTACAGGCAAACATACTCTCAAGTCAAGTCGGTTTTATTTATACAGCCCAAAAATCACAAATCACAACTTGGCAACATACAACACTCTATCTGTAGACCGAGGATGGGTGAGTGCAAATGCATTAATATACTTCCATGCATGTATATACATGCATGTGTATTGAAGTACTGAGCAAATACACCTTTAATGTCTCTCTACTTTAAAACTGCACCTGGAAACTGTAGGTAACTGTAAAGACACGACAGTTTTGTTTTGCCAAACACTTTCTCACTTAGTATGATTAGGATCATGTTTTCAGTGGCCGCCCCATTTTGTCATTTAGGATTAGAGTGCATGTAAGCATAAAAATCCTGCCAAGTACAGCTTTAAAGATAAAAGCGACACTGCAAAGTGCTAACAGCCACCAACAATTAACACAAAAAGTGATTAAATGGCACCTACCGTCACTAAATCATTGCTGGAGAGAAAAGCTACAGAATATAACAAAAGCTATTATAGTGACACCATTTATTTTGGAAACCAATAGAATCATGTGCAAGTTTAGGAGAGTTATAGTAGGTATGTAGCAGAAATGACATTATATAAATGATATATACTTATCCAGTAGTGTTCATACATGTTAGTGCTGTTGCTGTTCATCCAGATTGCAAACATCTTTGAAGCCATCTCTATGCATTCTGGGAGTCCATTGGAACATGCCACATCTATGGCTATGAGCTGGCTGCGCCTTGAAATGAGGACATCACAATTTAATTTGATATAAAAAGTGCACAGGTATTAAATTACATTAAATGTAATGTAATGTGTTTTAAAGAAGCCTTTCCAAACTACTCTTTCCGAGCTTAAGAATAAGCCAAGTTAATTATGAAATCCTAAAGCTGCAGAGTGATAATATTCTGTAGTTTTGTTACTATGAGCGAGACCTTTCACTTGAGTTATTTAAATTGTATTATTAATATTAATATGAAATACAGATACGCTATAACAAATAATAATCAAATGCATTCATATTCATGATGAATTAGCTTTATCAGATTTTTAATTTATGGTGGCAAAGTATTTGTGTTAAAATTATTAAGTAAAATTATTCATAAAAGTCAAACGGTGAAGTTGCAATGTTGTGATTACACAAATTCAACCGATCCTTGTGAATTCTAGCTTTCCGCAAATTTGATAAATCATTGTAGTTTCCTGCGAGTTTCACCAATCAAAACAGTCCCCCAAGCAAAACGTTGAGCCAAACGTCACCAAACTACTCACAATATTATGCTCACTGGAATTTGATTTTTAGCGAACAAAAAAATACAAATATCCTGCCAAGCTGGTTGTTTGAGAGCTTTTTTGTTTTGTAAATCATTTTGTAATGTTAATTTGCTGCCACGCATACAAAGAGCCTCTAAAGATTAATAGCAAATAATAATTCAGTTAAGTGTTTTTCACCCCTGACAGTGTTTCCTTATAAGCACACTACATATTGTCCACATTGCACATCTGTCCCTAACATATCCATAACTGGTGGTGTGTGAAACCAGCTCTCTGGCACTCTCGGACTGGACTGTTAGTTTGTAAAACTGTAAAGTGAAAACATGTGTGAATCTGCTGATGATTAACTAAAGGAAAATTCGGTTTAAACAATATCATGACATTACCCCTGAGGGATCAATAAAATCTTCCTTACTGTAAGGAATGGTCTTCTGGGACTTTTGAATTGTATGTGTAGTTTCTGAAGAAACTGTAAAGGCCCTTAACTTGTTCCTGGAGGTATGCCTGCAGGAAGAAACAGTTTTACAGCAGAGTTTCAGGAATACACGCAGCAATATCATTTTTTTATGATCTGATGAGGCATGGACATTAAGCCCAGTGGGTTTTATTCAGTTAAATCCATCTTCTCTATCCACTGCAGGTCGAAGCAAGATACATTCATTTTGAATATCACATGTTGAAAAGGACATTTTAATGACACATGCCTGCATGGGTCCGTACACCTCGGAGCGGTCAAACATGAGGACAATGTACTCGAGGTTCCTGACTGCTGATTCCCAGGGAATGTACGCTGTCTCGTTGTGAAGGAAGCGGGTTGAATTCAGAGCCAGTCTCACATCGACCAGTTTGGCTCTGAGAAAAACCGAGATGAGGGAACGTGTTTTTAAAATTCAGTTGTGACCAGGGGAGTAGCGAGCAGTAAACCCAGGTATCTCTGTTTATCCATCCCTTTTTAATATAAGCTTATTCATCCATTTTCATATCAACTGTATCAGTCAGTCAGGTGAAACAGTTAGCTAGTTTACCCACCTCTGTATTTACCCCTACACCCCTGGGTGTGACACAACAGAAAACTTATTTGTAAGTCTGGATCAACTGAATCCAAGTCATTACCTTGCCAAGTTAAATGCATCATCAATAAGTTGTCCTCTGTTCATCAGTGGGATCCGCTAAAAAACAAGAGCAACATGAGGGACAGTAGACATTTCAGTTTACAAAGACATCTGCAACTCTACTCAGCCATTCTACCAACAGCAAAATCAGGAAATGATGACCAGGAGTGCAGCAGTGAAAACGCAAAATAAGGCTTTAAACCAAATAATTATGTATTGATTATTACGTTGAATTTAAAAAGTCAGGTATAAACCCAATAGTATGAGTATCTGAGTGTATTTCCAGTGGCTTGCAGCACAGCACATCTTTTTTACTGCATCAAATCACATTGTGTCTGAAAGAGCCTTAAGAGGTCTGTTTGAAGAAGCTGCATACAGTAATCCAATGATCAAGTGGGATCAAGGGATGGAAGTGACTGTCTGTCGGCTCGTCTGCCTCTTTAGTCCAGATTATTTGATGGATTGTCATGAGAGACATGTAGAGACATGCCCCAGAGGATGATTCGCAATGACTTTACTGATCCTACTGATGACTTTCCATTTGGCACCACCAGCAAGTCAAAGTTGTCCCAGTGACATATCTCAACATCTAATACATAGATTGACATTATTGTTCCCCAAACAATGAATCTTAATAACTTGTTTCGACTATATATCAAACTATTGGGTAGAGACATTTGTGTTCCCTGCAGGATGAATTGTAATAACTCTAGTGATGATCCTGTAAAATCTCACAAACAGCCTATCAGGGGATCAACAAAGTTATTATCCATTATCCTCTCTTGGAACCATGAATGTCTGTACAAAATTTCACTGCAATCCATCCAACAGTTGTTAAGACATTTCAGTCTGGACCAAAGTGGTGGGCCGACCACTTCAAAGACATTGCCAGCCCTAGATATATTCTACCTGTTATAATTTTACCTTCTAGTAAAAGGTCTTTCCTTACTCCGTGGAATAAGGTTTCTGCTCAGAGCTGTGATTTGCTAATTCATTATGTGGCTCAGTACTCACACGTGGTTCTGTCTCCAGCTGAGTCAGGAGGCGTTCCCAGTTCTCTGGGTTGTAATTGACTCTGTAGTATCCAGTACAGTTGACATTTGCCAGGATCCACTCTCCACTCTTAGAAATTAAGGTGTCTTTCTTTTCTATTTGATAGGAAAATATTGGTCAAAGCTCACATTTACAGGCTAGGAATCACAAATCAGTGGCACAGTACGAAAAATGAGAAACCAGTAAGTAATCTCATACAACTGATTCTGTTATCTGGTCTATCTCATCAAACTTGTCTCTCAACTGATTTGTACCCAATCAAAAGCCATAGCTGGCTTAGGATGTCCATCATTCAGTCATGAGTTTTTCTATCTAGTCTTCTGTGAGCTTGATGTAACTGAGAAGGTGTAAATCACAATTTACTAGAGAATGCAATGTCTGAAGAAATTGCTGGTGTGAATGTTTATTCTATTGTTGTATTTTATTCTATTGTATTTTATTGTATTTAAATGTACCTGACTGCTGAAAGCTTTACACTAAACTGAATTGCTGGCTTTGAAATTGTTCAAAACATGTGGAATATTTAAAATTAGTTGAAAAGTTATGCTGGACTGAATTGCTGGCTCTAAAAGTTAAATAATATGAAGAATCTGTAAAAGGTGGAATATTTTCAGGTGTGTTCAAGAGCTGTCGCTATACTGAAATGCTGGCTTTAATTTGTATGAAGTAACTGAAGTATTGTAGTGGGAAAGTGAGAAATAATCTAACTTACTATGAATGTGACTGAACAGTTTAATGTATCTCATAAGGCTGAGTCAGCATCTCCCACTAATAAAGAATTAGGGTGTAGAAGAACATATGCTTTCAGCATTCATGTCCAATGAATGTTTGTCCAATATGAAGGCAAAGCTGAGAAACAAGGTGTTTGTTCCAAGGCTCTGTGCTGTATATTCTGTTACCTGGTTTGTCTTCCAACATGAAAGAAAACAATCCAGATTTATCTGCCATGGCTGTGATCGGGACATGCCACCAAAGACTAAACAGGCAGAAAAAACAGACAAACAACCAGATATAATAAGTACATGTTATGATATGCCAGGATGCTCATGATTCAGTAAAATGTCCTTCAGCTTATAAAATGAGGAATGAAGAGTCAAACTAACAATCCAAAAAGAGGAATTTTAGTAAAAGGTGACAAGGGCACAGTGATCTGTGAGTGTGAAATCTAATCTGCATCCAGAGCTGTTATGGTCTGGATATGGCTGGAGCAACTTAAAACCATGTCAGGTTAAATTATTGTGCAACTCACCATAGCAGTGTCATGGAGCACATAGTTACAAAACATTGTTTCAAAACACTCCGCATGGCCAAAGGTATAATCTACTGTAATCATCTGCAGTGGTTTCATGCAGGCCTGACAGAGAAATACTTGATTAACAAAGTAGCATTAACGCAAAAACAATATTTTATATCATATGTTTACTGTATTTTGCCAACCAAAACAGCCACAAGAACCCGACTATTGAATCATTTGGTGACAACTTTCGTGAAGTGATGATGTATATCAGGAGGACAGATTTATGATCCAACTTTGGCCTTAGGAAAGATAGCGAAGGTAAGCAATCTCCTGCAACCCTAGCCCAAATGAGTCACATTCACACTCAAGATGTAAAGTTACAATGAATACTGAGGGAGGAAGTCGTCGTTCTGAAACCAGTTTTTGACCAGAGGTTGCCATACTGTGTTTGCAATAACGACAAAATACATCACAACAGCATTATTTTTTGCCAGTTTCGTTAAAACGGCATTATTTGATATTCTTTTGCCTGATATTGTAATATTGTGACCCTTTCTGTTTCTGTTTCTGTCCACCTGATGAATGCAAGTCCAATATTAATTCTCCTTTTGGCTCTGTTTTGTTCTCCATCAACTTCATTCCATTGTTGTTGTGATTTCCATTAATGCTAAAGATGTAAATTAATTTGTTCATACATAATGATTCTCACTCAATAGTTTATTCTTTTCAATAAAATAAATTCAATTAAATTATTCTTAATTAATAATTAATTAAAACATATCTTCAGAGAAAGTCAACTGATCTACAATTTTGTTATCTGGGACATATAAATGTCCTTGATTCCTTGATAAGTGTAAATTAATGTAATTACAAAATCTATAGCTACTGAGATCCATTGACTATCATCTTAACTGGATTAGTATGATCAGTAGCCTACTGTATTCTCATTGTCCTCAGCTTTAACCAAACTGAAAACTATGTACACTGAAGCAATCTCCATTTAGCACATACCTAGATTCAGAAGAGTCATTGAACAGGAAGTGCTTCTGGTAGATTCCTCCATCAGTAGTGTTGATGGTGATGACAGGATAGCCAATTTGAGTAGTCCACGGTTTCATTATTATGGCCACCTTGGTGTGACCGCTATCCTCATCTACTGCCTGCAAACATGGCACAGATCAGTTAATATTTTATGATACGAATACCATAATCTCATCAATTAGTATTGACAGTAAGACATGCTTAATCTCAGCAACAAGAATTTGGCTTTCACGCTAATTTTTACTTTACTTCACCATTTGTATATAATCCCAGAGGTTGTTCTGGTCAGTGTTTGCATACTTAAAGTCCGACAGGTACATCTAAAACATAAAAACAGAGAGAACGAGAAAGAGAAGTTATAATTAATACAGTTTCATCCTGCGTTTGCCTTTATATTAGCTAGATAAAAATGTGCAAATAAATAAATGTTTGGCTGAAAAGAGGTTTTTCAATTCAATTCAATTCAATTTTATTTGTATAGCGCCAATTCATACCAGAATGTATCTCAGGACACTTTTCAAATGGAGCAGGTCTAGACCGAACTTTTCTGGGGGGTTTTTCTGGACAGTCAACAGCAATGATGGACGAGGTGTTTCTGAACCCTTCTTCTGCCTGCTCCCTTAGAGATTCTGATTATTCTCACCCACAACAGTATTATCCTTTAGTAATCTGTCTGCTCCCCACTGGGAAAATATGACACCCTTATTGATTTTGCGTGACGCAGTGGAAACTACAAGTGGACAAAAAGCATGGTTTGTGAACCCGTTTCCCATTGTCTTTTCCCTTTGCAGCAGACATAAACCAGATGTTGGAAAGTTAGACTTCAGAACAGCAGTAATGGTGTTATTGTCAACAGATTAGATTTGGATATATGATGGAAATGTTGTTTACTGAAGTTCAAATAAACTTAACCGACTTCATGACCAGGGCCGGAGCCAGATGTTGTAAACATTCGGGCCTTATTCCAAACCTAGGGCGTCTTGGGGAGATTTTTTTCTCCATTTACGGCAGCTATATGCTATATGTATGTTTTTTAAGCCATTTGAGATAATAGAATGCCTATATTCTGTACATGATTAGGGAAAAACATGATGTTATCCAGAATAAATTCCTCCAGTAGAACCTATTTATTTTCTAATTGTTCTCCAACTGTCTTCATGATTCTGTAACCAGCGCACAACAAATGTTGAGGATGACTCATTTTCACTACTGCCACCTAAAAAGATACAAAAATAGTCGAGGTTGACTCCGCCTGAAAAACTTTATTATGTCCATAGTCCATTAGATAGTTAGTTATCTAGTTTGCTCACTTGCTCACGACTGAATGAAACACGACACACACAAGACAACAACCCCCACATGACAATGTTAGGGCGGACAGTAATAGAACTTTGTCTCACTTTGTCTTAGAGACTAAGGGGAAATTACAGTAATTTTAAGTTATTTTAAAAGCCTAAAACATTAGGAGCTTTTGAGCAAAAATTTGAGGCTGGAGCCCCAGGAGCCACCCCCCAGGGCCTACCAACCCACCCACTCTGCCCATGTACAGGAACACTCCAAATTGACAAAGAGCTTGTGTTAGATTACCAACTGGATACAATATTGCTAACTAAATTTACAGGTGAGGTACACCTCACTGATGTAATTTGGTGGACAAAATGTGAGAAACACCTCACATAGTAATCAAATACAATTCAACAGAACAACTATAGCAAAAAAATTACCATAAAGTTGAGTCAACATCTCTCTACTGCTGGGCTACGCATTTCCATTGACTGTGCCAATTTTAGAAGAAAATACGTTGGAAAGACGCAAGTGGAATGAAATAACACAAATTCAGTCCAGTCCAGGGGGTACTTATTAAACACTAGTTAAAGAACTGGGCACCACACTTGCTAACTGTCAGTTAGCATTTACTGTCTGTTAGCAAACTCAGTAACATGGTTTGTCAAGAATTGTATGTGTACCACCTGCCTCATTACTGTCTACGAACCATTCCCCGATTGTGAATCAACTCGGACAGAAGAGGGTAAAATAAAAGTGGATGGTTCTTTTGGATTCTCTGAAGTCAGCACTGTTATGAGGGCTTTTGTTGGTCAACTAGGCAATATACTATGTCAAAGTTCACCAAAGTTCAACTTGACAAAAATAATTTGTGGGGAATTCTTCGTCCCTGCAAGCAAACACCGCAGATCCCAGCAAACCCATTGAAATGAAGTGATTTCTCCTTGAAATTTCTCTGTTTAAAAGGCTGTAACCATACCTTACAACAGTTTCAACAAAATCTCAACATTCTAACAATTTTGCAAGCCTGTTGTAATAGACTCCATTAACTCCAGCTAGGTATACCTAATCAACAAGACAGTAAGTTGGATAGAGTATAAGACAACAAACACAAATACAGCCAAGTATTGCACCAAAGCTAAATGAAACATTTTCTTTCCAGGGTGAAAAACAAACTAAAAATACTATTGCTTCAACTATGAACAAAAATCCCTTTTTTTCAGAACCAATCAATACGCTTTGTTTGGCTCACCAAAGACTCCACATGTTCTAAAGAAGCTGTAGCTACATATTGTGTGTCCATGGGACCTTTACTGGTAGTC
Organism: Morone saxatilis; assembly: GCF_004916995.1. Classification (NCBI taxonomy): domain Eukaryota; kingdom Metazoa; phylum Chordata; class Actinopteri; family Moronidae; genus Morone; species Morone saxatilis. Next base: position 4,609,411 of record NW_023339762.1, on the reverse strand, counting down.
CTTTACTTTGTTTGTTGATTGTAGTTTGCTTTTCATTTTTGTTGCATTCAGCAAGTCTTTGGTTTGTGGAAGTCAACCAGGCATGCACAATATTATAAGAGGGTTATGTTGAATGTGAAGCGGGCATTTTTGATTTTCCATACCCCCAATTAAAGCATTAAATTAAAAAACGTTGCTGCGGAAGTTGGCTTCCCCACCCGTGTTGTAAGTCATGTCATGTGGCAAGGCATGAAATTACCAAAAGGGTTCATCTTCTCAGAAAAAACAACATTGCCTGGACTCTGGATTTGTTCTGCGTGATAGAGGCCCCTTTTAGTGTTGAGTCTTGACTAAAGGACAATCAAATCAATTACAGTGTGATTTGAGGGCAAAAAGGGTGTAACAACCTTTAATCTTGAACCTCAGGGACAGTCTGCAGGGCCTGCCAGAAGCTTTTATGAGGATTAAAACATTTTAGCACATCTGAATGAGGTTAAAAGTTATTGCTTACTTTGATCCCTTTTTGGAAAATGTTTTCTCCCACGACATCTGCCAGCATTCTCAGCACAATTGCTCCCTACAGAGAAGACCAAATACACTTGATTGTTAATATTAATAGTATACTGATATGGGTGACCTGCAAATAAAACAGAAAGAAGAGTGTGTGCGCTTCTGTGTTGCACATCCTCGCTGTGGTCATAATGTGTATTCATTACTAGAATCTCTACCTTACTGTAGGTTATGGCATCAAACATCTCAATGATCTGATAAGTCTCCTGGACATCTTCCTGTGGAGGACTGAGAGGATGGGATGAGGCCAGAGAGTCCTCCTCAAACGCTGTATGGAGGTCTCTCATGGCAAATGTGTCTCTCTGAGGAAAACAAATAGAGCCCACATGTTGCATGATGCAGGCTGCATGAAGGTATGAAGGAGATTTTGCCCTACCTGGTTGCACCATGCTGTCTTTTCATGTGTGTGTTTCAATGTCAGTGATTGCCACAAGTTGGTCACGTCTGCAAAGATGACTGAATTTCTCACCGCTTTAAATGAAGGATCAATGTGGTCCACTGCGAAGTATGACATGTAGGTGGCGAAGCCCTCATTTAGCCAAACTTCGTTCCACCATTTCATTGTCACCAGATTTCCAAACCACTGTCAACAAAAAGAGAAGATGTGAAAACAGTTGGAGCCTTGATCTGTAATTAAAATGTATCTCGCATCATTTGGTTGTTTTTATTAGGGATAGCACACAAAGACTTTTTTCCCTCTAACCTGGTGTGCCAGTTCATGTGAAATGAGAGTGGCGATCACTTCCTTGTGCAACAGCGAGGACACTCCTTCCTCATAGAGCAGGCCTCCCTCCTGGTATGTGATCAGTCCCCAGTTTTCCATTGCTGCAGGACTTAAGTCTGGCAGTGCAATTTGATCTGGAGGATTCATATAAATATGGACAAATGATCAAATTATATAAATAAAATAGCTTAGCCAGAAGTATGTTATACTATCCAAGAGTACACAGTAGGTTTTTCTCAGAAGAGGAGAGCTGTTTTAGAGGTAGGACTGTTCTTATTGACGGAAGCTGATTATTAAACCTGAGCATATGCCTATTGCATATGCTAATTAAAACTGTATTTTGAATATAGCTTTACATAAAATGACAGAATAAAGTACTTAAATAAATACTAAATAATATAATAAAATAATAGCGCTGTGTATCGGCAAGAATCTGGCCATATAAAACATATCACGATACAGGGTCATTATATTGTGATTTAATAAAATAAATTATTACAAGATTATTATTGTTATCATATCATATTTTTACAACTCCTTCATGTACAACTAAAATGAAAACATTGTTGTACTTTTAAAAATGTATTTAGTTTGGCGTAAAATAATGGCAAAGGTCCAAGGTGCCCACAAATGTGTGCAAAAGGTTTCGGGTCTTCATTTTCTGGTTGGCTGCCAACAACAAAGATGATATAAAACATTGGAAATGTATAGAAACTGCTGTTTGCACATGTTAGTACTAGAAATATTTTTTAGAATGTTGTGCTTTCTTGTAGCACTTAATCATTGACTTGGCCCTCTTGTGAGATGGCAATGCCAGCAGGGGCCCAGAGCCAATTTGATATGAAAAAAATCCCTCGAGAAATATAACTGAGTCAAAGAAGCTAATGTGGATGGGTCAGTGGCAGCCTAGAGGTCCAAAGTACAGATAACAAATTCCTGAAAAACTATTTTGCCTGCTATTTTTTTAGTTTTTCAAAAGGTTTCACTTATAACAAGCTAGTATTTAACTACCTTTAGATATCTAGTAGCTTATTATAGTGTAACTGGGAATCTATAGTAGAAGCCTGCATGTCTTTCATGTCAAAAAAACTGTTAAATTTAAATATATTTAGTGTAAAAGTACAGGAATCAGCTGTATTGGTACAAAATGTTACAATACATTTTACCCTAATACTCAAAATTATACTAGCATTATACTAATATAAAACGATGTAGAAATGGGACACAGAGTTATGCTCGAGCCAGCCATACTTTACCAGTAGCTATCAAGCTAGGTACGGTAAGCGGTTAGCCTGCTGACCTTCCAAAATGTGAAATGTCATCATCATAACAAAAAGAAAATACATGTCTTTTGACAGTGACAATGGCATATTTTATCTTCATCTATCAATGTGTCAGTACAGCCATATTGTATCTCAAAGTCTTACCAAGTGTTTTCTGTTGGTAATTAATTCCAAAATAATTCTCATAGAACTGGAGAATCTTTCCAGTGATGTCGTTTGCGTATTTAGTGTGTCCTGCTGCAGTGGCGTCAGGACGGGCAAACGTCTGTATGAGCAAAACACAGAGGTCAGATAAAGCACAGAAGATATTGTCCTACATATTTTTGTTACATTTCCTTAAACTTCCATAGAACAGGGGATGGGAAATATGGAATGTTAAATACCTCAAAAAAGAAGGAAACATGAAAATTATTCAGTTATCGGATTGAAGATTTGGTGCTGAATGGTATTTTGATATGGAATTGAAACCAAACCAAAACCATTAGCAGTTATTTTTGCCATTAAACATAAATTTGTTAAAATTACAGTCAACTACCCAAGGTCAACACCGTGTCACAAACAATTAGGCTACATGAAATTCATCTTGAATCTACTGGAGTACACATACTTCAATTTTTACACGGTCATATGTGGAGGAGATTGATTTGAACTCTGAAACCGTGAAGGCAAACAAGTAGGTTGACATCTTCGGTGTTGGATGAAAACTAGTGTACTGCCAGTCTTCGTCGATAATATTGGAGTCTGACAAAGTGAAAACAAAGCAGAACAGTATAAGGAAGGGTTTTATTCGGTTATTACTGTTTATCTTTTATTGCTATGTGACCAGAAACATAATAAACACTAAACATTACCTTAGAAGTCAGGGACAGATACAGTAATAGCTGTGTTTTTTTTTTTACCTGACTCTTCCTCATTTCCGAGAGCAGTTGTGCCTATCCTGTGGATGATGGTCACATAAAACACAGCCTTCATTTCTGGCTCATCGAAACAAGGAAACACTCTCCTGGCATCTGTTGGTTCCATATTAGTAGCGACAAGGAACCTATGCATACAGATAAAGATAGTCAGCCTTTCATTATCACAAAACAAACAGATCCATCCAAAGTCCCGCCGCTTTTTGCTCTGTGCTAGTAACAGTTGAACAAGCCTCGGTCAACATTCCCCTTTCCTGTACTTCGATCAATCTAGCACGTAGCATATCTATGTTGAAAAGACATTAGGGTTAACAAAACCCAAATTTTGAAGAGGGTTAAAAAGTAAAAGTGACCAAGTCACATCTTAACTTAGCTAGCAAACGTTAGCAAAATGCTAATTAGCTATCTAGTTAGCTAGTGTTTTGCTAACATTAGCGCGCTAACTTAAGATGTGACAATATATGTTGCTTTTATTTCTAACCGTCTTCAAAATGTATTTTCAACATAGACTAGCCTAGCACGTAGAATATCTAAATACAGGAAAGGAGAAAGTTGACTGAGACTTGCTCAACTGTTACTGGAGCACTGGTGGGACTCTGGAAGGGTCACTTTGGAAGCCATTTGGATATCATAAAAAACATACATATAGAAAGTTAGACACGTTCTTGTTTGGCGTGCGTCTGCGAGGTTGCCATATTGGGAACAAGCGATATACGCCTGTTAACAATACTGAGAGATGCAAACTTTACTACCAAATCAACTGTAACTCACTTAATTCTGAACCGATTTTGATGGAATTTGTTTTATTATGAACGTGAGAAATCGAACCTGATACTGGTTATAAATTCAGTTACTGGGGGCAGATCTAATCAGCTTTATGCCAAAAACAGTCAAGGGTCACCTTGGAAAAATGCTGTAGGCATATGCAGTGTTTGGATGTTCAGAACACTCAAAACAGCTACTGATAACCAAAAAACAGCCACTACTAGTCAGACCAACACTTTGGCCAAAATACAGAATGAAAACAATGAATACATGTGTAGTAGTGTGTATGAGTTGGTGCATAACGTACCAATACACATGGTCGGCTACATATTACTGTTTAACCAGGAAACTGGCAAGGAAAATTGTGTGTGGGGGGAAGAATTCACCTATATTGTTTTCCTGTAGACAAATTTCACATTTCACAAAAACAAGCAACCAGGTGGCTTTATAACAATATAATATATACAGAAATCTACATTTTTATAGAAACTGAACTGAAAGTTCAAACTCTAAATAACTGGGCCTGCATGTCCCAGTGGGAGTTGTGGTTATTGAGAAGGTTAATGTTTTTGCATAGAGCTCTTCTGAATTCATTCCTACAAGTAACCAGCATCAGGTTCAAGTTCTCATATTTATAACAAACCAAATTTCATGAAAATTGGTTCAGAATTAAGAAAGTTACAGTCGATTTTGTCTGCATCTCTCAGTATTGTTAAAGGGCAGATTTTGACCAGACGCACAGCAGCAGCATTGTATTTTATATCTATGATAAAGAACCCATTACAAATTACTTGGTGAGTATAAATAAAATAAATAATGTGCTTTTGTGTCTTTTCAAATACTAGTGGAAACAGGTGATTTTGTGTCCACAAAGTGTTTAGCACATACAGGAAGCCAGATGGCAAACTGCATATTTGGGACACACAATAGAAAACATGAACCAGCTTTGGTCTCTGACTGAAATGTATGTGTAAAAACAGCAAGGAGAATACATGAGTGGTGACTGGAGGGTTATCCTGCTTCAAGTCGGTCTAACAGAGTATAAATAGTGTGACAAACAGTGTGTGTGTTGACCCACACTTGTACAGTATGTGTGTAAGCACATGTCTCCACTCAGTAATTTCATACTGTGTTTGGGTTCTTTTACCCCATGGGCATGGAAATGAATCAATTACAGTAATTAGACAAGACAATGGACTAAACCATGAAACTGTCCAATTCCTTTGAATACATTTGTCTTTTTCTCCTTTTTAATCTAGAACACAGTCCAGCTGATAAATGAGCTTCTACAAACAACAGCCCACTGTGTTTTTTTAAGACCACAAAGACATCTGATGTGCATTGTTTTTTATTTTGTTTTTTGTACAAGACTTAGCAGACTCCAATGCAGATGTGTTTGTGTGTTATCTCAGAAATCCAACTGACCAAGTCAAAAGATGTCTTCTATGTTAATGATTAGTCTGTGCCACTACACAAATGTTAAATAAATGTTGTAATTAGTTTTTTTCTTTACTGTTTTTTTACAGCGCAAAATGTCTCAGTGTTTCTTTTTATACATACAGAATATGTGTTTGGGGGGTTTGGAGGCTTTGGAGTTACTCACAGGCACTTAGACAAAGTTGGGCTGTAGCCTAAGGAAAGTAATGTGACAAGTAATGTAACTGATTACTGTTTTTGTTGAGTAATTACTAAATAAACACAATTACTTTATCAATAAGTAATGTGTAATGCGTAATTGATTGCATTATGAAAGTAACTGGATGTCAGATGAGAATGATTAATATAATTATTTTTGACTGGAGTCAATACACCGTACGTTCTTTCAGTTTCCATCTGAATTTGACTAGCAGCATTGCTAGAGAGCGCTACAAGTGGATTCATCTATGGAATGACTTGAGCCTTTTCATCTGTGTGCCATGAAGAGCCACCGAGGGGCAATAAAGGTTCTAATTTGGTGTCTTTTAATGATTTTCTGGGGGAAACCCTGCCAGGATCGTTTTCTCTACAAATAAAAATGTATACCCTCAGAATACTTTGAAAGGTGCTATAATCACAAATTATACACACAGAAACGTTTAGGTTTTTGTTACTTACCTCTCTGTATTCGTATCACCTTCAAATTCTGGTTCACCTTGTTGGTATGTGCTTACAAACAGAGCTTCAAGATTTTCTGATATTTCTCCCTTGAAAGACAGAGACAAACTGTAGTTTCCCCCTGCCTCCAGTGCCTCTTTAAGCTGAATCTCGAGAAAGTTACTTTCGTCTTCGTGGTGTTTCATTGCTGAAACCATTATCTTATTATTCTTTTCTGTGTCTATCACCTTTGCGTCAGAAACGGCCAGGTCCTTGCTGTTGAGGTAGATGCTTCTAGTCGTCTGGGCGCAGTGAAAGTTAACAGTAGAGTTCCCTGTGAAGAGCATCGTCTGGTTGGGACTGGTGACATTTACCTCCTCGATGATTTTTGTGTAGAAGTGAGGCTTCAGAAAGACCTTGTATGTTTGGGGTATGAGATTCTTCGGCAGCCGCATGACGGGTGGCGGTCCTGTGGTGGTGGACGGGAAGGTTGGACGGGGCGTCGGGTTCATTGAAGAGATCTGAGTCTTGTACAGAATGACCATGGTGACAATGCCAGCAATGACAGAGCCGGTCAGGATCATAAAGGCAGAGGCGATGGCCTTGGATGTGAAAGACGACTTGGCCATGGTGGCTGGTTCCTATGGTCAGCCCTGAAGGTCCCGTTGCTTGACTGGTAGAGATGAGTCTGACGAGTCCCTTAGCTTGTATTCCTGTCTTCTGCAGTGACTGATCAGAAAGTAACCTCCCTCCCATAAACAGGGCTCAGCCCTAGCAATTAAGGGTCTGCAATTGGATTAAGCATTAACTTGGACACTGCCGAAGGAGCAAAGAGTAAACGTTGTAGTGTGAAAAGGGCGGTGTTCATTGGCCTTGTTGTAAATAATCAGATTGTGCTCTCAAACATCTGGAGGTGGTTACTGTGGTCTTGCCACTAATGCAAGGGTTAGGTAAACCTCATGGAACACTTTATCCTTACCCTGCACTGTCCAACCCATCACACCCAGACGTACTCCCGCTCACATTCCCTTTCTGTGAACATAGCACACACTGCCCATCACAAACACAAGCCTCACTGGACAGAAAAGCTGGTTAAGAAAATCCTTAAGGAGGAGAACATCAGCAGCAACATCCACTTTTGAGCGTAGGTGAAGGTGTCCAGAGTTCCACGTCGCAGCGTCACTTTCTCCAACTACTGCCAAACCTCAATGCAGGGGGCTTCCAAAGACGCATGTCAACACAGATCCTGTGCGATTGACAAACTCCCAACAAACGAGAAGCATATGAAGGGAGGAGTGTTCAGTGGGCTGGATAAGAGAGGGGAGGAAAAAAGAGCAAGAGAGCAGAGTGATTTTGGAAATCACTGAATTGCCTGGAAAGCCCCAACCTCAGGGAACCACGACCACCATGACCACACACACACATTCCTCGCCACAGGAGAGTGAACGCAGGGAGACAAATAGGCAAATAGGAACAGTGTAGGACAAGAGGGGTCTTAAATGGGTGTGGAGGTGGTTATTTGTACTGAAAACAGATGTTCCTGTTGCGGGGTCAAGGAGATCAAACCGACCCAACCACACTGAAACACTATGTAGCGTAAGAATGAAGGAAAACCATCATCGCAGAGAGACCCGTGCCAGGTGGAGGGGAGCCCGAGCGAGGCCACATTCCTGCTTCGAATTATACATGAACAAAGATTAATGAGCTGTTAGGGACGTAATGATGTTTATGACAGTTGTCAGAGTACTTTTTGGTTTTGTGCATTTGAAAAAAACCTTATAGTGAATTCCCCACAATAAAAACCCCAGAAACAATTCCCTTGTGCTTACTTAAAACAATGTTGTTTGACAAAGGCTCAATCATTTTATTAAGTGAAAAAAATGTTCATCACCCAGATGTTGCAACATCTGTCTAAATATCAGGGTCTTCTACTCACACACTGTGTGTGTGTGTTGCTTTCAGGAAGGAGAAAGCAGGAGGCAAGTTCTGGGATCGAAGCAGACATCTGTTAAATTATTCATGTTTCTCTGCTAAACTTTACACACACACACACACAAACATACTAATGGCAAACAAATTAAGATTGAGTCCAATTCTTTATGAAGAATCCTGTGAAATATTCTACACTCATAAGTTTCATCATCATATCATTCGTATCATCAAACATACATCGATATGTTCCAAAGAGGACAAATACCCTCCATCACACATCTGCTACTAGTAACAAGTACTGGAGTGAAATGGTGTTACACTAGTGCGTATGTAAACACAAGTTGATGTAGTAAGACCTTTGGGAGAGAGATCTGATGGCCAAAGCTTTGACAATAGGGACCTCTACTGATTAGGAGAGTAACTGCAAAAGCACTGATTTCATTCCTCAGCTGTCAGGAGCACAAACAGTTGAGGCTCATGGTAGAAAGAAAATGCAAAGAAAACTTCACATACATAAGAAATACATGGAATCATACGGAATCCGTGATCACAAACTGACACTTTTCCCATGTATGAAACAGCTGGAATTTGGTCACTTGCTTGCTGCAGTGATTGGAGCAGCAATAACCTTCCATGACAGCAATGGAAATATACAGAAGCCCCGAGAGGGCAAGTGAGAACAAAAACATTCTGATGATCCATTTTATAAGTCTGTTTTTTAAGTTATAATTGTTGTCTTTATACCTTAAGAACAGGTGAAAAAGGTTTTGCAATGATAATCTTTCCTAATTTTCTAAAGTTCTTAATTTAATAATACGTTTCTTGGTTTTTTTTTTTGTTTTATCTGTGAAATATTTGCCAGTAACAGATCATTTGAAAAAGGTTTTGACAGGTAAATAAAACTTGTTAAGTGAATTTTTGTAATACTCATTGGATCACCAGAATGTTTCTTACTTGTCTCTTAAGGCTTCCATAGAAATGTGCAAAAAGTTTCCAAATATCACAAGTTGAGGAATTCCTACATTAAGACAGGCAGATTAAATGCTTTAAAACCTCATAAAATCCTTACATTGTCCGCTTTAGGAGAATCACACACACAATGACTTCATACACATTAACAATAAAATAAAAGGAGTAGTCAAGAAAAAAAAAATGTTGGGTACAAACTGGTCCAGCACTGAAATGAACTCTCCGTCAGCTGTGCTGCATTCCTGACAGGTTGTGATTAGAATTACACCATCCTAATACTGCCAGTCTGAGTGTGTCAAGTATTCAGCAGCCAAGTCAGAGTGGCTATTCCGAACCAGGCTGGGGCTCAAAATGAGACTGTCTACAGCAGTGGTTCCCAACCGCTTTCCTAAAGGGACCCCTTTTTCTATCATTGAGTAAACTGACTTAGTGCCATAATTTATGGGTATTTCATATTATATTTAAACTGTACAATGAACCCAAACAGTGAACTCAGTATCTGCAGGAAGTTTGTGTAAAAGGAGTGATTTGGATGAATTCTGAGCAGATTATTTCCTGTTTTAGACTTTAGACTAAACTTTTTATATTTTTACTTTTATTTATTTTACATTTTCTTCATAGAAGTGAACTAAATGCTGAGATATAGGCCTACTGTGTGTAATTCTTTCTACCACAACTTAAAATCAAGATGGACTCGCGACCCCATGAAGATTTGGCGATCCCCAGGTTGGGAACCACTGGTCTAGAGGACTTGATTCTGCTGACTCAGTGTCAGCACCCATCCATTTTGAGACACTTTTAGGTCCTGTACTGGTCCTGTCTTTACTTTCCACAGATCATTTGATCTATGTCGTGTTACTAACATTCAAATGTTTTATTTAGAATACAGTTAATGAATGTATTTCATGAGCATATGATCGGATTAAATTCAGTTTCAAATATACTACGTGTGCACAGCTGGTCTCATCTGCCGTTTGGTCAGTTTTCCAGTAAAAGGCTCATTTTCTCTACAGCCATTCAAATGGAAGCAGTAGATGACTGTCTCTGAGGATAAATGCAACTGAATTCAACCAAAATGATAACAATGGTTACATTTACAATACAGTACATGTCAGTTTTCTACAATTGAGAAAGCATTATACTTGGCGCTCTGATACTGAGAATAAAGTATTTTGAGAATAGAAGCGTAATATTTTGAGAGTAAATTTGAAATATTCCGCTATATTTTAACACTCTGACCGGGCTGACTCATAATATTACGACTAATTGTTAAAATAACGACTTTTCATTCTTCTCTCATTACATAGCAAATATTTTAAAAATAAACTCAGGACTTTATTCTTGAAATGCAAGAGCTCCTTCTCATTCTTCTTCTTTCAGAGCATTTCAACTTTTTTTCACAAAATGTTTCAGGGCTTTCTTCTTGACAACGTCTTCTTGAAAATACAACTTCTTTTTCTTTAACAGCGGCCCTCGTGCTCATCAGCTTTGTCTTTGAAGAGGCTGAGTTTAAAAGGCATTCTCCACAACTCTAAGTGGCCATTACACTGTCATCTAGTCTTGTTTTCTCCACACATGGGCCATGCACACTCGGCTCAGGTAGAGTTGTACTTAGTGTTCAAACAACATGCAGTCCTTTGATTTCACTTCAAGTCTCAGTTTTATCTGCAAATATGTGCAAATATGTGTGAGTACAGTCATTCAAATCGGGATAGAAATGGTGTGTGTAGAAGCAGTATATTGCCTTCTACCAACCAATGACCAGCTATGGAATGTTCTTCCTCTAATGTCACACATCTGGCTACCACAGCCAGCTGTCCAGATGCTGAACACAGTAACAGGACTGTTCCAGGATGGCAGACAGCTCCCCATAGCTCTCCTCTCTCCACGTGGGGAGTAGCCTCTCGTTGTTGAGGGCTTGGAGCTTTGGCGTCCCCTCCCGGAGGACGTGGTACAGGCAGGGCCACCGGCTCTGGATCCTCAGCCTGGTCCTCCGGTCCAGTGTGATGCCGCGGACGATCTTTTTTGCTCGAAGCTCGCGCAGGGCGGGCAGCTTCAGGCAGGAAAAGACCAAGCCCCGGCTGGGCGACACGTCCAGGAACTCCAGGGCTTGAGACTCCAGAGTGTACGAGATGCCCAGGTTCCTCAGCGGGACCAGGATGTGTAAAGTCAGAGACTTGAGGTTAGGCAGGGATTTGGTTAGGGTCTGCAGAGTCGAGGGGGTCACTCCTTTAAAGACCCAGAAGTATTTGAGCTCGAGGACTCGGAGCTGCTGGAACTGGGTGAGCAGCGACACGGAGACATCCGACCAGTCGAAGTGTAACCGCATCTTGGAGATGCGCGGGCAGCTGTGGGTGAGTTTGGTCAGCAGCTCCTGGAAACTGGTCACCTGTCAAAATAACGCATTTAAAAATCAACCGGTAGCAATAGTGGGGAAAACAGTAACATTAGCCGAGTTGCATTGATCTGAAAAGACTTTATCATTAACGTGAACTGTGTTCTCACATATTTGCTGACAGTGAACATGAGAGAAAGACAGGCTTCTTCAGGGGCGTGTCCACAGTTTTTCTGGCTGGGGTGGCACAAGATTGCAAGTCTCAGCTTTCCAGTCTGTCCAAATGTATGCAATTCCAATACAGTTTATGGACTCCAGTATGCAGCAATATTCAAATATTTCAAATATTCTTTCCATTTAATGGTTTACTCAACAGAGAACACATCTGAAAAAAAGGGAAGATCTGTCATCTTTGCCTGATAATGACTTAAATCATTACAAAAATTGCTACTGATTATTTTTGGTTGATCAACTCGACTATTTTGTTTCAGCAGTGCGTAATATTACTTATTGCTTTTATGTCCGCCAAGGGGGGTGTACAAGGGGGTGTGTATGCAGTACAGGGGGAGGAGGAACAGGTAAAAGCTGCACGCTGCAGGCTGGTTTTATGTAAGAAATGGTTTGCCCGTATTGGTATCAGGTCTCATCATTTCTTCACACAAGAGGTGATAAGATAATTCTTACAAATGGAAATGGGTACGCAGTTTGGGATTAGCAGGGTGATAAACATGAGTGTGCACTGTGTGTGTGTGTGTGAATCTGCCTGGTGCCGTTTTCATCTGAGTTACCTGGTCCATCTTGGTAATGCTGTCCTGGTGCGAACTGGAGCTGGAGTGGACCCTGAGGTCCAGCGGCTCCAGAAGAGTAAAGGTCCAGTTAAGGTCCAGGTGGCTGAGGTCTCTGCAGTGGACGTTATCCAGCAGGTGACTCAGCAGCTCGCCCCACTTGTTGCAGCGGTCCCCCAGGTCGAAGCTGGCCTTCAGCGTGAGCAGGCTGGCCCTGCGGGAGATGAGGTGGTGGGTGTAATGGTGCACCCAGGATTTCCACCTCTCGAACTCGCGGTTGGAAACGAGCAGCCCCTCCTGACCCAGGTGAAAGACGCCGCGGCGGGAATAGTCCGCCACCCGCCACAGCTTCCAGGAGCGGACGATGCAGCTCCAGCTCAAGCAGACCAGAGCGCAGCTGCATTTATCCACCTCGTTCAGGAAGGACAGCACGTGCAGCTGGCACTCCACCGGCAGGAAGTTGAAAGGAAAGTAGTCGTCCACGGTTTTCCGCCGGCTGCTTACTGGGACCAGGGGCTTTTTTCGTGGTGACATGATGACGGTTGAGGAAATGATATTGGTTGTCATTGGCAGAGTTCAGAATCTCCACCGGGTGGTCTTGTGGTCTGGCTTTGCCATAAATACCTCTCTCCTGGTGATGTACTGAAGATAAAGAAAGTAAACAAAGAGAAATGTATTTAAGATCTTTTTTTTTTTTTTTCTTTTTTCAAATTTTAGTCAAGACAAACTTTATTTATATAGCCCAACATCACAATTTTCCTCGGGGGGGCTAAACAATCTCTACAACATTCAAAACCCAATGTCCTTAGACTGACTCAATTTGGCTAAGGGGAAACTGGATGAAGGGAAAAACTGGAAGAAAGCTCAGGAAGAGCTGCAGGGGAGGGATTCCTCTCCCAGGACATGCAATAGATGTCGAGCACAGAACAAACCAACAGAATCACATTATATACAAACACTGATGACACAAGCTTCCAACTCAAAGGGTCTTTATATCTTTCTCGGCTCTGACTGGTTCTTTTCCTCCGGGCCCCGTGGATTCTTACAAATCCCATTAGGAGCACTAGGAGGAGCCAGAGGAACCTGATTGTTCCACAGAGTATCTGTCTCATGTTCTCCTGTCAGGATATAGGGAAAGTTTCAGTGAATATGACAAAAAAAGTGATTTTGATAAAGCTTCCCTACTGCAGCTTTTAAGTCTTACGTCCAAACTTGTCGTCGTTATTTATAATGAACAGGGAAGGTAAACAAGCTTTCCTCAAGAGTTGTAGCGTTAGCACCTCTAGCCTGTTTAAAACAACGTCATGTGATCACTGTGCTCACTTTGATCGCCGTATTGAATCAGTTCGCTTCAGGGACACTTCGGTCTGTAACATGACTCGGGTCCTCTGGCAGCGCCGTTATTTTGCTCTCCTTTGCTGTTAGTTATCTCCCAGCTTCTGCCAAAACGACAGGGACACACCCAAAGACTTCTCCCCTCACGGGCTGTAGAGGGGATCATGTGTGTGGTGTGGTTACCTTTTGGTGGAACAGGCTCCCTCCCCGTCCTCACTTTCTAAGCTAACCTGCTAGAAGCTAGCAGAGAGGAGACAAAGGAGTTTGAAATTAAACCTTATTGCTACGCATTGTTGTATTTCACAGAACTAGCGTTATATCCGAGAGTATTAGTTCCTACAAGGCCCAAATGTTAAAAACTGTAAAGAACAGTATTCAGTAACTAGGCCGGCTAGCTGCCGAACAGCTGAGCTATGTTGTTGTTTTTGTTGTGGCTCGTTGGTGATGGCGTCATCAAAATGCGTTCGGCTGCACGTTTTGCACGGCGGCGTTGCGCCGTCGGGCGGAGCTTAATGTTTGAAAAGAAGACGTTGAGGAGAATGGCTGGGCCAGTAAACCCTCTCTAATTTGCTTTCAGATTAAATTTAAAATCTTTTTATCATCCATAAAGATTTTGTCTCAGAATAACCCTTCTATTAATGAACTATATGAAGTCATACGTCTAATGGGCCTGGTTGCTCAAATCCCTTAAATTTACATTTGTTTTTAAAGAAAGAAATAATCTAATAATGTATGTATTTATTTATCTATCTATCTGTATGTTCATTAATGTATGTATACCGAGTCTGTATGCATGAAAACAAAAGGTTAAAAAAAATCTGTATAATGCATTATATCATCACACAAAGTATCCTGCACTTTGTTCTAATTGCAATTCAAAATGGGGTCAAATTTTTAATAAAACTTACCGATGACACTGAATAAACGCGACACTTGGACTTCACAGGATGAAATTCTTTCAGACAAATTCACCTTATATATATAATTGATTATTTTTTTTTTTTTTGCCAGGCAGAAATGTGTAACGATGGTGTTAAACCCACATTTGGTCACCTCAGTTCCTGTTTAGGGCTCCGATATGGTGAAAAGGTCCAAGAGTCCTGATTTTAACAAAAAGGAAAATTCAAGGAAAAAATTCTCACTTCGGAAACTTGGAATTTAAAAAAAAAAATTCACATGGGTGGCGCCAAATCCGTCTTCCACACCCTGAGCATACTACCCCCTCTGTAAAAATGTAGGATATTTCACGGGAGCGTGTCCTGATGTGTCCCGGGTCCGTATTTCCCCGCTTTTGTGTATGGGACCGGGGAAACCCTTAACCCTAACGGCTAAGCCTTAAGCCTTAGCGGGGAACAGTAGACCTGGGAACAGGAGATGACCGCTATTTGACAAACGCAACAGTGGAAGGTAGGCGAGCATTTGAAAGTCTTGCTGGAAGCCGGTGGGAGACCCAAAAGTTAACTTCTTTCACTCTATTTTCCCTGTTTTTTGAACGGTATTGTAAGGTCATGACTGGAACAGGTAAATCTCAACATTTTCTTACCTGAAATCTATGTTCATGTAGATAGATTTAAACCACAAAGTGGGATAAAATTAATAAGAAAATGGGCTATTGGACTTGACAATGGGCACACCAGTTAAACGCGTGTGGATGTGTATTGGATACAGACGTCGACAATAGCAACAGTATTGGTATGTAGTTGTTTTGAAAACAACGAAGAACAGTTGACTATTTCCACCGATATTAATACTTAGGATTGAACAGGGTTAAACCACTGGGTGGAAAAAAGTATTCAGACTCCTTTTTTTTATTTTTGTTTTTTTAAACTTATTGTAGTTGCGTGGCCTATTGGATATGACGCTGTAGAAAAGACAGGAATAAGCGTGGGATGGACACCCGAGCAAAAGACCAGCAACGTTTATGAACCCGCTGCAAAGCAAACTCTGTTATACAGTGGGTCACCAGCTCTAACAACATGAGACCTAACCGGACACACCTGTATACAATTTCCTTTGAAATGAACAGTTGAATACTACCACTATGGAAAATACTTTCCGCTACAAGTAAAGAGTCCCTGGCATTGGAGAAACTCATTTAAGGTCAAAAGTATTATCAAACTACATTTTACTGAGTATCAAGTGTTTACTAAATTTTTAGATATGATGTTTGGGGTTAATATTACTGCTACATTAATGTGTATGATGCCATTTTACTGCTTGTAGATGGTTTAAGGTTGAGCTACCACTGGAGTTAACATCAGTCACATATTGTCAAATATGTAATAACCCAAATTGGTAACTGGCCGGCTGTTCTGACCCTACGTTGCACCACCGCATGTTTCTCCAGTGTTCAGCCCAGTGTTTACTGGCTAAATTACTGTCATTACTTCTACACATTACTACACACTTGGGTTCGATCCCCGCTTCCTCCCTGCCACGTGTGAAGTATCCTTGAGCAAGTACTGAACCCCAAATTGCTCCGATGCACACGCATTGTGTGTGAATGTGATGTATGAGTTAGTTTCTGTTCGAGGACTTTGCCATCACTCAGTGAATGTGTGTGAATTGGTGAATGTGACACTAGTGTAAAAGCGCTTTGAGTTGTCAGAAGACTAGGAAAGCGCTATACAAAGTACAGCGTTCCATTTACCATTTTACCATTTAACACGCCGAGTGCTGACAGGATTGAGTCGAGGAAGATATGAAAAGAGGAAGTTATTTGAGGCATTTCATCTGGACCAAATATGGAAAAAGTGGTATTAATGTAAACGTCTTTAGTTTAGTTAGTTAAAGCTTAAATCTGGAACCAGTACTGAAACCTGTCTGGTTCAACAAAAGCCAGAACAGGCCAGCTATGCTCAACAGTCAGCTGAGATTATTGTTATGTCATGGGTCACATGTAGCTACCTGATCGTAATTCATTTCGTAATCTGGGCAGAGTGAAGTGTGCTGTGGCGCCGTCACTGGGCCAGAGCAGTTTTGCTATGTGGGTAAATGTATATATTTTATAGTTTAATCGCACAATGTTTTTTAACATAGATATTATCAAATATATACGCCTGTATATAATGTATAACATACACTGTCATATCCACCTACCATGTACGTATATAAAGTAACCTGTAACAGAAATCATTATTTATTCCAGCTTCTTTACAACATTGTATTCTTGGGCAGAAACAGAACCAGACTGACTTGTATATAGAAAGTGGTATGTTGTTATTGATTAAAAAACTTTTTGTTTATTGTTATATTTTTTACTTATTGTATGTTCATAATAGTGTATGTACATGTATTTAAATGAATGTGATCAAGAAGATCCTCTGTTGGTTGCATTAGTTTGGAGGAGACCTGTTATTAGCTGTTTCACGCATTGTAATTTATCATTTTAACATTTTTCATTTATTGATATGCACATTATGAACAATGAATTTGCTCCGTGTTGTTTTAATGCTAATTACAATCCTATTTTCCACCAGGTAGATGGCACTCGTAACATACAAAAACGCAGGGGGCGTTGGTGGATGCAGGTTGACTACCTGAAGTTGCAGCCTCCTCTGGCATCCTCTAACACTGCTGACACAAGTCTGCCTGTAGGCATGCCTTTGAGGAACCTGTTCAGTTTCAAACAGACCACATTTCCAGGAAGAGGAAAAGTAGTACCTGGTGACTAATGCTCAGGGTGCATGAATGCAGATGCATAGGTTGTCAGAATATCACCTCAGAGAAACATTAGTATTATTATATAATATATTGTCTTTGAAAGCTTGTTCTGAAGGGTGTGATGTCGAAGTCATTTTAAGAATCCGACTTAAAAAAAAAAAACGCAAAATGTAGGCTAAACTGATGGATGCACATTTTATGTTCTCTCTTTTACTGCCTACTGACTACAGGTTTAGTATGTCCCATGACCAGGTTTGCGGTGGAGTTACTTTGGAATTTTAGTCAGTTACTGAAAATACAAATTCACCAGAACCCAACCCACCCGCCCCATCATCCTGTGTTGACTCCCCAGTTGACTCTGTGGAGTCCTTCCACTTCCTGGGTACCATCATCACCCAGGACCTCAAGTGAAGCTAAACATCAGCTCCCTCACCAAAGAAAGCCCAGCAAGAGGATGTACTTTCCTGCGGCAGCTGAGGAAGTTCAACCTGCCAACAAGACGATGATGGTGCACTCTACACATCCAATCATCGAGTCCATCCTCACCTCATCCATCACCATCTGGTACGCTGCTGCCACTGCCAAGGACAAGGGCAGACTGCAGCGTATCATTCGATCTGCTGTGTATGGCCGCAAACACCCCTTTCTAGAGCCAGTGTGTGATTTGTCCCCTCTGGGCTTCTGTAGAAACATGGTGTGTAATCAATTAATCCTTGACAGTGTAACAATAATCTAATTCCACATTGTTAAAATGTAATCTGGGTTTCATTTTTTGTAATTTGATTACAAATTATAGATTCAGTTTACGTAACTTATTACATTAAAACACTTAAAAAGTTTTGTTTCTTATCCAAATAATTAATAATAATTAAAACTTATTGTTTGTGCTCAGTCAATATCTTGGAGTATGTTTTGGTTATTCGATCAATGTATGGAAATACGTGAAGGTCATGCCACTATGTATCTGTTTTTCTGTTTTTTCTTTTATTGTTGTTTTCTGTTATTGAAAACCCAAATAAAAACAGTTAAAATGAATTATTGATTTGGTCCTGGTAACATGTAATCAGTTACTAACCAACCCTGCACATGACTTATGAGTCCATCAGTCAGGAAAGCTATGTCTCCCTTCCTGCAGTTTGTTTCTACACGGTACCTTTCTTTTTACGGCCAGAGATAGTAAGAGGGGCCCTTTTTGTGAGGGTTTAAAAATCCCCCCTAAAATATGTACAGTGGCGGTTCTGGTGCCGGGTTTTTATGAGTAAAGGACAGACTTTGTGGCACCACTGACATGTTGCTCCTTGCAAATTCCAACATTTAGTTTTTCTAGTTGTGAACACGCTCCACCCAGACCTGTTGTGTAACAATGTTTTGACTAGTCTTTTGTTCTACCAGCACATACACCTGGACTCACATGACGGCATACATTCTGTGAGGCGTTTACTGACATGGTACAGAACCGCAGAGAGGGTTAACAATTGGCAATCATGTGCCATCAAGCTTCACAATATTCTTAACATGACGTATGACAGTAAGGTTTGGCACAATATGTTTAAATAGGTTGAATGTCAACAAAAGCATTTGCGATTGTTTAGGCTACAATGGAAACTCTACCAGATACATTTAAACGCTATTGGTTGGCAGAAATACATATAAAATATTGCTGTTAATACTTGGTGGTACAGCTTCCATGCTGTGCCTCATTTATCACTAATTTTTACTGATGTAAAAACTACAAGATATGTCTGGGCTAATGCTGTAGGTGAGAGGGACCTGGATGCAGACAATGGTTGACGTAGAGCAGACATCTTGGATCTCCACAAGGGACTGTGAGTGTGGACACTGGGATTGGGTCTCCACAGTTGACAGGAAGTCACATAACCTCAGCAATGGAGGTTGGTCTTGTTTGTGTTGTTTTTTCATCCAGTCCAGTCGTTTTCAAACTTTTCTCACATCAAGGACCCCTAAACTGACACAAACCGGACCCCAGTTTGAAAACCACTGGTGTGGTCCACTTTTGGCCAGAAAAGGCAAGAAGGGCATACCTGCAGTCTCACAGACTACACAACACACCCACTTTACTCCATGCTACATGCTCAGTGTGACTAGCTTGCAGTATAACTACACTGTAAAAAGAACAAACCAGGGAATTTATTTTTACGGTAATAAACTGGCTGCTGTGGTTGCCAGAACTTTACTGTAATAAATACAGTAGAACTTTTTCTACTATTATGGTAAAAGGATATTGTTGAGTTTTAATCCATATTTTAGCATATAAATACATATTAATGCTATGACATGGGTTTCTGTGCAATTTACAGTCTGTAATATAAAAAAAACTATACTTTATTTAGTATAGATTCCTTTGAAATGCTATATAAATAAAGGTTTTGCCAGAAACTTTAACCTATTTAGAGTTTACGGTCTTTTACTGTCAAGGTTTTACAGTTTCACACATATGTTTTTTTACAGTGTAACCATCTGTGTTGTAGCACCTGTCCTAATCACTGTAAATTTACACCCTACACGACGGTATCCATCTTAAATCCATCTTCCTTTAAAATCAGGACTCATTTATTAAAAATATTATGCCTTATATGACGTGCAACAAAGATATATAAAAGACATTTATACATGTATAAAATAAATGTATGTGTATGTAGCCTAATATGTAATATATGTAATATATTTTAGTTTCTTTCCCTATGGATAGCATTTTGTGAAATCAGCTTTCGACTGTATGTCCGACAGTCCGTGAAGGCACCTTCGGGTTTGTTTTGGTCCTGCGGAGATGTGTCCGCTCCAACCAATGAGCGAAGGGAAGGGGCGCGGACGTATCATGTGACTCCGCCCTGCCTGTAAATCGGCGCGTCCCTCATATTTTATTCATTCCTTGCCAGTGAACGGACCTCGCTCGGTACCTGCCCCTGCTGCCTGACTTCACCTCAAAGCTGAAACGACGCTTCGCATTTTACCAACGAATAATAAAGAAACAAACTACAACTCTCTGTCCTTCATAAATTTACCGAGAGAAAAACCATTTGCAACCAAAAACCGAAATAAATCCTCCTGCGTCACAAACCAGAGGATACACATCCGCTCAGAGGGCCGTTGAGCACAGAATATTTAGGTTTCATTTCTTTCTTTCTTTAAAAAACCCAAAATGAAGACCAAATTTATCAACGGGGTTTCTTCTTCCCCCTCCATGTCGCTGGGTCTGCTGGTGACCGAGAACGCCCTGCAGGTCCAGCCCAACACCGAGGAGGACTTTAAGGAGCTGGTCCGCCCCGACCAGCCCGACCTCGATACCCGGCGCAAAGCTTATCTGTGGTGCCGAGAGTTCCTCCATGGAGCCTGGAAAAGCCTGTCTGAGGAGGATTTCCACATCACCATCATAAGGTACGGTGTGTTCATTTGCTTGTTTGATGAAAAAAAGGCCCAGTTGGGTTGAAGCTAGTGGAATAAGGCTGCTATTACACTGCCAGTCTCATGATAAAAACCGGTAAAAAAAATAATTATTTCCGCAGTATTGTTCTTAAGATGATGTCACCATAGGAAAAATATGGAGGGTCGTCATTGTCAGGCCATCATTAACTGTCAGTGTGCCAACTATCAGCACCTGCTGACTTCACTTCAAATAATAATGTGTTTTCCAATTCAGGGAGACATTTGAGTCTTTCTGTTCTGGACGCCCTTTAAATGTTGTCTTTTGGGACACTGGGATGCCAAATGTGTTTGCTTCAGCAATTATTTAAATGCTACTTTATTTAGGTTGTTATTAATCCGAATAGGCTTGTTTTCAAATGAAAGCTGCAATAGCTGATATTTATAAATTTATTTGTCATATTTGCTGAAGCGTTCACTATATCCTGACAGTAGAACATGAGACAGATAATCTGTGAAACAATCAGGTTCCTCTGGCTCCTCCTAGTGCCCCTAATGAATTTACAAGAATCCACCGGGCCTGAACGAAAACAACCAATCAGAGCAGTGAAAGATGGAAATACACTTTGGGTTGGTGGTTTGAGTACAGCTGATTGTTGAGTCTCATTCCCAGCATCTGTGTTCGACGTCCTAGGAATGAGACTCTATCAACTATCTTGCTTGGCTCTGATTGGTTATTTTCGTTCAGGCCTGGTGGATTCTTAGAAAACTAGTTGTATAAGGTGAAGTTCAGCATTCGACTAAGTGCGCTCTACTGTGTTAAATAGTATAATAAAGGGAGATACAAGAGTAAGATTCCTAAACCTTTTTGAAGCCGTATCCAGTAAAGAAAAACATCAGGGACCGGAAACCTGCAGCTAAATATTATGAGGAAATGAGAAAAATATGAGAGTGACATAAACCACATGACAGTCCCAACAAGTAATAATGAATCCTGTCCACTGGCTGTCTGACCATCTGTCCTCCAGGGGTGGTCTGAGCAACAAGCTCTTCCTGTGCAACCTCCCTGACAGCCTGGACACTGTTGGGGACGAGCCGAGGAGCATCCTGCTGCGTCTGTACGGGGCCATCCTGCAGGTGGGAGCCACATCTCACATCATTTCTCTTTGACAAACCGCTAAATGCTGGTGTATTACTGTGCAAGCAGAGAGGTACAAGTAAGCCAAACCCTACACAAGGATGTATTGTCGTATCTGATAAAACTGGTTTTCCCTCAGTAGTGTGTAGTTATTAGACTGTCATTATTAATGCTTTAAATGAAGATTAGTGCTGCCATACAGCACACAATAACAGCAGAAATGTAAAAATCCTACACTGATTGTCTTTTAGCTAAACCTGTAAGAATGTTAGACTTGTCTGCCTTTATCGCAGCGATGACTCATGTAACTGGGGTCAAAGGTTACTGTACAGCTTTAAAGACAATAGAGAAAAATGATAGTACATACAACTGTGTGATGTGACAGTGCCGCCACCAGAGGCTGTTGTTGTGTGTGTGTGGGCGTCTGCAGGTCATATGCTTATGTTAGTGTATGCATGCTTGTGTAGTTATGCCTTCACGCGTGTTGAATGTGTGTATGTATGTGTGTGTGCGTGTTAGCCATTGTTGTACATGGTGATGTACCCCCATGGCTGTACATGCATGTGTTCTTTGCCGTAGGCTTCCCAAAGGAGCGTGCCTTGGGCACTCTTGTTCCCAGGTGAACCCACCAAAAAACACGGTACAGTATGAGATCTCTGAAATCTCAGCCTAATACAAAGACGTAACACACACTCATGTAGCACAACCCCGACTGGATACAGTGTGGAGGGGAAATGTGCTGAAACAACTCTCCTGTCTGTCTCTTTTCTATAAATCCCCGCCTTGTGATTCTTAACTGTTAAGAAGTCAGCTGATTTTTTTTTGAGCTAGTGGACAAACAGGAAGAATCTGCACATTTGCTGCTCGCTCAGCTAAAAAAACAACAACAACAAGAAAAGTCAATAGCCAGTAGTGTAGTAGTGACTTGTTGTTGCTTCACAGTTTGCACAAAGGCAAACAGATAGTGTATTTTCTGCAGCTCCACAGCAGTGTCAGACAGATAGAGCCTTTTTATCTCCTAAAGTGACGTGGCTGGTATGTCCAGAGGTCATGATCCCAGCAGCCCCGTGGGCAGTATTGCTAAGAGTAACAGAACTACCCCGAAAATAACCATTTAGTCACCGTCACATGTCGCTGCAGATTGATTTCACTTGCAACTACTGAGTGACGAGTTCAAGGACTTCAAAACAAGAATTCTGGAAACAGCATATTATAATCTCGTGCTTGTTGGAGGTGTTGTTTTTCGCACATGCTGCTTGTTCCAGCCAGCAATGATAAAAAAAAAACGCAGCCAAAACAAAGACGCAGCGATACGGGCTCTTGCTGCTTTCTCAACCTTAAAATTTGTAATTTTCAGCCATTAAGTAATTCATTTTCGTGTGCGCATTACCCAAGGCGCGACGAGACTGACCCGCATTAGGTATTAACTAAAGTTTGTGTAATTGCTAATGGCCATGTATGCGGTTAGCTTTTATTGCTAGAGATGTCTGAGAGAGCCAACGCAGTGTGTCCTTCACCAAGGTAACTGTGGCCGTCTCCGTCAGGAATTAGTGATGTCTCATCAAAAAGCTAATATGATTACGGAACTCAGATGTCATTGTCAGAGTACAGCGACTAATGATTAAACAAAGCCTAACTGCATTGCATTTGCGTTTCTCAGCAATGAAGATATGTGAACATCACGCTGGATGATGGGTAGATTCAGCAAGTAAATATGTATATTTTTAGCCCCAGCTTTAAAATCCACCACTAGCTAACAAAAAGTAGTTTTATCACTATCTGACCTCTGTTGCTGCTCTCTCTCTCTCCGTCTGTAATGTTAAGCAGGTAGTCAGGGGAGCGCAGCAATTAGTCTGACCCATTCTCTGCACTCTCCTGTCCAAAAGACTTGGTGTGTGTTTGAACTCATACTGTACTGTCTGCGCTGCAGGCCTGGCTAGGTGTTGATGTTGATGCTCATGAACAACTTCCCACGTATTCATGGATAGTTCTTTCCTTTTTCTTTTCTTGATAGATGTCCTGTAATAAAGGGGATTCCCGACAGTCAAACAAAGAAAATCACTTCCAAGTAAGTAACTGATGATGGTGCCACTATACAATATGTTTCTGCTGCCCCCGGAGTGTCACACCCAGTGTTCATCCAGTCACCAACACTCACCGTCTCATCTCCAGATGTCTAAAAAACTTTCTTTTGTTTCCCTAAATTCTCCTGTTTCATTCCGATCTGCCTGAAATCCTGAGGCACTAATTGTTTCAGGGAAATCACAGAGAAGGCTGAACCTCTGTAACTCCTATGAGCGCTTGAACTTCAGCATCGATTTAACACCTGTCTCTCTTTACTAACCCCTGGCACAGCACGACTGTAAAAAGTCAGTTAGGAAATGCTACAGTCACTGATTTTATTCAGTGGAGGCAGTTTAAACAAACCTGATTAAAAGACTCTTCTTTTGGTAAAATTTGCTCATCTGGCTTGAATTTAAATGAGTTCAACTGAGGAAATTCTATTTGGAGCAGACAGTACACACTGTACCGAAGCAATATTAATACAGTATGTTCAGAGAGTCACTGCTGGCAGCCTGGAGCACTGTCAAACCTCATACCCAGTGACCCAGAAATTCCTGCATCATGTGATCACAACCCTTGACCCTCACACTACCAGGCTGAATCACAACTCCCTGTCGTGTCATCGAGGTGAGGTCATCGGCCGAGATAGCCGCTATCTTTTCCCCACTTCCCTTCCCTCTAATCCAGCCTTCGGTTTAGACTGACCCCGTGTCAGTGGCTCAGGATAACCTCGCCTTGATCCACCTTCTCGAACTGTGCTGTCTGGTCAAGGTAGATCCTATTTGGATTAAATAGGTTGGCACCGCAGCATAGTTGCACTCTGACAGACGGACTGTGGATGTAAGTGAAGAACAAATGACAGCAACCACTAGATGTACTTATTACTAGAGGTATTTAACTACGAACTAACTATCTAACTTTTTTTTTAGAAACATGCCTTCATGTCTAAGTTTCCTTGTCAACACTCCATGTTTCCCTGTTATAAATTCATTTCCACACTCTTAATTTCATCAGCACAACAAAGGACTGCTGCTCTATTTGAAAAAGCTGCTCCTGAGATAATTCTGTTATGAATTTGGCGCTTATACAAATAAAATTGAATGTGAATTGAATTGTAATTATGCTCATCTGAGTTTGCTTTGTTAACGTTACTGTTAATGAAACTTAAAACCTTTAAAGCAGATGTTTCAACTTAAAAAACTGAAAAGGGAGGCTTTTAAGTTGAAACATCTGGGCAGGATGTCTTGAGTTTGCCCTGATGGCAGCGATGCAGAAAAACTGCAAAATCAGAAAAGCCATTGGGGGAATAACTTAATCAGGGGGAAGAATCAGTAGTTTCTGGTCAGAAATTAGAAACTCAGATGCAGCATAGCGTTGAACAGAGCCTGAAACCATTCATCGTTGCAATGGATTAGTTGGATTCAACTTAGAACATTTAATCAGCCACTATTTTGAAACCGGATTAAAACCGATATTTATATTTTGTGTGGCGCCAATAAAACAAATGCCAATTTTAAAACGATTATCATTGATTTTTTTTTTTCAGAAAAAAACAATCGGGATCGATTAATCAAATAAATATAAACAGCAGAGTTGAAGTCGATAATGCAATTATAATCGTGTATGTGAGCCCTTAGTATCTCTGCGATAGGTGGCTTTTTGTTGTGGCCTGATGGAAATTAGAGTAGTGTGGAAATTGATATTATATAACAGGCGAAACATGGCATGGGTTTCGGTTTGACAAGGAAACTGACTGTAGACAATGCAAGGCATGGTTTTTAGAAAAAAAAGGCTTAGGATAGTTAGTTCGGTAGTTAAATACCTCGTCTTAGCTAATAAGCACATCTAGTGGTGGCGTGTCATTTGCTTCCTTCACCTTTACATCCACAGCTCGTCTGGTCAAGCCGCGCGGCAGTGCTCGCAATGATCGGCTGCGGGTGCCGGGCGAACCTGGAGTGTTAATCGCAAATAGGATCGTACCTTGAGCTCAGGGACAGGCACGATCCGGTCCGCTGCCCGCGATGATTTAGCGTGGCATCAAGGCGAGGTTATTCCTGAAGCCACTGACACGGGGCAGGTCTAAACCGAAGGCTGGATTAGAGTGGGAAGGGATCATGTGGCGGAAAAGCCTGATGAGCGCGCTATCTCTCGCGCCGATGATCTCTTTGTCTCTCTGTCTGTATTTTGTTGTGTCTATGTGTGTGAGCAGTGGAGTTGGTGTAGTCCGGATGTCTGTGTGCGGTGTGTGTTTTCTTGGTTGTGTTGTTTTTTTTTTGTGTTGTGTTTGGTTGTTTTTGTGTTTTTGTTTTTGTTGTGTGTGTGTTGGTGGTGGTGTGTGTTGTGTTGTTTGTTTGTGGAGTGTGTGTGGTGGTTGGTGTGTGTGGTGTGTGGTGTGTGTTTGGTTCTTTTTGTGTGTGTGGTGTGGTGTGTGTGTGTTTGTTTGTTTGTTTTTTTTTTTCTTTTTTTTTCTTTTGTTTTGTTTGTTTTGTTTTTTTTCTTTGTTTTGCGTGTCGTGTTTGGAGGGTCAGGCGGTGGGTGATCACATTGATGCCAGGAATTTTCTGGCGTCAGTGGGTATGATGTGTCGGCAGCTGACATGCTCGTGTGGGCTCCAAGGCTGCCGAGGCTCAGGCACCGCTGGCGCGTGCTGGCAGCACGATACTGGATTCAATATTGCCTTCGGATGACAGGCTGGGTCGTCGGGCGGGAGCTGGTCTGCTCCAGAGGGGGGCCGTAACGCGAAGTTCCCAGTTTGGAAGCCTCATTGTACCGGCAATTCAAGCCGGGAGTTGAGCCCAAATTTTTACCAAAGTGAAGAGTCCTTTTACATCAGGTTTGCTTTAAGGGGCGTGCTCCACTGTGGACGGGCGCGCGAAAGTAAAAGTCAGTGAGGGCGTGGCGGTCGCCCGTGGGTAGCATTCTCCTAACTGACCTTGTTTACGAGTGTCGAGGGCTGGCCGAGTGGTGCGGGCGGGGTTCCCGTAACAAGGAGAGACAGGTGCTGTAAACGTCGATGCTGAAGTCTTTTCATTAGCCGTCTTCATTGAGGTTATGTTTACAGAGTGGTTCAGCCTGTCTCTGTGCTGATATGTGTGTCCGAAATCTTAATGTGTTATGTTGGTTGTTGGCCGCAGCGATGGTTTTGTCTATTGTCTAGAGTCGGAAGGGTAAATCATGGAGTTTTTAATCGCTAGGGTAAACATAAATGATATCTGTGTTGTGTGTTTATGACACTGTGTTTTGGCCGGGGTTTCTTGTTGCGTGTGTAGATGAGTTTGTTTGTTGTGTGCGTGTGAGACGGGTGTTGGTAGGGGTTTTGTGGACTGGGCATGATCTATTGCTGCGTCGGGTGTCGCTTGACAACGTCCGGGAGCGCTTGCTGGTGTTGTGTGAGCAGAAAACATATGGGGGCGTGTGTGCTTGATAGTGGCACCATCCGCGTGCGGGCCCGGCCCCGCGCATCCGCTCGGCGGGCATCGGCCCATCCGACCCGTTGCGCCCGCGGATCCGTGCATCGGTGGTGCCGTGGCGCACCGATCGAGGTTACTTAGCGTTGGTGTACTTGGCGAAGTGATCTTTCTTTGTTTGCGACTGCTCCGGTGAATCCCCTTTCATTACCAGGAATCTAGCAAGAGCGGGAACGAAAAAGGAGAAGGTGCCCGCGGCGACCGGTATCCCATGAGTACGTGGAATTGTTCATGACCCATCAACATCAACACGCATAGCCAGGCCGTGCGCGCAGACAGTCACCAGTATGAGTGTCAAACACAACCAACTTACTTCTTTTGGACAGGAGGAAGTGGCAAGGAAGATGGCGTCCAGGACTAATTGCCTGCGCTTCCCCTCGAGCTTACCGTCCGCGGGTGCTATGGAAAGGCTTATTACAACGGAGAAGAGGAGAGCCGACGCAGAGCAGTTTTTGAGGTCAGCGGATAGTGCAATAAAACTACTTTTTTGTCTAGGCTGGGAGCTTGGCTGGATTTTAAAGCTGGGGCTAAAATATACAGCTATTTATTGCTGAATTCATCTACCCCATCATCCAGCGTTGAGTGGTTCCACATACTTCATTGGCTGGAGTAAGGCGAGGGGGCCGGCCTTTACGCCATAATGCCAATGCACGGGGTTGAGCCTTTGGTGTGTGTCGCAATCATTAGTCGCGTGTACTCGTCGACAATTGACAATGCTGAGTCTCGCCGGTTAACTTTCACTCGATTACGCTTTTTGATGAGACATCGCTACATTGCGGGCCTGACGGGAAGTACGGCACAGGTTTACGCTTGGGTGGAAGGACGCCAGCACTGCCGGCTTGGTCTCTGGCGGGCCGAGCAAGACACATGCGGGTTCTAGCACATAAAAACCGGCGGTAACGGATTAGCTATGGGGCCCGCCTCCGGGCCATTCAGCAATTACCACACGCAAACTCTTGAGCTGTAGATACCTAATGCGCGGGGGCGCGTTCGTAAGTCTCGTCCGCCGCCTCTGGGGCTGGCAATGCCGGCCACACGAAAATAATTAGCTTAATCGGCGCTGGTAAAATTACAAATTTTAAGGGCTTGAGAAAGCGCAAGACCCGTCTACGCGTGCCGTCTCCTTGTTTTGCGCTGCGTTTTTTCGTTTATCATTGCTGGGGCGTGCGGAGTGACTGAAGCACGCCGTGGGCATGTGGCCGAAAAAACAACACCTCCAACCCCGGAAGCACGAGACTTAGTGAAGGTACTGCCTGTTTCAGAATCTCGCCCCTTGTTTAAGCTGCCTTGAACTTCGTCACTCAGTACGTTCGTGGGTGGGTGGCTTGAGCGCTGAATATAAGAAATGCTGCGCCCGGTGGGCCGCCCCGCCCGGCCTGCGCCGGGGGTTCGTGGCCCCCTCGGCGCGGCAGCGGACAGGTCGGTGACTGTATCTCGTGGGTCCCGGCGCGGGGTGCGTGCCGTCGTCGTCTTGCGTTCCGTCCTACCTTGCCGTCGGGCGGGCGGTCCGGTGGTGGCCGCGCGCCCGCCGGCCCGCGCGGTCGGCCCCCGGGCCGTCCAGGTCGGGCGACCCGGCCGCCGGCCACACTCGTCCTCGGTTCGGAGAGAGGATACCCGTCAGGGCAGTAGGGCCCCGCATGGCTTAGACCGAACTCCTTAAACATAACATAACAACATAACAGTGAATGAAAGCAGTAGTTTTCTCTGTTGTTGGAAATTAGCTACTCTGCTTCCCAAACAAGTAGCACATCCGTAACAGGCTGAATATCCTCACAGTAGTTATCTAATAGTTAGATTTTTTTCTTTGACTAAGAAAATTCTGTACAAATATTAGGAATGGAAATGGAGAACGGATTCCAAAATAAACAGTGGAGCTTTTGCACGCCTAAGTCACATGTATGCCTTTTTCTGCTCTTGTTTCTACACTTTGTTCAGAGATAATAACAGTTGCGTTGACGCTGAAAACCTGTGTAGGCCTTTTTTTCCCACACAGAAAAGAATCAATAAAGGAACCAATAAAGAATTGGGCTGATAAACGGAGTCGATAAGGGCATTGGTATTCATAAAATCTCAACTCCTATCTCTAGTGTTAACACACTCCATGCTAACACCACTAGGGCTAAACTCACTCTAAAATATGCTGCATGTATTTTAGTTACACTATAAAAAATGTTAAATTATGTGCCTGTGTGTGTGTATATTAAAAGATTATATGTAATAATTTGCCTTTGCTGATGGTTGGTGGGTATTACATAACAGTATGTATTTATTCAAGTCCTTATCGCTGTCCTGCAGACAGATATATGGAACAAATGTGTCACAGTGGTTCTGTTTAGTTCAGATGGAATTGACCAGCCTGGGCTATCCTCTCATTGCTCTATTGACACATAACAGAACAGATAAGTATTGAGGTTAAAGCAACAGCTGTCGGCACAGTGCACCTGCTACATCACTTCCAAGGCCAGCCACTAAATACCTCAGCGCCGAGTAGCAGCACTGATATGGGACCGGTGTAACAATTGAAATGTAATCAAATACCCGGAGAGAAAATCGTCCCAGCTCCTACATTGGCTGTCAAGGCTGTGTGCGATACGGAGATTAAAATGACAAACAGTGGGACCTCCCATTCATTCAAAAAGGATATTCAGATAGCTATCTATAGATAGATAACTATAGGAAGCTTCTGTTTCCTGTCCCATAGGAACAGGAAATAGTGGGAGGGAGGGTGCTTGTTAGGAATGTTGAAATGCTTGATCTATGACTTGTTGATAATTAACTTGTCGAGTGCAAGACTTGTCTGGGAGAGTGAGCCTGCTCAAACAGAGTGCTAAAACACTGGCATTTAGAATAGGTCAGAGGAAATTAAACCGAGGTTGATGGAGGACTGTCAGTATGGGTCCACCAGGGTCACTGTGTGGGATGCTGTGACAGCCTATAAACAAACAAGCAGGACAAGAGATGAACCTGTTCATTAACATAACTGGCATTTGAATTGAGAATAGGACTTTAAAGGTCCTACAAACTTACTCACTCAACTTCTTAATACAAGTTATGGGGTCCTGCAGCATATTCTACCCTAAGTTAAAGCAGTTTTGGCTATTTCACATGAGAGTTGTGAATTTCTTTTTCTCTCTGTACTCTTTTCACTGGTTTGAAGGGCTCTGTTTAGTGGTTTAAGAAAGTATTGAAATATACGGCAATGGTTTTTTTGTTCACTGTATCAGTTTTTGCCATTGAACCCCCAACCGCTAGATAGTAGTGTTGTGAACAGAAACTGAGAGACATTTAGCTCAGATTTTATGTATATTGTGAACAGTTTTCCCAAAATTTGATTTAAAAAAAAAACCTCCTATCGTGATAGGCATTGTATTGCCAGGCTCTTGCCAATAGCCGTAGCTCCGTCTGAAAAGTATTATGTCACAGAAAGAGCTGTGTATTGGCAAGAATATCATACGTATCACGATACAGGGGTTACAATTCAATGTATGGCGATACTGTAA
>NW_023339762.1:4568940-4578472 GCF_004916995.1 Morone saxatilis | reverse complement strand
ACAGTAGGATCTGCATTTATATTTATCACAGTCCCTTGTTTTTCGGGGTTTAGACATAAAATCAATAGTGTTTTTGAGAATCGATTCAATATCGAAAAAAACCCCCAAAATATTTTGATACTCAAATGTATCTATATTTTCTCATACCCCTAGTCATGTACTTTTTTTTCATTGTCAAATTTGATCAAACCACACCCACCTAATCGTGATTATATTGAGAAATATTGATAGAAATATCGCACCAAGCTTTCAGGGGCTTTAATGATTTTCAGCATCATTTCAGTTTACGTGGTAGCTGTCTGGCCGGCACTACCAAATTCACAGTCGATGTATCTGACAGAGTATAACTCTTGGTACACCGCATTTGTCTTTATTACTACGGCTATATTTAAATCGGTGCACTACACAAGAGCACAGTCAACATTGTTATTGCTGGCATATGTCTAAATGAAAGTAATTGTACGGTCCTTTTTTAAATACACAGAAAGAAGCAGGTTTGTAAAGGTTATCATTTTAATAGAGATTATGCACAAACTGCATCCCTGACTTGCTCCTTTGATCTGAACTCAAACTGTCAACCGGGCACATAGCAAATGTTGGATAGAACAAGCCAACAGAAGCTCTGCATATACAAAAGGTTAGTCCATATGAGGGCTGGATGCTGCAGATTTAGGTCAATACAGCTATAGTAACCAAGATGCTATACTCGCTGAGTTACTGGAATATTGCTGGAGGAGCAATATATCCTATAAGCTGTCCCCGTCAGAGTTTGAGTCTCTTTGCTTTATGCCGAGGGTACCAGCTGGCTTGTTGTCTGGCAGTATGTATGTCAAGATGATTATGGTAATGTGGATAATTCACGTTGGGGATTTGGAAGGACATGTGATCAGCATTCTGCAGAAAAGGCATTGCATAACTCTGAACAAATGCCCTGGGAATGAAACAGAATGTGTGCACGCTGTTCAGGAGACAGACCTTTTATGTGTCCAACATGTTCAAGCATTTCTAAACTGCTCACTGTGTCCTTATATTATTATTATGCAGATAGGTAGACGGGTTTTTGCTTTGAACACTGTTCATTCCGTTTGTCTGTCAGCAGTATTACAGAAAAACTCCTGGCCCGATTTAGATACAACTTGAAGGGAAGGTGTAGTATAGAGTGGATCCGAATCTCACACACACACACACACACAAATTATTTTCCACTTTCCTATGACAGGATTTCTGAATTTGCCATGTCGTAGTGGTAATAAATTGTGTGGTGCAACTAAATATACAACAAAACACAACAGCCATCACACACATTACTGTTCAAACAAATGCAGCAGGTGTGCGGGAAATTAGTAATCAGGGATGCGATTTTTTCTGAATAATTAGGAATTCTGTATTTTCCAACCTACGTGAACTTGTAATCAAAGGGAATGGTGTGCGTATTTACATATCATAGAAGACTACACTATTAGCCTTGGCGGAAGTCTGAGCTCTCCGAGTGCCGTTCTAGTTTTCCAACAGTCTCCTCTTAACAAACTCACATGAATGTGAAAGTGCAGTTTGTTTGCAGATGACAGATCTCCATTCTGAGAACCGAAACATCAATTAATTGATTATTTGATTGACAGAAAATGAATCAGCGACTAGAATCGAGTAATTGGTAGTCACTTTTAGATTGAAAAAAACTGCTGCTTCGAATTTCTTGAATGTAACGATTTTTTTTTTCTTGATAAATGAAATGATAGTAAACTTAATATCCCTGTGTTTTGGACTGTTGGTCAACAAACAAACAAATGGAAGATATTGCATTGGGCTTAAGTAAAGAATGTGATGGCCAGTTTCAAAATTTTTGGACATTTTATAAACAAACGATTAATTGATCCATAATGAAAACTGGAGTTGCAGCCCTTTTCACAATCATTTTCTTTGAGATATAAGCTGAACATGTATTCATCATGATTTCAGACAGAACCTGTGATACAGGTCAATGAAAAGGAATTTATCTTCATTTGTTTCACAACATGGTCCCTTCAAAAAAGGAGATTTATTAGATTTCTTGTATCTACCAATTATACTCTCTAAATAAAAACAAACTTATTATTACATTTCTACCTTCTATTTAAAGTATATTTAATTACCAACATCATCTCAAAAGTGATACCAGTGTCTGGGTCAAGGGTCAAGAGTTCACTACTGAGCTTCTCTGTAGGTGGTGAAATACAGTTTTGTTTTAATAAATATTCTTGCAGCGTGGATCAAAATAATGTGTAACATCAAGGAGGCCACAAAGCAGGCAATGTTTCCTTTGAGCTGGCTTCCTACTGGGCGATCAGTTTGAAGCACATTCCATGGCATGTAGCCAAAGACTCCAGCATTCAGATCCAGATCTCTTTTCTTCTGCAATTTATCTGAAGGTTATCCACTTAAGAGGGATAAGATAGTATAAGATAAGATAGATTGGAGCTATTTAGAACTAAATTGAAATCCAGCAGATTGCAACATTAGCTGGAAAAACCCTAATGGGATGAACTTCCACTGTCTAATATATGTAACTTTCAACTCCAAATAGATTTAGTTTACTCAGTTGACAACTGATAATTAAACTGAACAAACATCTATTTCAAAGGTCAAGAATAGGGCGGCAACTGAAAAATGTAAATCTCTGATCAATTAATAGATTAGTTGTTTGGTCCAGAAAAAGTCAGAAAATGGTGAGAGATGTTGATCACTGTTTCCCAAAGCCCAAAATGACATCCTCACTATACTGAGGAGGCTAAAGACACCAAAAAATATTCACATTTGAGAGGCTAAAATCAGAGAATTTGGAATTTCTTTCATAAAACAATGAAACGATTAGTAGTTTAATTTATTAGTCGACAACTAATCGATTAATCCACTAATTGTCGATTAGTTGCTCAGGCTCAACTATACTGGTGTAGTATACCCTATTACCTAGTAGATCTCCAAAACACTGGATCCTATATTTACCATAATGCAATTCAATGGGATCTTTTGAGTTTGTAACACAGGCTCTCTGTCATACACTTTTGGTCTTCAGCCCAGACGAAGATAATCCAAATGGCATCCCTAAGACACCACCAAGGTTGTTTTGTCAGACTTGAAAAAGCCCCTTTAGAGCGACGAAAGACATTATACAACTGTTTGTAGCTGTAGAGAGAGTTGAAACCCCATAGTATTTAAACCAAGAAGAGACAGTTTTCTGGAGATAGTTTTGAGCAGGCATTGTTTTCCACCTGGCTAGTATAAGAAACTCTTGTCAGAACATGAATAAAAATATAAATGGCAAAGAACTTTCTTGCTTACTAGCTGCTTGCTAGTTTACTACTACAACTACTTACTTGGATGTCACTAATAAGCGTTTACTTTGGTAAAACTTTGAATCCTCTCGACTAAAGTCAACCAGTGTACCAATTTCTGTCTTCATTGAAACTCTGCCGCCAAGAGATGCTATTAGAAACACAACTTCACTATTTGGAGCTTCTGTTTGGTTAGGAACCTGTTTTACTGTCTTCTCCCCACAAAACCGACTGGAGCAGAATCAAGTGGGTGAGAAGCCAGTGCACAGTGTTAGTCTTTCAGGCCCCAAGGCTGTTTGTGTTGGTATGAGAGAAGGTCTCCCAGTTAACCTTGAGCCCCCGCTGGGCTCCAGGCTACGTGCATTGGTGTGAGTTTTGTGTGTCTCTAAGATAAAGGGAGAAAGACAAGGCTGCCCCGTCTGCCTCAGCAACTTCGACAGTGACTGGTGCTCTGAGTGGGCCAACTTCTTCCTGGAACTTTTAATCTACCTCTTGTGTTCTCATCACCGCTCTGACAGTCAAACCCAACTAACCCTAACCACAGCATTTCTCCTCATTCAAACTCCTCCATCCTTCTCCCCCACCCTGTGATTTCCACTTAAGCCCCTTTCAGGTTTTCACTTCACCCCGCTAATTTCACATCAGACCTCTGCCTACTTAGAAACCTTCGAAATTTACTTGAATCTTAATCCAGAGCTTTACACAATTATACTTTAAATATTAACTGTTAACATGAAGGCACTGTTATTATTTTTCTGGTTCTCAGATTACCAGCTAAGCCCCCTGAATTTTCATTCTTTCCAACTTCCTTCGGGATGTAAATTTAGCAGAATGCTTTACCTTCCTTAAGATTTTCATCACATCAAAGCCATTTTTCATACTTGTTATGACTTGCGTTGTAGTTACCTCACCATATTGGCATTGGTGGAGTCTGAAAGGGGCCGACATTGACTCTCAATCCATACCTCACCCTGACTTTCACGTTTTTAAAACATCGTCAGAAAAAGCTCTTTGTCTCATCTCTCATGCTGTTCTCACTGCCTTTTACAGCACTGATGCGTGGTGATGGTGGTGTGGACTGCTCTCATACTTTTAATGTTGAGTTTACTGTTGTGTGTTTCCAGGGGGCCGAGGCCATGGTGTTGGAGAGTGTGATGTTTGCCATCCTGGCGGAGAGGGAGTTGGGACCTAAACTCTACGGTATTTTCCCTCAGGGCCGACTGGAGCAGTACGTCCCTGTAAGTCACCATGTTTTTGTTCATATGCACACATGTTTACTTGAAAGTACTGTACTATAATTTTAAACATGGATACACAAAATAGTAGGAACACCCTATGCTCTCCATTACAGTTTTTTACATTGTGGTATTGTAGTGTACATTGGGCTGGGTATCAAAGGCATGAGGCAACCCCTGTGGACAGAAGCAGTGTCAGTTTTAAATTGAAACTGTTTCATTACCAGTGAAAAACTCTCTTTTAGTACATTTAATCAGACAGCTGGGGACTGAATGATGCAACATGGTGTTGGTGTGTTAGTGTACTGTTCAATGATGCATCATTGATTGATGTTCAGAGAGAATTAATAAACCATAAAACATCTGGTATTCAGTAGCTAAACAGTTCTGTGTTACACAATTCATTTTACAGATGGAAGAGAAAACAATATTGAGCTCAGCTGACTTTATGTAGCTCCCATGAAACTGTGAAAATCCAGTAGTGCAAGACAGTGAAAGCCCTGCAATGATCTAAAAGCAGAAAAACAAACAAACTTGTTCTTATGTGAGGCATGAGGTCCAGGACATTTGTAAACTGCACCAGAAATTTTGCATTGAGAGAGTACTGTAAAACATCAGTACATTTATATTTATATTTACCAATCAGGCTGGTCTGGTTACTTCAAAGCAGCTCTAATATTGGTGTCTCAATATAGTAAATAGTATTAGAAGTTTGGATATTGTTTTAGTAAAAAATGAGGATGAA
Organism: Morone saxatilis; assembly: GCF_004916995.1. NCBI lineage: Eukaryota > Metazoa > Chordata > Actinopteri > Moronidae > Morone > Morone saxatilis. Next base: position 4,573,184 of record NW_023339762.1, on the reverse strand, counting down.
TACAATAATGATTTATAATATCTTGTTTGCTTGACAGAGCCGTAAACTGGACACCTGTGAGTTGAGCGACCCAAGCATCTCAGCGGAGGTGGCAGAGAAGATGGCCAGGTTTCATGGAATGAGGATGCCCTTTAACAAGGAACCCAAGTGGCTGTTTGGAACCATGGACAAGTAAGTCATTTAAGTCTTGTCCTGTCCCATCCTGACCCACCTTGTGTCCAGTCTCTTTATGGATATTACTTTATGGATCTTTTTTATGGATACATTCTGTGTGTTATCTGGCTAATACCTATTCACCAGGTCCAAAGTCAGTAAGTGGAGTTTTAGAATCCTAAGAGAATAAATTTTGTCACTGATTACTCACTCATTAAGTATGAGGTGGCATGTGGCTTATCATAATGCACTTGCGTTTCAATTAGCATTCAAGTGTATTTGTTGGGTGTACAAGGTTTACATTGCACAATGTTTGTCAACGTGTGGTGATAAAGTCCATTGTCCAGCTCCACTGGTCGTTTGTACTGGTTTATCACTTCCCGGATTATATATTTAAAGCATTACTCATTTGTCCTGCCATGTGACTGATTTTGTAAATTTCCATGTCAGAAAAGACCAAAAGAGATCAGAAACATAATATGTAGTATGAGTTGATCAGGAATCTCACTTGACTTTTTCAAAGAACGTCCAAAAGATGATTTGATGAAAGTAAGATTCCCTATCATCTGGACCGTGAGGTATTAAGTCTAGTAAAGCAGTTTTGACTCTTTAATAGAGATGCCATTGATTTTAGTTTTTTAGACCTGATTTGAAACAGAAGCTAAACCTTTGCAGTAACAGCCAAATCACACCAGAATTTGGTTTGTGGCTGTGTTAAAGTCCTCAGCTGAGAGTCCTTTATCTCTGTCTGATGATTTGGCCTTGAAGTTTAGTATGCCAGCAGCAAATGGACCCAGGTTGTTGATTTTTTTCTTTCTTTTAAACTGAAGTGACATTCAGTTTAAAAGAGAGATTATCAGTTTTATGACTTAAAGGTTTTTTTCCAGGTATATCTGTTCACTTCAGTGCTCATAGTTACACATCTACAAAAACTTGTGGAATTTAACCAGATTGTAAAGATTTAAACCTTTACCTCCATTTTAAAGGAAAGAATGCAAGGAACAATACTTAAAGTAACCCTAACCCTTTTTACATCGTCCCATCCCTATACAGAAATTGCCCCTGTGGGATAAGTAATTTTTTTTTTTTATTGAATTAATTGAAAACCTCGTGAGTGCTGATGCATCCACACAGATCCTGAGTCATACTGAGGCTCCTAAATGCTGCCTGTTGTCCCATTGAGATGGCTTTAGTAAATTACTCTTCATCATGTTTTAGAAATCATTGTAGAGTAAGCAGGAGCTGCTTCTACACAAATCTCACCTCCAGCTACCAGTATATGCTTTGTTATCACAAAAATAGATATGATGTGAGAATGGCAGTAATGATGATTTAGCTAAAGCTTGTTTTGAGGTATCTGACTAGAACAGACAAACCACTCTTTAAAGAGTTCAAGTTCTTGAGAAAAGGAGAGTACAGATATGAGTAGTATTTTTGACTACATGGTGGATGTGACAAACCACACATCATTTTTTGTGCTTTTGTTCCTCTTCTCTGCACACACGCACACTCTCTTCATACAAACTGCTAGCAATCCTTCTACTCTATTATCACTACTGCTACTACTACTAATTAATAATTGATTGTAATTGCATTTGTAGAAGAAGGAAATGTACATCACACAAATATTTTGCCTTTAGTTCCTGTAAGGTCATTATACCCTCTGATTCTCATTCATGGAGTTTCAATCTGTGACATCATGCTTATCAGTGAGTCTCTAGAGGACACTCACTCTTTCACATGATCCTGACTTCACTGTGTGTCACTTTCCTTTATAAGATACAACTCAAATGTTTCTGAGGGGAAGAGTGGAGTATAACTAAATGTGTGTGTAACCCTCTCTGCAGGTACTTGAACCAAGTCCTGAGGCTGAACTTCACACGGGAGTCCCACCTGCGCCGCTTCAACCGCCTGCTCAGCTACAACCTCCCGCAGGAGATGGATATGCTCAAGTATGTTCCTGCACACACACACACACACACACACACGCACACACACACCAGTACAGAGGGGATAACATAACATGTGACTGCAGAATGGAAAGTTTCCAAACATGGTGTTATGCAACAGAATGTACAGAATGTGTAGGTCCTAGAGAGCACAGAAAAAGCTCAAATTAACCTGGCTGTGATCAAAGCAAACATAATGTCATTCATATCACAAAGTTCACACCTGCTCATGTTCTAGACATGTAGAGATAAAGAAGAGCAAGTCAGTTAAAACTCTTACATGTCAAGTTTTTAAGTCAGTTTTTAAGTTTTTGTTCCATAACAGGGATCAGACCACAATGAAAAGCAGCAACATAAGCAAACACCAACCCTATTAATACACCTTATACTGTATATGGTATGGTCATTTTAATCATACAATAGTAGTGGAGGTTTGGCTCCTAGTCCTTGGGATCAAACCATCTATTTGTTCCAGCTGCTTCGTTGTAAGCCATTAATCCAAAGGAACCACCATCTGTTGTCTCTAAAGAACTTTTGCTCGCATTCCAGGAACATTTGTTTTTAAATGAGTTGGGAATACCTGCTCTGAGGCTATTTGCAATTCTTTTAATATGTCAGATAGGAAACAGCCTTGGTAATATCCAGAATATTTTGTAGCTTCATGATAATGTATAGGAAACATGGTGCCCCATGTATGAAGATGCACACAGTTGATCATCCTCTGACTTCTGTCCTTTTCAGGTCTCTGCTGGAATCCACCCACTCTCCTGTAGTGTTCTGCCACAACGACTGTCAAGAAGGTAAATCATATAGACGCAGTGGCCCCTAAATGCTGCACATTTGCTTTTCTCTTTCATAAAATATAACATGTCTTTGTGTTGCTTTCAGGGAACGTCCTGCTGCTGAAGGGTCGCCAGAGCTCAGACAAACAGAAGTTGATGCTCATTGACTTTGAGTACAGCAGCTACAATTACAGGTAAGTTAGCAACTACTGTATCACAGATTTCAATGGATTGATGCAAAGCCTGACATATCGTATTCCTATGTACCAGAGAGCTTTATTGTTGTCAAAAAAAACATTAACAACACATGAATGAGCCACACTGTTGCACTTGGTGACATGTTCCTTCACTACAATGACCCTGGGCACTGTAGTTCATTTTGAGTCTATCCCAAATACTGTGTCCTGGTGGTTACTGTAACTTAGAGAACACTCAGCTGAAGGGAAATGGAAGAATTGGAAAATGTTTAAATGAATATTGTGCAGTAAAATATCTTGCCTCTCATTAGTTTATTTTGCGGAGTTGACCTCCAATAAGAGAGAAATGAAACTAGAAGACAAAAGGAAGGAAGTTAACAGCCAATGTTGGTGTTGTTCCCCAAACATGTCCTCTCGTCCCTTGAGCTGCTGCCAAAGTTATGTTTTGCAGAAATACACAGCGTGCTGTTGTCAGACAGACTGCAGTTTGTCAGTAAACAGAACGGATATTTTTATTGTTGTTGGTATTTTCCTTTTACTATGAACAATACGCAGAAATCTTGGATTCCCTGGATCTCAGCTTCTATCAGTCTCTATCAGAAGTGTTCAATAGTCAATAAATACAGACATTGTGTAATTAATAATCGCATGAATAGTTTGGGTAAATTACCCAATTACTGTGTTTGTGAAATAATTGAGGGAATTATTAAACTGGTAGGTAAAGCGGGTCGTCCACTAATTGGAAGACTGGCAGTTCGAACCCCTGGCTCCTAAACCCAGTGCACTGACACGGTACCTAAACATGCTACCTACCTAGCCAGCTAACTAGCTAGGGTTGTAAACTTAGATTATCACTCAGTTTCAATGAAGTGAAGAGAGAGAGTATTAACAGCAGCAGCTAGCTGCTTAATTCAGAGTTACCTTGGCACCATTTTGATTTTAAAGTAGTTCCTCTGAGAAAGACTCAACCCTATAAGGAACAAAAACACTCTTCCTCTGTGGTTATTCTAACCAACGGGAGCTAGCTAACCCTGCTAAAACTGGCTCTTTGCTGAGTAAGTGAGGTTTTCTTTTTGTTTTTTTGTTTTTTGCATTTTATATATATATATATATATATATATATATATATGTCTAGGTTGTTCTCCTTACTTATTGTGTTGTTA
>NW_023339762.1:4565501-4568840 GCF_004916995.1 Morone saxatilis | reverse complement strand
AAATAGGCCTATAGGCTCATAGGTCTTTTGTCCAAAAAAAACAAACAAAAATTTTTTCACAGCACCCCCTGTTCAAAATTACTTCCAGCGGCCCTGCAAGACACACCGAAAAATGAAAGAGCACAGCTAAGCAAATGAGCTCAGCTGGCTGTATCTTATTTTCTAACTATCTGAAACAGCTAGTTAAGACAGGACCGCTTGAGGTTTCTAGGTTTCTTAATTTTGGAAAATACAATTTGTCTAAGCAGCAAACCTACATTTAAAAACTGATACTATTCGATAAACTGCAGCCGTGCTGTCAAACTGCAGAGCTTCTGCAAAGTCTCGGACAGCACGATGTGAAAGCATGCTGTGTTTGGCAACAGTGTGACGTTGGCTACAGTGATCCTGTCAGTTGGCCGCAGCTTCACTCCACCAAGCCAAGTCTGACTCATCGCTGCAGCATTCCAGCGTCTCATTCGTCTCAGCATCCATTATCTCAATCATTCCACATAAATCTGTATTGACTGCCCCACTGCATACATGACTGCGGTGCTTTTTTTCATTTAAACTGCATTTAAACAGGAAGAATGTCCAAGTTTGTGGAGATCGTAACCATTAATGTCCACAGTGGAATTTTAGAATTTCTATCAGCGTTTAAAGTACTTTCTGTGCAAAGCATAAATCCATTGAAATATTTCAAATTGGTCTAAGTATGAGGTTACAGCGCAGGTTATTCCTGACATCCTTTGTTAAGTTGTTAGTCAATAGGGGGAGCTTTTTTCGCACCTCTAGAACATTAAGTTAGGAATTTCAGATCTTAATATTTTTTTATACTGGACTTCTGTCAATTTAATTCAGTTCAATTCAATAGATTCTCCACAATTCAACTGCTCAGTTAATTTTACAAAAACAATGAGGGAGACCTGCCTCTTACTGGGACCCTGCTTTTAATTAAAATTTTACAGCATGTCATATTTACCATGAATACATGTCCAACAGAAAGAAAAATAATCACTCAGTTGTTTTCTTTTTCATTTTTATTTGTGCAAAGAAAAAAAGGAAATTTACAGCCAGGGTCATTTCTATGCTGCAGCAGTTCACCCGAAACCTTGTAAATGACAACGTATGGTTTTTTTTTAGTACATATGCATTCGGTATAGCTGCATAGATAGCAAAGATTATCGCTGTGAGTCACATGATAGTGTCTTTGTGAGTGCTATCACAGAACAGAATGTGTTCTTTGACAAAACATAAGTGTATTACATTAACACAATGTACATTCTCAAGAATGATATGGTACAAGTTTCTCATTCTTTATATGTGGATAGTTTTTAGCATGACCCTCTATATTTCTGTTAGTGAATATTACATACATTAAATTACAAGTATGAACAGAAGTGAGGTTGTTTGTTCTCTACTGGGGACAAATTACAATTTTATTTGAAGAACCAATTAGATCTAAATTTTAGTTCCTCTGGTCCGAAGTGTACATGATACTGAAGGTTAAGTAACAATTATGGAATGTGCTATTGTTACAGATCACTGTGTCCATTTTTTCTATAACAAATAAAAAAAATCAATCAATAAAAAAGATCAATAGAAAAGGACAACAAAATTTAGTTAGAAATTGCTTGCAGTGAAAGGACAGGGAAGGTGATACATTTAGAAAATCCAAGACAAGAAAACAAACACAAAGCTTATGAATAAAGGTTCAATAGAAGAAACACCCTCTGAATGGTTCTGGAAATAAAAAGGGTGTAAAGTATTGCCTCACAAGGGATGCAACAATAACACTTTTCAATTTCAATAGTCGTCCAGTTTAATTCACTGCACATTCTGCTGGTGCATCCCATTATATCTCAAAATTATTTAAAACTATACATGAAGCACATTCCAAAGGAAATATAACAATGAAATATACAATAAAATACAATTAAACTAACATTTTAACAACTTAAAGAGTCACAGTTCAACAACCCCAAAATTTTTAAACATGAAAACGCTCAAGTACATATATTGTGGGGTGTTCTCAGATCAAAAGTGCCACAGTAGACATTCAAACACCTCTGGATGGCTCCAGTATCAGGTGACAAGTGATCAGTTTATGATCCAGCTCAGTTCCCTCAGCTCTGTGTACAGTGTATATCACTGTGTAGCCATTCCTGCAAGAAGTGCGAGGTAATGCCTACTGTACACTTCACAGAGTCACATATTCATTTTGGGGGCTTCCATGCTAAATCCCAGTGGCTCACAGGTAAACAGGGACGTATAAACCCACTACAACTTAACAGGAATATGAATATGCATGTCAGCCTTTGTGGTGGTTGCACAGCTTTGATGTGTAGCAGCACAGTCACACAGTACAGTGCAATGTGTTTTTAAGCTGCATTTCTTCATGTATATTTCCACAGCAACTATGAATTATAGATTTTGTGGCAAACAAGGATCAAATAAAATGTTTCTAAGCAGTATCGTGTATTACTACTCACAGCTTTTGAATTGACTTTCGCTAAACCCTTACTCAAACAGCGACTGTCCAATCATGGCTTAGCACCTGTAACTCTAACAGGCATGTTGTGCATGGGGTTGTAGTAAGAGAAATACTCGGCATTTAAAGAGTTTGGAGAACAATGTTATTTCTTTAAGTCTTTTAAAACCAGAAACACAAGAGCAAAAGTGTTAGGAACTATTGCATTATTGTTTAACCTGCTCGCTTTTAGCTACATCTCTGTATAACGCATCAGATTTCAAGTATTGGAATTTATGTTTATTATAAGTGGTCCCTGTCAACTTAAATACAAGACAAAATAATGCATTAGAGAGTGTGCTGTCTGCTCTAACATAAATGTAAATTGTTAGCATGTCCAGCTAACTAGCTTAGTACCTAATTAACACTATTAATTGGTAGTTGACCATTAGTTTGTGTGGCTACATTATTAGCTAGCTAGCCGCAACTAATCACAGTTCTCAATACTGTCATCAAAATCGATGCTTCTGTCTACCACTGTCTAACATCAGGGGCCTATTGTTTTAAAAATAATTTGGAGAGGTAAATCATTGTAAAATGCCTATGAGATTCACAGACGTAGCAATAGTAACTGAGGCGACGGGTTTAGCGAAAGGTCAATTTCAGTCTGTTCTTCTTCACTGGGTACCGCACTCTTCCAATGTGGGCAATGTACAAGAAGTGTATAAATGTATTTCTGGCATGTAAGGCTTTGCTGTCAGTGTTAGCATTTCTAATTAAGTCTAATAGGCACTGCTACTGTAGTGGTGAGCTAAGAAGCTAGATTTCGGCCAAAGGTACAAATTACAGTGGGATGAGGAATGCTAACCATGACAAAAAGCTTCTTTTTT
>NW_023339762.1:4565205-4565489 GCF_004916995.1 Morone saxatilis | reverse complement strand
AAAAAAAAAACAAAACAAAATGAGACAGGTACCTAGCAAATAAACAAAAATTCAAGATATCAAGGTCTCATTTAAAGTCAAATTGAAGGTGGACCTGTGCACAGTAAGATAGTTCTTGAGTATTTGGTGCACTTCTCATGACTTGATGGGGTGAGGTAGAATTGAGCTGGTCTCAGGATGTTTGGATGAGAGACAGCAGGACGAATTAGTCAGAGCATCACTCTGACCATCTCTCATTTTAAACAATTATCCCACAGGAGAAAGCTTAAAAGCAGAGCCTATGA
>NW_023339762.1:4561080-4565010 GCF_004916995.1 Morone saxatilis | reverse complement strand
TGTGTGTGTGTGTGTGCGGTGATTAACACCAATGCCTCGGCTCTCAGTAGCAGAGAGCGATCTTGTCCACTGATAGATACAGTAAAAGCCTTATTTTACTAAATGCCCCTTTAACAGAGATACTGTTCAGCTACAACTTATTTAAATAAGTAATCTATGCAAAATTCAGCTGTGCAGTATGATGTGATCGTTATTCTGGATTATGGGTACGATGATGAGGCACCTTGAAAGTAGGCCTTTTTGCCAAAAAACCAGAGACATCACCAAAGAATCCATTACCACAATAAGGAACCACAGCCATGTGTACTGTGTGACGTTTTCTTCAACGCAGTGATAATATATAAAAGTAAAAAAGCAAAAATATCCCTCCCATGTGTCCGATAGAGAGCATAGCAACCATTCCCCAGGCTTATAAAGCATGGCTGGAATGTCTTTTTGGCTAAATCAGACAATGCAAATGTTAATACTCAATGTGCAAACTACACATAGATGTGAATCCAAAACAATACCTTAAACCCACCAAACTTCTGTTAGTGAAAATTTAACACTTTAAGCAAATTCAGCTGATCAATGCCAACTGCATAGGAAGCCACAAAGACCAAGACGTAATTGTAGTGGAAAGTTTGGAACGTAATTGTAAAGTTTGATGTGTTTGATTTTAATTTGGTGGAGTCTAACCAGCTACCCAGAAAAAGGAACCTCACCTATTCACATACTTGAAAATACTGTAATAGAAGTGTAGACATTAATCTGACCTGTCGGTCATGATTCCACTATCCAACAAGCCCATCAGTAACAGACAAGGCCAGGTTACTGGCACATTGAGATCTATATATAATATACATAGTTAGCAATTGGCTACTGCTGTAAGCAGGAAGAGAAGTTCACATTCTGGTTCTCTCCAACAGAGCATTTCCATAAGGGAATGATCAATACATAAACATTGATGCAATGTTTCCAATCTAACCTTAACCGAAATCCACCCTTCTTCTGCTCAAAACGTAACCCTCGTGTTAGTGATATTGTCCGAATAAGGCCAAAGCAGAGAGCAGTTCTGACTGGTGATAAAGGTTAGTACAAGTGGATGTTTTTTCTTTCTTTTTTTTTTTGGCTCTCAAGGAGTTACGCAGTGTAAACTTTGAGCTGCAATGGATTGTGTACTTTTAAGCACCTAGCCTCGTGATCAAGTTTTGGCTTTGGGCAACACGACACCAACAGTAGCCAGCAAATCCTCTGGAGGCAGGGAGTATAAGTAAAGCATGGATCGTGGAGTCTTTATCAGTCCGTATGTCCTCCATCTGCTGTTTGGCTAAATGTTGTTGATCCATCCAATCAGCTTTCTGCATTAGACAGCCCAGATCTTCTTCTGCTGGAAGTAGGCATCAAATCTGGCCTGGGCATACTCCTACAATACAGTCAAGTATACATTAGTATATATACACATATGTATAGATGATCATCAAAATCTAAAAAGCTTATTCCAAGGTAACAGGCATAATTATTTTCATGTGATCGTGCACTAATGAAAACATAGTATAGTGAATTTTATATTCCATTTCTGCCAATAGAGCCTCCTAAATGTTACACACTGGACCTTTAAGTTAGTTAATGTTAGCAAAATGCTAGCTAACCAGCTTGCTAGTCTACATCAATCATTAGCTAATGTAGATTAGCTAGCTAGTTGTTGTTAGCTAGTTAGTTGTCTTTTCAGCACAGAAGAGCCTAGCATATAGCATATCTGAGTACAGGAAAGGATGATATTGACCGAGGTTTTGACTGAGGCTTTCTCAACTGTTATTGGAGCATAGACCAAAAAGGGGCGGGACTTAGGAAGGATTAACTGTGAGACAGTTGTGGCAGAAAGAACCTTCCTCTGTCTGTCGCTGTAATCTTGTCAGACTGCCACGACCTGACCTCTTCTGACCTATTCTTTACACAGTAAATATTGACATAGCATCACCCTCCAGGATAACACTGCTTATGTTTCACTGGCTGCCTTTTACATTTGCTTTTCTCATCAAACATAGAAGCCATAAAAATTCAAAACAAGCATGAAAGTCAAAAAAACCTGTACTCACCAGGTATCCAAACTTGATGGTGGAGAGGCGGGCCTGGATGATGGACCACAAGCCCCAAAAGAAGTGGGATGCCAGGGAGAACCTACATTCAAAAACACATGGTCACTCTGTTATGTGCTCTTTCTTTACCTTTCCATTGTCTTGTACTGTGTCCTACATCTGAGCTCACCTGTTGACCTCCACGTACAGCTCCTCCTTCACTTTCATTTGATCCTCTTCACTCAGGTTGTCAAACCCTGGGTCAGACTCACGCAGGTAGCTGTCAATGAAGTGGAGCTGCACAGAGACAAGACAGGTTAACACCGGTCAGAGGTTGACAAGTAAAACCAAATAAATTAAACGTTTAGTATTTTAACATATTATGCGCACCTGCTGGGCTTTTGAAGGGTAGGCCTGAGCGTTGACTTTGAAGAAAGGTAACTCGTCGCAGTTGTAGTCGTACATCCATTCACAGAAATGGTTGCCAATATCGAAGCCCCTGTGAGGATTACAGATGGAGAGAGACAGAGAAACAGTTAGAGATGACTGACAATGCCTTTACATTAATAAATACTACATCCGGTGGTGTCTATCAGGTTGTACTTCATAACTGAATGTGTTTGGAAGAGTTTGATTGTTTTGTCTTCTGGAGGGAAGTAGACTGTTTAGAAATGATGTTGTATCTGGATTTCAAATGTGAACTTATTTTCTACCTCAGTCCTGCCACTGGGCGAGGACTGTTACTGTCCCATGTTGAAAGCTGAGCAATCAGAACAAGACATACTGGTGTGTTTGGGTGTTGCTTTCACATCTAACTAGTAATTAACATTTCTTAGAAACTTTCCATTGTCTCCCCCTTTCTTGATTTTGTTTTTGTTTTTGTATAGGCGAACAAGAGATCTTGTTTATCAGGAAAATTTACTCACTACCTATCCAAAACCAGCCCTGATGCCTTTTGTGCTCCCTAGCCGACTGCACTGACGCACTGTGTTTTTGGGTTAAAGGAACAAAACACAGCCGATGCGGTTTCATTCCTCTCCAGCTGACGCCCAGCAAGCGAGGGAAACGACTGCTGTCAAGTGGCTTTAGTTGAAAAATAATAATGGTTCACTGCTCTTTTGGGAAGTGAATGCAGCAGGGTTGCTGAAACTATCTGTCAAATTAATCAGAGGCTGTTTTTTTACAATTCAATTTGAACTAAAGTTGGAATAAGAAACTAGAAGATATCAATGTGGTATCTTAAAATCTGTATCTGTCAGTAATTGTGACATTTATTTAATAAAAATACAAATAAATTCAAATAAAAAAAATCAACCAACACTATTAGTATTGAAATTAATAACCAATTAAAGACAGCATTTAAACAATGGATAAATAATAGTTAACAGATTTATAAAGTTTACTTTCCATTTCACAAGGCAGGAACAGCAAGTAACAACAGATGGAAGTGGGTAAGAAAACAACAAAACTGTTCTGTGCAGCTGTCTCAATTTTGCCTGAGGGGGGCCATGGTGTCACACTTTCAAAGCCTGTGGTCAACACCAAAGTGGTCCACATCCACACAACCCCGCTGCAAGAGGGACTCAAACTAAGCAGCAAATATATTCATACAGCAGGAGAATTAAGACCTGTCTCTAATAAAGCCTGTATTTGTCTCTTCAGAATGTACGGTAACTACTGAGAGCCGAACAAACAGACATACACCTATTGTATAAAGCAGAGTCATCCCCTTCTGTTCCCACATCGAGCATCCATTTGTGGGCGTGTTCTTTACATGATAGACACATGCTCACGTGTTTGAAATGTGTGCGCAGTTTGTCCTTTGTATACACTTGCTGAGCAACATATGAGGAGACTTAAAGGGGCACCGCTG
>NW_023339762.1:4551889-4560980 GCF_004916995.1 Morone saxatilis | reverse complement strand
CACTTAAGCAATGGTTGAGCAATGCATAACCTGTAAAATGTGTAAGGAAGGTTTAAGTTGCCGCAGTAATCAGAGTGAGTAGTTCCCACAGGAGCAAGCCAAAAAATATTGGATTAATGGAATGGACCTAACACTTCATCACAATATACTTTCCTCATCAGTACCTTTACATAAATGTAAGGAGTGTTTAGCTGCAGCCAGGCTATTGAGATGTATCGAGTTACCTCAGCCCAAACAATGAACTTAGATTTTTTTGTCACATCCCCCTTTCGTTTTCTAAAGACTCCTGTCGCTGCTGATAATAAAGCAGTGAGTCAAAGGTAAGAGGGAAAAGAGGAAGCAAAGGTAATACATAGGTAAAAGTGAGGGGAAGAAAGGGGGGTTTATGGTTGTGTTTGGGACTGAAAGGAATGCAAAGTCACAGCAAGCAGAGGCTGGGGGGGAGGGACGGAGCTCAATGAGCACTGCTTAGAGGGCTAGAATATTTCTTAATTTCTGTGTGAATCAACAGCTCAGCATCCATCCCTTTGTTAGCAAATCCATGAGAGAGACAGAAAAGTGGGTCATGGTCAGAAAATTTGCCATCGCACTGTATGTTCATACAGTAAGAGCATTGAGGAGGTTCTACGTTGGGGCTCATGTAAAGAATGCCAGAAAAAGGCACATATCCAACCTCTGTTATGTGATTCTTTCAAAAGGCATAACCTTCAGAATCTCTGACTCAGCATAATGATATTTTTTGTGAAGACCAAACATCTTGTTAGTAAGCGAGGAAGAATATTAGCGTACATCACAGAGTCAGGCTGAGTCCTTGGTTCCCACTGCTGACACAGAGACAGACAGAGTAGCAATGCAGTGCAGAGGAATGTTAACAGACAGACAAAGAGTGGTGGCATGCTCAACTAGGGGCTTTCGACCAGGCAAGTTGCTTGTTTACATCTATGTGACCTGCCTGCAGTTGTGCTTTTGGTAAACTGACCCCGGGTGTGTCTTTTACAGTAAGCAGCGCTAAACCAGAGCACAATGGATGCATGAATCCACAGATATACTTTATTTACAGACAGACAGATTGGTCAGAATAGGACAAGAGAGAACGGTAAATGAGGTGAGACATTGTTCTCTGGAATGTTGGGGAAAATAGCCCTGGAAAATGGACGACATGTTAAAACATGTTCGGTGGTGCTGATTATGGCATGATGGGCAATTTTGCTCATGAACTCCGTGAAGTTGCTAACCTGACTACACCAGAGGGCTTGTTACACAGAATGAAATCTGAAGTTGTTGTAAAGGGAAAAGGGCAGGCACTTTCAAAAAATACTGATTGGATGAACCATCTGTATGTAAGTCCATTGGGCGAACTTCAACCAAACGTAGTCAAACTCTCACAGTGAAAACATATTTTCGATCGAGTAAAGCTTCCAGTGCTCCAGTGTCTTTTTTCAATTAAGATATTGTTATGGTTTTAGATCATTCTACTGCACTTCCTGCTCTTGCGTGTTTCCTGCCAATTTTGATTGTTTGACCCGCCTTAACTGTGTTTACCTATGTCTAATTAGTCACCTTTACCGCAGTGTATATAGTCTGTGTGTCTTTCTGTGTGCCAGTTTGTCTTTGTTCCTTGTGTCAAGCGTCCCAGCAATTCCCAGTGTGTTGTGTTGACAGGATTCTGCCTATTTATGGACTGTATTGACTCATTGACATTGCCTGTGCCCTTTGGATCTGTTTGCTTTTGGACCCTTTTCTGGTAAGTACCTATCCAGTCTCTGATCGTGCATTTGGGTCGTGTTTGCTGTGGGTGCTCCAGTTCTGATAGAACTGATGCTAGCAGCATCTACGCTAACCTCTATGGGAGCAAACAGACATTTCTTACTCCCTGAACATTAAACCACGCCTATAGCTCATGCAGTAGCTGCCAGTGGTTCCTCATAAAGCACTGACTGGCTCTGGTTCAGACACAAGTGTAGCAAGGTAATGAAGTTGTTTGTGCATGTAAAAATTTCAACTTTAATAAATCTATGGAAACACACTGCTCTGTCCAGGCAATCACATCCTACTTTGATACTGATTGCTATTGCGCAAAAGTGTTAACTTGTATCTATTTCTTTTTTAATTCTTCACATTTTCTACTGCCTTGTCCTGGGAAATTCATTCATTCAAAGGATTCAGATTTAAAGGAAGTTGTGCAACTTCACAGATGGCCACGACAAAAGCAACATTAGTTATAATCTCTGGCAGTTTTCTCCTTTGACTGCATAAACCAAGCTGTGCACATTTATCGTTTCAATATCACAATAATCAATTACTAGTGGTGATATGGGAGGGGGGACCTCCAAATGTCAGACAGGAATGTGAGAGGTTTTGTCTTTGGAACAGAGTTGAAACATGTCTGAATGGTTGCTCATGCAAAAGAGCTTTAACTGGGACATTCTGCATAGACATTCCTGGATTAGTGAGAGCAAATCTGTATTTTGTAGTGAGAACGAAGTTGCACTGTTTGGGCACAACTAGAAAGTGTTGGTGACATGTGAGTTAACGTTTTGTGCAGAAAGTTTTGTGGGAGTGCACAAAATGAAACTGAAGTAATCCCAGCAATGCAATACAAAACTACACATATTCACACTTGTTTGTACGCATAAAGAAATACAACAGTGCTAGTCCACCCTGTCTTCTGCATTTGGCCATACGTTCTCATAAACCTCCCACCTCATGTGCTCTCTCACAAAGAATCTTGTTGCATGTCCGATCCATCCCTGGCAATCTTCTGCAGATATATCTACACTCCCAGCATGCATTGTGTCCAACAGAGACATCTGATCATGTGGCTGCTGGTCATAAACTTTCCACCTCCATGAGGAAAAGAATTCCTCTGTGGGGTTGAGGAATGGAGAGTAAGGTGGAAGGAAAAGTGACACCATCCTGGGATGGGCTGTAAACCGGTCTGTGACTGGAAGAGAACGGTGAAACGCCACATCGTCACATACAACTCCAAAATGTTCTGGATTCTGCTGCACTGTCCTCACCTGCTGCGAGGAATGAAACCAGACGCTCAGTGTCCCAATAAGAGTTCATGCATTCTTTCTCTTTAGACGTAGAATGCAGCTAATTTCAGTTCAATTTACAGAGTTATGTTGGTTTTGGGCAGTTTTTATAATTTTATGTCAATGGAGTGTAAATGTACACTTTTGAAAGCTGGGGTCATTGAATGCATTTTGTATCAAAGCAATGAAAAGTGATTCACTGTTTAATCCACACTGCCTGCTGCTGTGCTCACTGTGTGACAAGTTCTGAAAAGGGGAATTCAGTATTGAGAAATGCCTGTTGTTGGCAACTGTAAAAACACTGTAACTGAAACCGTCATTCATAGTACAGAATTGCAATGTTGATAGACCCACAGAGCCACCTGGTGGCTGCTGAACATAATGGCCTTCCCTCCTCATGTTTGTAGTTTTTTTATTATATTCCTGGAATTACTTTAGTTTAATTTTGTGCACTTAGATCTATTCTCTGCAAAAATGGCAAAAAAATAAAGCCAACTGAAGCATATTGCAGCATTTGATTAATTTCTGATTAAGACTCTGTTAGGCAGCACAATCCATAAAGAAGCAACCTTCTTTTTGTTGTAATGTAATCTTTCTTTTTTGTGCTAAATAAATAACAGATTCTTCAAAAACAATAGTGAGACAGATTCTGCCTGTTAATTTTTTTAAGCAATTGTTATTTGAGTGTACAGTGTTACATTTGGGAGAAAAATGTCTGTGTTTTGGTAATGGAGTAGAACTTGAGATGTATATCTCCATGATCTCTATCACTCAATATATGCGTGTTTTAGTTGTTTTAGAGCATGTTAGCTGTAGAAAAAGTTCTGTGAAGAAGCAAGAAACCAATACTACCAGGAGAACACAGTAAAACCAAATGTGGCTGAATACTCTGCGACACAGCTCCTCAGTACTGAGGAAGAACTGAAATGAATTGTAGTGACGGGCGGATGAAGCCTGTATGAGGCTTTGGGAGTTTTTTTTCTATTTGTGCTAAAAACAGATAAAAGGCTTTAGGGTCTTCAACCTCAGCAGCACAGGGACATCTGGTGGTGTGTAGAACTTACAGCAGGCCTTTGAGATGAGCTAAAGTTGTAGTCTCATATGTATGTGTGCAATAAAAGCATGTTGTTATTATTATTTTATTATTATTTTTTTATTGAGATTTTTGCAGGGATATACAACACTTATAATGGTGAGAAATACAATAGTATTTTATGATGTGCCATAGAAGAATAAAAAACATGTGTTTTGATAAACAAGTGAGCATTAAGGAAATGATCCGGATACACCCGGAACATAACAAACACGCACAGTAAGAAAACAACAACTCACCACTTAAAAGCAACTGTAAAAGAACATAAACTAATGACACACGTTAATGTTGTACATAAAAAAAAAAACAACAGCACACAAATCAAGCAACCACACACCCGAGTTTGGAATGAAAATGTACAACTCTTAATGTACTTGAGAAAGGGGCCCCAGATCTTGGAGAATGCATTGGACCTTCCTTGGAGAGAGAGTCTTGTTTTCTCTAGCTTAAGAAAACAAAGCACATCTCTAATCCAATGTACATGTGATGGAGGTTCAGGAGATTTCCACTTTATCAGGATCAGTCTTCTGACCAATAAAGAGGTGAAGGCAATTACCTTGTTTTGAGATACAGAGAAAGAGAGCAAGGACACCCCGAAGAGAGCACTGGGAGGATTAGGGTCAAGCTTTCGGCCCAGTATTTCAGACATTATGTATAAAGCATGTAAACCATTGCCCAGAAGTTAAGCAAGGATGGGCAGAGCCAGAGCATGTAAGGTTAGCAGGGGCCTGATGACACCTATCACAAGACGGGAAGGCATCATTGTATATCTTAGCTAGGTAAGGCATGTTATTTTTAGTAAAATGTCCTCCATTTATGATGATTTCTTTTGGCTCGATGATCATGAAAAACTTGAATTGTGCTTCAAGAAGAGAGCCTTTCTTGTAGCGAATGTTTTGTGCTGAGCTCGGGAGAGAAGGCAGAATATTAATCTATCATTTGTAATTTTGTAATGTATGAAACATTTGATCACTGCAACTCTATCTGCATGAAAATTAAATAAAATCAGTCAACTTACTTCTTTTAATACTAGTAATAGTGTTTGTACTGTTAGCGTTTGTTTTACACATACTACCTGTGTTATGTGATTCAACTGTTAGTTCCACTAATTCTTCCTTTCTATTTCTAAGAGAATACCAATTCAAGTTTTTCTCTTATTTTATCAGAGACTTTTCAGCTCTTTTTCTGTGGCAGCTAGTAGTTTCTGTGTGGAGTGATTTATCTGCTAAACTGCATCTATGGTTAAACATCAGTTTGATCCCTCAGGTTGAAAACAGGCGAGTCCTGCCTGGTTGTCTGTGGAAAGTTTGGGAATGTCTTAAATCAAGTCCTTAAGAAAGTCGAACTTCAAGGATGTTCTTGAATGCTCCATTATGAAACACTGCACAAAGGGCTGCTGTATGCTGATAGCATTATGGCCCAATCAATGTGCAATGCTAAAGCAATTAAAGCAATAAAATCCAATCAAGTCTTGAACATGCAGTCTAGTGTTTATGGTTGCTATAGCAACGTGTATACTCTGGCGTTGCCTAGAGACCAAGCTAGCTAACGTTAGCGTTGTTGCGCTTTGGTAAGTAGAAATCTCGTTCACTAAGGACAATAAAACCGAGACAACATTAGAGAAGCAGTTCAACCCAGCTCCTGTCCGAGTCTCCGCCGGTCATACGGACACAGCGTCCTGGCCGATTTACAGCAGGTTCCTTAACTTCAGCTCAGTAGACTTCAGCTAACAAGCTAATATAGCGTTATGTCGGAGCACGGGAACAATGAAGAGCTGGAGGTGGAGGAAGATGAGGAGGAAAACACGGAAACAACCTCCCAACCAGGTGGAGACGAGGTGCACGCTGACAGGTCGACAGGTGAGTCCGGACTGACAGGAGGGCCTAACTTATTTTATCATTATACAACTCAAAGTTGTAGAAAGTCAGTCCCACAGGGGCGGTCCCAGGATTTCTCCACTGGGGGGCACAAGTGGGGCACTGGCATATGCAGGGGTGGCATGAAGTATGTGTCTCAGCTTTCCATTCATTCACAATTTATGTAATTCCAATGCTAGGGACCCCAGTAAGCAGAAATATTCAAATCCACTAGGCGGAAATAACACATTCATACCACAGGCAAAAGACTGCATGGGAGTAGCATAAAGTGGGCGTGTCTGCAAAGGGGAGACTAGAAAATGCCTGTTTTTTCTACCCAAAACTGTAGTCTAACTTTGGAGCGTTATTTATTTACCTTCCCAACATAGTAGCATGGCATAGTTGGTACCAATGCTTTAGGTCATCTAGTTTCATATGATACCAGTATCTTTAACCGGAGCCCACTACTGCCTCTAAAACACAGTGTGGAGTGGGAGAGGAAACATACACAGGTTAACAAATAAAATAAAATATAATAAAACAATAAATGCAGTTATTTATGTGTGTATTTCTCGCGTAAGACTTCTCTGGGTCTGAGATAAGTGCATCAAGTGAAGTACAGCTTCTTAAACCTTATTTACAGCTGCAGGCCTAATTGTTTGATAAATGTATTTAAAATGGCTATCTGAGTCTAGTGTTTGACAAGAATAATATTTATTGATATTGAGATTTTCCCTGTCTTTTTGCACTGTGCAGACGTGTTGCAGACTGTAGAAGAAGCTGAAACTCAGGCTGATTGGCCCAGTGATGCCGAACAGCTTAGAGATCCTCAGAGAAAAGAAAATGTTGGGAACTCCACAGCTACAGGTAAGGCTGATTCACAAATAATAAATATGTATGTATTTTATCATCACCAGTTTACTGTCATATAACAACATATGGTGATTTGTAGCTTTACAATTTACCATATGTTGTGTGAATGTCATATGAAACAAGTTCTATCAGGCATTTTGAACATCTGCGGATTATAGTATTAACATGGAATACAGTGAGAGCAGTTGTTGCCAATGTAACAACTAATGGGGATCTATGTAATAGTAGATTTGTATGTGTTATGTACAGTATATCTGAAGAAAAGACAAGAAAAATAAAAGAAAAACTGTTATAGCAAAACAATGTTAAAACTGAGAGCAAATTTAATGGCATGTTTCTGTAAAAGAGTTATGAAAGTTATTTGTTAGAATAAACACTATTTGCGATGCTGCCAAATGAAATTCTGTTGATTTATAAATGATAGTTTTTATCTTCATCAAAACGATAATTCTGCTTCTGGCTCACTGACTGTCTGTTGACAGTGTGACACAATTCCCAAATCCATTTGTCACAGATCATTCAATTTAATTTCAGCTTTATATATTTGGGGAGTGCTAAAATATGGAGACACAATATAATCATACTGTAGCATAACAAAATAATTGTATTCTGATGTATTCTGATATTGGCAAAAAACAATTTGCAGATGAGGGGTTGGCAGATGAAGTGTTGTGAAAAGAACTATAATTTCAGTTAAAAGCAGACTGTCATGATAAAATCCCAAAACACAAAACATGACAGATTACAGCGTTAACCCGCCGTCTATGATAGAATGTCTGTGTGTGGTTGCAGTGAAGGTGGTGCTGGTGCCAGAGGGTCATGTGATGACTGTGGCCTTCGCCATCGGGCTTAGCATTAAGGAACTGAAGTGTCACCTCGCCTCAGAGCTCAGAGTTCCTGCTGAGGTGCTTCAGATCTCTCTGGAAGGTATAAACTGTCTGTTTCTCTAACAACAAATGCTGGAAGGTTTTTTCTGGCAGGTGAAGGGTTATAAGAGCGATGAGTAAACTGAAGTAACCATAGAATGTTTTAGCTACAGTTGACACAGGGAGAAACCAGAAGCAGGCTGTTTTTTTAAATTTTGGGCAAATTCAGCTTAAAACGTTTTACCACTTAATATTTCATTTTCATTTGTGGGTAGGCCTTCAGTGACCCCTTGCTTTTGATTGGCTAGTGTCTTCTGTCCCGCCCCTTTTCGCTCTGTGCTCCAATAACAGTTAAGCAACCATCAGTCGGAACCTCGGTCAACTTTCTCCTTTCTTGTTCTTAGATATGCTATTTGTTATCCTAGGTTAATTTATGTTTAATGGATGGATGGCTCAAAAATAACATTTAACATTTTAACAACTACTCTACAAAATAAAGGTTCCTCCTCTTCCACGTGTTGTTTTTCAGGCAGAGTGGTGGAGGAGGAGCAGAGCCTGATCGAACTCGGCGTCCGGCCTCATGGCTCCACCCGGATGGAGATGAGCTCCACCGACCCGACCACCCCACTCCGTCCCCTTCGTCCCCCAGAGCAGGACAACATGCAGGACGTCATTACCGTCCGTGTCCAAACAGGTGTAAACACCCTCTCCTCTGTTCTGTCCACTACAAACTGTATGTGTGTGAGTGTCTGCTGGATGTGGAAGCAGCTGTTTGCCAACATGTCAGCCACAATAACTGATGGTTTATCAGTGTTTATCAGTGCTGTCTGTCAGAAATCCCTTAATGCAGCTTAAAATGAATTGTTGGAAGATTATCTTATCTCTCTGACTTCCAGATGAGGGCGAGTTCCAGGAGGTGGTGGTGGAGATTGAGCGTCCCCGCCAGTGGAAGCCCTTTCTGGGCGGCTACAGACACCGGCTGACTGGTATAGAGTACCACCACGCTGCTGTCCAAACCCTGCACATTAGGAGACCTGACAGAGGAGTGGTTGTCTTCAGCCGTGACACACAGGTACAGTACGGTATAAATACAAATATCAGTGTTAGTCACTAAGTTATTCTAACTAGTTTCAAACCAGTGATTTACTAAATCAGATTACGCCTTTAGGATTAGATTGATGTGTTTGGTCAATGAGCATTACCAGTTTTTCTTTCACATGTTGTTTTTATAGTCAGGATAAATCTTGTAAATCTGACTCTTATTAGGCTGGTGAGCCACAGGTATGGTCTCATTGTGTATGCTGATGATTTGACCAGGAGAGGTTCATGTCCATCACAGCGTTGAAATTATCTAACAGACAGTCA
>NW_023339762.1:4533238-4551863 GCF_004916995.1 Morone saxatilis | reverse complement strand
AGTCACTTATTGGGTGGCTAGTCATGTCTATGGTCTTGGAACTGAAGTATATTATACAGTTGGACGTAGAGACAGTAGACACATTTTACATGCGTGTGACACATTTTCTAGATCAGCAACCAGGGAAACTCCATCTCAGATCCCTTCGTCTAAGGATGCAATGGACATGAGATTTCATTTTCAGATACATTAAGATGTTGTCTTTGTTTCTTTTTTTAAAAGTTTTTTTATGTATTAGCATATGTAATTATGTAAAAGTGTCCCAGATCTATTAAATTCAACCAATTTCTTTGTCTCTGTCTCTGTCAGACAGTACAGCTGAAGTCTCAGACCCAGCAGTGTCCGGTCGACGTCTCCTCCCAGACGTCCACAGTGGGCTGCTACATCTCCTCTATGAAGGACAAGCTGATCAGCCCTGGCAAATACACAACTGCTGACGAGTATCATGAGAGGAGGCTGAGAGCTGTGGGTGAACACTGAGTGTCTGTGTGTCATTATAATGCATGTCCTTTAATTAAAGTGTAAGTACACCCCTCAATTCTGCTAGCTTCCTCCCTTTCAGCAAACTAAAAACATGCACCAGAGACCTGCAAAGGACAGTGACTTGAGGGGGCATGGCCTAAACACAGACTGGCGTGATTATTAACCATGTTAAGATTTATGTACAATAATGATACAATGAAATATTTGTGACCTGCTTCCCTCCTCTCATCGCCCACCCAGGTGATCTGTCTGCAGTCGTTTACCCGGCGCTGGCTGGCTCAGCAGGAGGTGGCCGGGCTGAGGAGGGAACGGAACCGGCGGATAGCCTGGCTTGACATGCAGGACAGGATGAGGGCGGAGGACAAGGAGAAGCAGCTGAGAGACCGTCGCCAACGCTGGATGAACCCGCAGACGAGAGAGGACTTCAACCTGAAGTACCAGGCTCTAGAGAGTAGGCTGAGGGAGAGGGGCCTTGAATTGTATTCTGGTTCAAACTGAATTCAATTAAATTAAAAGTCTAGTTTCTACGTGCCATCCTCTAACCTGCCACTGAACAGTTTCTGTTGTGGTGATGTCAACCAGTTAAAAGCTCTAACTGTGTGTTTCAGAGTGGAGGTGTGAGGAGGAGCAGCGGATTAACTCGTCCCTGCAAGGAGCTGAGAGGAAGGTGGCTCTCTGCGAGCTGCTGGACCAAGAGACGCAGCTCATCGGCGCCATTGAACGCCATCGCATTGCCTTCCAGAAAGACAACTACCACAGAAGTGTCAGGAACTTCCTGGACAAGGTCACTGCTCCTCCTCTGCTTCGAGCTCTCTCAGTCCATACCAAAATGTCTGAAATTAGTAGCATTATCATTAGTGTTAGTTGCTCCATCAGCAGTAGTACTAACAGTGTAATGGTGTGTTTTAGTGTGCGGCTCCTCGTCAGTGGCGAGCAGCTGACGGTCGGCTGATGAAGAAGGAAAGTCAACTCACCATCAGAGCGAAAGAGCTTCGAGATCTGTACAACAACATCAACCAATCCACTGACAGCCAGGATCAGAGACTCAGCGTCCTCATGAAACTCAAACACACCGTCAATGTACTACAACTCACACATACTGCACACTACTGCTGTGTGAGCTCACACATTTAACACAAATGGTGCAGGGTCAGTGTATCACCATTACCACTGACCAAATTTGCCACTTTAGTTCTTAACATTATTATTGACATTATTGCAAGGCCCCATCCAACATAGCAAAATTGGTCTGGCCCAGTCACGGTCCACATAGCCCATATATACCTTTTTTCCATATACACCTGCTGGCTCGGCTCGACTCTGTTTGACTCGCACCAGCCCAGCGCAGCAGGGATTTGCATCTCCATTACAACAGGGCTACATGCTTGAAGGTGTGTCTTTATAGGCAGAGAGAGCAGCAATGGTCGTAAAGCACAAATAAACACGGCCGCCTTCCTCCCTGCACTATGCTACGCTAATTTGGTGAAAAAACACATTTAATTTCCTAAACATTCTTCACAAATTAAAAGTTCTGAAGCAGGAAAATCAGCAAGTGCGGGATTTTCATCAACAGGAACTTAACACGACACTTATACAGCTAAAAGTGAACATGAAACAGTCAGTCAGATGCAGGAGAGAAACTAAACTTCAAACTTGAGAGATTCAGTTAGACGCTGAGAGCTGAACTCTCAGACCATTAAAAACATCTGTCTGCTCTCCTATACGGACGGAGAGAAGGGGAGTTGTTAGGGTTGTCTGCGGGCGGCAAGACGTCGCCACAACCCACTTGGAGGTGGATCGGGCGTGCTATGGCCCTACTATTACACTCAGCCCAGATACAGCAATGAATTATGGTCAACATGTGGGCCAGATCTGGTAGCCACATATGGCCCATGACATAGCCGTATCTCAGCTGACTCTGTGACCATAGCTGGCCCTGTTCACCTGACAAGGAGAAGTTAAGCTAGCGGAAGTGAAACATACAGTTTGTAAAATGAAATAAATGCTTGCTTTTAACTTCCTGTTGAAATAACAGAGCATTCCGTTTTATCAAAAACTCTCCAGTTGTACATAAAAACAAATTACAAAAATACTTGGGTAAAAAAAAGGCGATACAACACAGTAGTGACTCTAAATATCTCATAGGATTTCATAGAAATTTATATTTCCTTGTTATGGCACAATACTACAATTCTTGTTTTATATGAATATCTATTATTCTTGGTAGAATAATCATTTTCTTGTCCTTATTGGACAGGAACATAAGTGTCAGCTGACCCGGGAAATCGTGGATTTGATCGACAGGGAGGTGGACCTGATGTTTCGGAACCTTAACACAAAAGACCTGGAGGGGTTGAAGAGGAGGATCTCCACTTTGTTCCTCCAATACATCAAGACACCAGAGTTTAACCCTGAGGTGACCAAGCTGCTGAAGGTAAGCAAAGAGCCCCATTGGCCTGGAATCATTTGAACACTTTTAGATATAAACTACATATAAATATCTCTAATAAAATCTGAATTCCCCAGTATCCCTCCAAGTCAAAGAACGACATGGCCCTGTGCCTTGCCTGTCATCGCTACCTTCCCTCTACCGACTTCAGGCCATCCGTCAGAACCGATTTGAGCGGTCGGTGCCGCCATTGCACTGGACTTGACAACATAGCAAGATGCCGTGAAGACTTATCCTGCTACAAAAACATCCTGAGGAGGCTGAGAGCTGACGAGTTGCAGATCAACAAGGAAACAAAGATTCCCTTCCTGCTGCAGGTGATCTGTCAGTTTGATCTCTTCACTACAAGCCTCAACAGCATTCTTAATGCAGATAGTGCAACCCTGTCTACATGTGTGTCCTCTCAGGTGGAGGACGTGCAGTACCTGATTGAGGGTGTCTGGGCCTCTCGCTCGGCCCTTAGTGCCAGCAGTGACCTCTACAACCTGGTGTTCGTCCGCTGGGAGAACCAGAGGGACTGGAGCCCCTGGAACTGCATCCTGCTGTCCAAAGAAGAAGCTCCTGTTCACATGGTGGTAGAAGACGTCCACGAGGTCTGTCCTTGTAAACATTTCCTGTACACTCACATTAAACATGGACCCAATCCCCACCTGGTATCAATGTGCAATCTCTATCTGGCTAATGAATATTTCCACCTGGTATTAATAAATGTTCTTGTTATCCCCATTCCATTCACATTGTGATCAAAGAGGATCTGTACCGTGTCGTAGTAACTTAGATCTATCACCAAATTGTGAATTGTCACCTTAAAGATACAGTTGTTTGCTGTAACTCCCAATAATTTCAAAAGCAGCCCTTTTACACAGCTGAAATTTTCAGTTTTCCCATTTTTATCAAACTGTTACCTCCTGCCATGTGAATAGTCATGCCAGTCACTCTGGCACGTTGTCTGGTCTTTCTGTTTGTCTGGTCAAACAGTAAAAAAGCAGCTGCTACAGTTTGGACTCCAGCTGTTACAGTGTCCCCTCTGTGTTTGTGTTCAGGTGTATGGGCCGACGTTCATCCACAGCATCAATCTCAAACACATGCAGGCTCGGCGCCATTTCAGCCAGATCTCCAACATAGTCAAGTACATGGACTCTCAGCTGACCGTTTCCCTGGGCAACCAGCTTGTCTCCAAGCCCATCCCCATGGCGACAGTGATGGCCACCGACAACACGCCGGCCTCAAGTCATTAAGAAACAAACATTTTGTCAAAAATCTAAAATAAAGTTCATAAATGTACTCCTGGTTTTGCAAATTCATTTCAGTTTCATTGCTTTTATTTTGAAAGTAGGATATATGTGACCCTTGCATACTGTTCTGAGAGCCCAGGGTCCATTCATCTCTTGTCAGAAATGGACTCTAATATTTATAGGTATGCTTTTTTATTTAGAGTTGGAATTGTTACGTTTTTATCTACAGACACAGAGGGTTGCCTTCCACAGAGTCCGCCATGTTTTAACAGTGGCCTAGAAGGGATAAACCAAACATTGGCTCTAAATAGGGGTGTTCGCATTTTTCGCATGGTTCGGCCACCATAGATTCTCCATTTGAAGGAGCAACAATGCTGATTACAGTGACCCTGAACTACCCAGGGATCAGTGTTAGGTAGCAAGCTAATGTCAGCTAATTAGCACTCTCCTAATTACTTTGAAAATGAAGAATGTCTTGTCTTTCACCTCACAAACGGCAGCAACTGTTACTGACCCATCCAGATTGAAATTTGTATTCACTGAAACCCTGTTGGGAAAAGAAGAGGGGAGAAACAAAGTTGTGGTTTGACATTTAAGCTGAAAGGAAAAGAACTAGAACAAACTGAAATAAAGATTAGTCCAACTCAGTAATTCATCAGTGGATGCTTCCTGACCCTATTGTGGATTTCACATTGCTTGGCAAAATAGATGAGTTCATTATACACCCACAAGTAATACTGGCCTAAATAGAAAATAACTAGTGCCCAAGCAGTAATATTCTCTGATTCCAGTTCATCGTTAATCAGCTTGAAGCACAGCCATCCAGACAGCAGACTAGAAGTTGTAAACGTCCAGTGTGTGGGATTTAGTGGCATCTAATGGTGAAGTTGCAGATCACTCTCTTCACCCTCTCTTACCAAGCTCAAGGGAGAAACTACAGTGGGCACAAGACTCTGTAGGAAAAACAACTCATTCCATGGTAACAAAAACACAATGATCCTTATATTCAGGTGTTTATACACTCATGGACACATACCTGAATATGTGAATATGAGGAACAAATAGGAATCAAAGAAAATAATACGGCTGACAAATGTGGAAATGAAGACCACAATTGAGCATAGGTTGAGAGACAGGTGGCAAAATCAGTGGGAAGAAGAGAGAACAGGAAGGTGATACAGAATTCAAAGAGAAGCGGGTATGATGAGAAGCATGGGAAGGACTGGAGAGAGGAGACAGTAACATCAGAGCTGCAATTTGGTCATGCATGCACAAACATGCTTTGCCAACCACCATGAAACATCAAAAAAAAGAAGAAGGCTTCCTCATTTTTGTCTGTCTTGTCTTTGATGATTGTTTGTAGGTGTTTGCCATGTGTCTTCTGAAGAACCTTCAGTGGGAGTTTGTTTTTGTTAATTGAGTTTATGCTTTAGTGTTGACAGGAAGGTTAAAGGATAATATTGTTTTTGGTACTTTAATGTGCAAAACTTTAACACGATCTAAAGACTTGATTCATGATTAGTTTGATTTATGATATTGTCATTTATTTCTTAATTTAGAACCATGGAAATCATGATGGCAAAAACATTCACATCATTCTCCGGATAGATAAAATGGGTAGTTGGCATCCCTTGTTTCCTGGTTTGTGGCTCCAGTTAGAACCTAAAAACAGTCTGTTTGTGTCCTCTCTTTAGGGTTCTCTGATCTCTGAGCAGCAGCCCCTGTGTGCAGGCGGTCTACTGCCCAGCTGACTGTGTAGGACTCGAATTATGTTCATCAGCTACTCATGAAAGGTAAGAAAATGTCAGGCATATTCTAATTATCTGGCGATATGATACATATCATGATACAGGGATTATGATTCAATATATTGTGATATATTGTAATACTGTAAGCAACTAAAAAACAACAACACACCACCATATGCCTAAAATCTGAATAAAAAGTAAACTCTCTATGCAACCAGAACAGTGGGATCTGTATTTGTATGTATGAGAGTCCAACATCCAACATCAAAGTGCTCAGTTTACACCACTGCTATCTAGTGGTTGCGGGTTTAAACACAAAAACCAATACAGTGTTTTTGAGAGTCAATACAATATCACAGATACAATATTTTTATAATAATTCTTTGATATAGTCCTTATTGTCTGGCTGTGGAGGAGCTTTGTCTGCATTACAAACTGCAGGTGAGGAGTCTGATCCAGCTCTTTTGGAGCCTGACCTAATAATATGGACTAAAAGTCAGAAAGTTTCAGCCTCTCCTGCTTCAGTTTTGACCATTTCTCTTGTGAGTCCCCACTATTGATGGAAATGCAATACTACATTATAGGAGGGCCCCTTTACGGCTGTTCTTTTAAACGGCACCCCAACCCCCCTGTAGGAGAGCTAGTGAAAATGACACCTGACGTTTAATGATTTATTTTGACAGTGATTACAATAAAATGGTCATTAGTTGAAATTTGAGTTTGCCTGATGGATAGATTTGAGTGGAGGCAAGTTTAGCTCAAAAATATTAACATTTAATGGATTTTTTCAAAATTTTCATTGAGCATTTATGTTTTTATTTTGCCCTATTATTTTCAGACACACATTATTGTTCCATGCAGGCTATTTAAATTATGTCTTAACACATGTGTGAAGGGGATCTTTAAGTTTCATTTACTTCTAGTTCCTTCATCCCTCATTCTAGTGACACAGTGATATGCACATCCACTGTAGCACACATGCTGCAGAAAAATTGTGAAAAATGTGTTGTGGGACTCACTTGATAACATTTGCTTTATTTTACATGGTGCCTTTTTAAATTGGACAAAGTAATGAAAAATCAGAGCCAGCTATGACACCAAATTTTAATTCAAGAAGACTAATTCATGTTTTATAATTAGAAGAATGCCAATGTCATATGATCCCCTCTGT
Source organism: Morone saxatilis (assembly GCF_004916995.1). Lineage (NCBI taxonomy): Eukaryota > Metazoa > Chordata > Actinopteri > Moronidae > Morone > Morone saxatilis. The sequence goes on along the minus strand of NW_023339762.1, from coordinate 4,544,777 downwards.
GTTATCTCTCTCCTGCAGACTGATTGCAAATTAAACACTTTTTCACCTTACATCTTTAATCAGCGTCATGACATTTGCCAAAATTGGCGTCTAACAATCTATTACGCTTGTAATAGGAGTTTGAAATGTCAAAGGGTGTAACCGTTACACCCTTTGACTTTTACTACACAACAGTATATACAGTTAAAATGAGCTATGATATTTCTCCAAAACTCTGCCCCCATAGTCTGGCTTTTTATGCTGGGTTTGGAGCAGTGGCTTCTTCCCTGCTTATGTTGAACATACACCCACACCAATTGACTTAAATTATGTCAGTTAGCCTATCAGAAGAGTCTAAAGCCATGATGTAATTTTCAGAAATTTCCCATGCTGTTTTAAGTGACTTCCGACCCACTGGGATTGTGATATAGTTAATTATAAATGAAATAATCTGTCAGTAAACTGTATTCGTGTCATGTGCAAAGTAGTTCTTTTCTGGCAATTTGCCAAAACTTTAGTCTTTAACATTAAATCTGTGCTGTTGTAAAAAAAAAATAATTACAATGACTTCAACTAATACACTGTAAAATTCATTTTAACTCAAAAGAATTGTTGGAACCGTTTACACTGAAAGTTTTACTGTACTTGTCACTGTGTTTTATGTCTGTGCCCGTTCCTGTTCTTTCTAAAATTCAATAAAAACCAATGTTTCAACATCCAGGTTGCACTGCCAATATTTGAATAAACTGAATAAATCCTGCAGTGAGAACCTGCCCAGGCCTGCCATTACACATCCTTCCCACATGGGGGCAGTCATGTCAAGTGAGTTTACCAACTCTAATGCTCCAGCGATTGGGGGAAGATGCTGCACATCGTTTACCTTACTTTTGTGCCTTCTGGTCATTCTCATAACCTGCGTGTTGAGATGTTCCAGCAGGAGTTAATTTGTCCAAACTACCCAGTGTGCTGTCAGACACACTGCACAGTGCAGGAAACACCAGCCCCTGTGCTGAAAGGGCAAAGCTGGAGGACACGCTCATTAACAAGGTTTGGATCTGTCACATCTCACACACACACACACACACACACACCGCGCTACCTGTAATGAGGAGCCGGACTGACAGTTCAAGAGAAAACCGTCTGATCTTCCCACTGGGACAAAGTGAGCCACACAGACTGCCTCCTGCTGGGACTGTTTAAGCGATGGAAGACAAATAGGGCAGTGGACATTAAACACAAGTCTTACACCCATCAACAAGCCCAGAGAAAGTGATGCTACTCCAGATGTGTTCTCCAGCTGTAATACAACATGAAAGGATGTTACCTGGCTGCTCACTCTCATACACCCAAGCTCAAATTTAAAAACTACCAACAAATGTTGTATTTTTACATTTTAGAAGGACAAAGAGTGTATTCACTCCAAATATACATTGTACCTGTAGGAATATAAAAGAATTGTCGTGTAGCAAAAGATAAACAGTGCAGCAAAGTCACTATAAACTCTCCAAACCTTACAAATATCTCTCTATAGGAATATAAGGAGCATTTTTCGCTGGGTAGATAACACTGGAGGTATGTAGGATATGAAGGGTGGGTGTGTTTTGGGGTGGGTGCTGTGATGTAACAGGGGAGGTGGGGAGGGGTGGGGGCTTCTCTCTCTCCCCCATAGAGCGCAGCATGAGCGCTCCGCAGCAAAAGGATGTGTGAGCAGGCAGCGCGCTACTGTAGGGACGGAGTCCACAAACTGCTCAACAAAGAACAAGCCAAACTTCGAGCCCAGGAAAGCCGCGAGCAGCCGAAACCCGTAGCCGGTCAGGACAGCGAGTCCGCGACGGCAGCGCAGTCCGGAAACAGCGGCGCTCAGCCCGGTGGAATCGACGGGCTCGTCCGCTGGATCGTCACCAAAATGAGCGACAACAAGAACATCTCCAGCCGGGAGTACGCCTCCAGCAAGGAGGAGGTGGCTGTGGCTCAGGAGCAGTTCTTCGCCCCGGAGCCGCGGAGAGGCATCTCCGTGATTTTGGATGTGAGTATGGAGAGGCACCCGGCAGTGGTCAGCCTGGCAGGTTGGGTGGGAGGGTGAGGGCATCCAGTGAGCAGTGCGTACGGAGCGGTGCAGTGCGCACTTACGCACAGAAACGGTCTTCCAGTTCACTGTGGAGGCTTGTAGCTCGAGCCTCGAAGAGCAGGCAGGAGATAGTTCTAGACAGTTTAGTAAAGAGAGTCGGTCGGGATCGAACCTGTGACCTCTCGGTGGCTGGACAGTCTCAGATCACTGTGCAAAATCCACTGTACATGTTCCGGGTCTTATTGACAAGAACTCCTTTAAGCTCGGCTTGATTTGTACACTTCTTTACTACACCACTACTGGAGTGCTCATAAATCCAGGTCAGTGAATGCAGCGCTACTTTCGCTGATGGTTTTACTGTCAGTCCAAAGAAAGTCCGACGCGCACCCACACCAGCAGCTCCACCCGCAGTAAAAGCAGCACCAGTGAGTCGGATTGTCTGTTAGGATGCTTAAGACAGTTTTATCACAACACTTTAATTATTCATGAAAATGTCTTACTGCCATATTTCAGAGGCGGGCGGATAAACCCGTGCAAAGATGCAGCCTTCCTGTTTCGGAAGCGGCAATTACGCAGCGCAGTGTCGATTTAGGTCAGCTCATCAATACTATTGGGTTCTTTCTCATCAGCGCCCCACTAAATCTGTCCCCCGGAGGATGAGCTGATGCTGATTTAATGACTTAACGGGGTAGAAAAACAATAGGAAAGTAGTTCAGTTGCTTCAGACCCTGACCACGACCCAAATAGATGATGGACTGATAAAAGAAGGGGGTCCATGGAAAACTAATTATGATCAAGACCAGAGGGCCAATATATCCTAGTACCCTAATAAACTAATTGTGTGTGTGTATGTGTGTGTGTGTGTGTGTGTGAGTGTGGGGATGGATGGGGGTAGCCAGAGTTGCTGCTCATACTGAAGAGGAGTCCACTCGGGCAGATGCAGCACAGAAGGGTTTCATAAGCTTTGAGTCAGGACCCAGAATGCTTCTTTGACCTGCTTCTGATCCTGACACCGGAACAGCTGCTCCGTCTCTCTGATTTCCACACTGTTTCCTTCTCTGCTTCGCTTATGTTGATTGGTCGACACACACAGCGCCTTCTGACATCAGCCATGAACTCTCTCTGGCATTTTCTCTCCAGCTCACTTTCTGCATCGGCTTGAACTTTGAAATGTTAATCGTTTTTTGCCATTCTCCGATATTATTGACCCCGGCATTATTATCATGGTGGAGAAGTCCACACCGAAGGGATCTGAGCGATTGCTGTAGATGTGTGTGTCTGTGTCTGTGTGTGTGCGTGCAGGCATCATTCTCTCATTAGACACTCTCTGCGTGCTTGTTTCTCATCCTTGGCTGTTCTTGTCTTCCCCTTCATCTTAACCCTGATGCACCTTCCCTTTCTATCCTTTAAACTCCTTTCATCCTCTGTACTCTCCCCCTCCTCCTCTCCTCTCCTCTCCTCCTTTCCTTCATATCCTTCTCGTCTTCCTCCTCTCCTCTCTCCTCAGCCAGGCCAAGAAAAGCATCCATTCTTAATAAGGTTAGATGGATGCAGCATCCCCCTCCCTCCGTCTCTGTCTTCTCTTTCTGCTTTGTTCAATCGTTTTCTGTACCTCTCCTCCACTGTCTCTCATATTATTCTCACTCTGTATTTCTGTTACAACTATCTGCACGCACACACACACACACACACACACACACACACACACACACCCTGCCTCCTTAACGCAACACTTTCCCTCCTCTCTGAGCTTGTCTGTCTCCAGCAGCTCCAGAGTTGGCTGCTTTCTGAGGAGTTGAGTGCGCCCCAGGGTGCAGCCGGAGAGCAGAACAATGCAGAACAGCTTGTCATTTGGAACGTCGTGTGTCTCAGCAGTTAATGATTTTCACTTTGGCCTGTTCAGATGGCCGCAGTCGCTGCCTGGATGCACCACACACTTCGAATTTGACAAGCAATGAACGTACTTTTTTACATATTTAGGTTAGTTTGTTTAAAAGTCCATCCTGATGATCCTGAACTGCAGTCTGTTAACAATTATTTTCATTATTAATCTATATCTATTAGAGGTGTGCATCTCTCCCTTCTTAGATGATCTGATACGTATCTAGATACATGGGCTAAGATACGATTCATGGACAACGCATTTTGATATGGAACAACTCGGTGCAATTTGATACGATACAATCTGATACAGTTCTTAACATTTGTTTAATGTAGAAATTTATTTGCTATTCTAAATTAAAATAAGCCAGTTCTATAAAAGCGACATTACTTACCTTCCAATACATATCATTTATAAATGGCAGAGAATCCGAAGTATTTTTCCCTTTATGGTAAAATTGGGAGACAAAGGTCTAGTTTTATTGCTAGGTTTATTGCTTTTCTAACAGACACACACAAAAAAAGACTTTCTGCCGTGATTACCTTAGACCTCGCCAAGTTGTGCCTGGAACGTCTTTACTATCTGTGTTTGTGTGTTCTTGCTTGTGCTAGCTGTATTAGCATCCACAGACCCCTCGTCGCCTGAATAGGTGTCACCATGCCGTCTCACCAGGCGAGTAATTAATATGTGTGGTGCTACCGCTGTACTTCATTGCTGTCCAACAAATGGATAGACGTTTGTCCAACTTTCCTACCAACTTTCCTAACAAATGTCTCCCAGACTTTAGATATGATGGTGCACTGTAAGTCGTGTCCGCGTTGTGGGACATATTTGTTTATGTACTGACCTCGCGAGCCACGTTACTCTCGTCACTCTTGACGCAAGATCCTGGCGTTGACCTTTTACCTTGCATGAGAGGGGAAACGCTGTTAGCAGCAAAGCTTTAGTCTTCATATCTTTAGAATCAAACCATCAACTGGTTCATGGTGCATTTAGATCCATCCAGGGGTCCGCGTACCGATGTAGTCTACAACGTTAAAACCGATTTCTGACTCGTATTGGTAAATCTTTACACCCCTAATATCTATCGACAATCTTCTTGATTAATTGATTACATCTACTACAAGGAGTGCATACCTGGTTATGAAACAGTCTCAGTTTAATACTGCTGGAATGGTTGGAATTTTTGCTTGAAAACAGACTGAAACAATAAATCTGTTATCAAAAGGTTTGCATTTTCTCTTGAAAAGCTAATTGGTTCATCCTTTCTGCTTTACTTGAAAGCGACAATGAACTTTCATTTTGTGTTGTTTCTGGCGGCCCCTGTGGACAAAAGTGGTAGTGTTTCAACTGCCTCGTTGCACTGATGGTGGCATTAATAATAAATATAAGGAAACAGCCAATCTTTTCACTAAAGGTAGGTAAATGTAGGTCATGCAGAGGCATCAGTATTTAACTGAGACTGTTTCATTATCAGTTACAACTCCTAGTAGTATGTTTAACTTGAAATGTTGAGTCACCAAATCTAAAAAAAATATTTGTTTAAATCCTCCTTTCGTCTGACATTCCTATTAACAGCTGATAATAAAAGTCAGTGTCAAGTCTTGAGGCTTTTATTTCTGACAGTTTAAGACACTTTTAGGTGAGAATTCTTATAAGCTATGCTCCAATTCTTTTCTCAAGTGTGATGGAAAGGAATCTACTTTACAGACTTCCACATGTTGTCTGTATAATGGGGCTAAGTTAAAGACTTGCTCCACCAAAAAATCTTTTTAGTACCACTCACTCATCCCCCTGTAGGTTGGAAAGGCGTCTATCAAAGTTGTCACTTGTGTCCTTCACAAGAAGAGTTGCTGCTGTAACAGTCCAGTGGTGACAGGTTCTCTCAGAAGAAAATAAAATAAGTATCCATCTTCCCTCCCACTTTCTTTCTGTCTGTTCACTTCATATTTTGCATCCCCCTCACCGTGTCTTTCTCTCTGTCTTCCACCTCTTCTCTGGCATTGTGCTGCTTCCTGGCAGCTGCTGTCAGTAGGAACAGTTTATATCACACTCTGAAACACTGATGAAAGTACCAGACCTGCCACTTTCAATTCCATAGGGAAAGAAGCTTTCACTGAAGCTATAAATTAGCTCCCAGAATCGTGTGTGTTCATACATGCATAGAGTGTGTGTGCGTGTACATAACATTTGTGAGTTGTTATCCTCTGTCACATTTATAAACTTTTCAGTCCCGTGGCTCCTAACCAGTCTTATCACACACCACTGCACCTAATCTGGTTGTGTGTTTGTGTGTGACAGAGTCTCTGTACAGGCTGCACTGGTTAACAAATTGAATGGAAGACCAAACATTACTATGTGCAGTTATTCACCCACTAGGTTCTGCTTTTGCTGCAAAGAATTGGTAATTCTGTTCTACTTAAGAAACACCACCTTACATGTGCTTAACCATCTGTCACTTCAGCTGAAATGATGTAAATGTTCTGCCCCAGAGCACAAGATTTACAAATCTCATTAAAGTAAAAAAAAAAGTGCCTCACTTTCAATCTCAAAATACAGGATGTGAAATTGTTAGTAATGGCCTGTCAATGCATTTAAAGAAGCTTTTTATTTCATGTTACATTTTGACCTCTAAACCAGTTCTCTTACACTGATTTTTTAAGTATCCTATTCTTTTTCTGAACAAAATGACAATTTTCTACAAAAATATGAAAAGTTTAGTTTCATTCAAAAATGACATACTGTACCAAACATGAACCCTTTTGTGTTTCCAGAGGTAGTTTGTGTGAAAACTGATAAATTGCCTCAAGTGATGTAATTTGAGTCAGCACAAAACTATCTCTTGTTCTCTGGGTTGATCCATTCTTTAAACTGTCCATCATGAGTCAATGTACAGGAGTGTGATGCTAAATCTGTGATAAGCTAATATTGGCTCATTTATAGAGACGTTTTGAGTTACAGCAGATGCAAGCAACTGCTCAGAGCTACATTTATTGGAGCATAGCACAGATTTTGAAACTCATTAAATAACGTAAAACCTTGAAAATCTTTTAAAATCTCTCTCTTCTCAAATGAAACTTTCTGGGTTAAATCAGAAAATTCCACAGTCTCATGTAAATATTAGCTATGGTGTTCCACAGGGTTCAATATTAGGTCTTTTTCTATTTTGCGTGTACATGCTTACTCTTTAGCGCTGTGATTTAGGAATATGGTGTATTGTTACACAGATGATACACAGTTGTACACATGGACTTAAATGACAATTAAAGTCATTCAAGACATTCTAAGACTACTGTAGAAGATGAAAATAATATTTATTGAAAATGGACAAGTAGGGAGTAGACCATAACATGAACTCACACAAAAAACAGTGAAAATAAGTGCACCATAACCATTTAATAAATACTATTTTGTGAAACTTGTATAACCACTGTTATAATTTCCAGTTTTTGTTGAGCTGTTTGGAAAGTGTTCATTAAATCTATGGGTTTAATTTTTTACATTTGTGTTTTTGTGTCCACCAAATGTAATTAGTCAATTAAAAGTAACTTTCCCAAACACCAGCTTTGAATTGAAGGGGTGTTGGAGCCACTCTCCTTCAAAGGCTTTCATATGATTGCACATTCTTGTTGTTCATACCTCCTGCAGCTCACTGCGGATACCTTCAATGATTCTAACTACTCTTTTGCTTTCTGTTCACAGATATTCAGAAGAGCTGACAAAGATGGTGAGTGAATTCATTGATTATCTTAACTGCTCTCTGCAGACCTTGAGCTATAACATATTTGAAAACGTTAGTTCATATAATGTATTTGATGAACATTATCCATTACAGAATACAGATATACTGAATGTAACATAAAATGATGAACAGCATGATTTAATCTGTTTCCGTTTTACATGTGTTATGCAGTACTTGTATTCTCAGATGGATCTGTATTATTATAACTTCCTCCTCCAAGGAGGTTATGTTTTTGTTTGTGTTGTACCAGATTTAAATGAAAAAGACTCAAAAATAAATTTGCCTTTTTTGTTCACACAATCAATATGTCGTGGTAAATAAAAAACCTCCCTGCACATATACATTGATCTGCAATTGTATGCCTTTTACCGTGATGTTTTTCAATGTTTCTCAACATTGAACATAAGAAAATGTATTTTACACTGAAGTTCTGGACTTATCTAAATGAAAGAAATGCTGCAGCTATCTATTGATTGTCCATTTCTCTGTTGTTTCTGATTGAGATATCCATATTTCTTTTCTATTGGTGACATTTTCGCTATTCACACACGGGCGTCACTATTAGCGTTCATAATGGCTATATTCCACTTAGGGCCCAGGTATTATGCATACTTGGTATAAATGGAGTTACACCTGCGTGTTTTCTAGCAATGACAAGTAAAAATGTCTGCTTCAATGGAGGTTTATCAGTAAAAGGTGCAACCTTAGAGGATTGCAGCCTTGGCAGACTTATTCTCTCTGATGTTTTAGAGTTCAGTCTTGTTTTCATACAGTTTGCATCTGCAGTTTTGCTTCCACAGGCAAAAACTGAATCCAAACAACCTGTTTCTGAATTATTTTGGCCTAGTCGGGTAGGTTTTCAGACGGATGATTGTGTGTCAACACAAACGTAAGATTTATTGTCTCTGAAGCCTTTTGTACAGCGGGAAACTACCGAGCACGAAGCTCTGTCTGTCTGCTGTCTGAGCTGTTCCTGCTACGTTATGCTGTATTTTTAGCATGTTGGGACATTAAAAGTGTTTTCAAAGGGGAAAGTTTATATTGCTGTGTAGCTGTGCCAGTGAGCAGTTTGTTTATACCCTCTGGCATCGCATGTACTGCTACTTTCTTTCTCTATCACTTCATCTTCTCCACATCTCTCTCTCTCTCCTCTCCCTTTAAATCTCTTCCTGCTCTATCCATCTTTCCTCTCTCTCATCTTTTCCCTCCTCGCCTCTTTTATCCTATCACAGTGTCGTTGACAAAAAAGAATTTAACTAATGAGGAAACGGCATAAAAAGCTTTGCTTTCATAGCAGCCAGATGGCCATTTGCTCTTCCAGTGTGTGTGTGTGTGTGTGTGTATGTGTATGGAGGGAGGGGGTTTCTCTGCTATCCAAGCTTATTACTCTTTTACCTCCTCTCCCGCATAGCTATGTTTCCTGTAAAGAAGATATATATGGCGGTTTATTTAGTCATCTATCTGACCACTGTTTCATTACTTTTTTAGCACAATAGTGTGCTTGTGTGTAAATACACACTGCACAAAATCTATTTATCAACTGAAGCTGTAGACCAGCGAACATACACAATTTTTCCAGATGATTTAACTGTTGACATCATTTCTGTAGATGACATTCCCATCTGCCTAGGGGTTATTCTTTCTGTTCTTTACAACAGATTGTGGCATCAGATGTCAACATTTTAAATGCTTTCACTACCTAATCACCAACTGCACAGATAGAGAACGTCAGTTAAAGCAACATTGTGTAAGATTTGGTGTTTGTTTCGATTTGGTGCCCTGTGTTGCAATACCACTGTGGTAAATATGGACAGCTGTACACATGCATTGGTTATGATTACATTACTTATGATCAAAAGCTAGCGAGTCGACAACTTTGCTAACGCAGCCAAACCTCAAGCAAGTGCAAAAACACAAGACATAGCAACCCAGCTAGCCAGTGTCCTCTTAGGTCTCTTTGCCTCTGACATTAGCTATGTCCATAGAAGCTGCTGAGCCCGGTCACACTGCCAACTCACTTGACTCCGGTTCTGCCATGACTCTAGCACTGCTCTCCGTTAGCTTTTGCATCCTCTGCGATTTGGATATCGCACTTAGCCATATTGCGATTTTGATAATATTGCGATTAATTGTGCAGCTCTACTGAAAACTTCCTCTTTCCAGCACTCCAAAGCTAAACTACAAGATTCCGCTGGTGCTCTGAGCTTCCAGTCTCAGACATCCAGAGCGGTACAGCTGGAAAACCAGAGCATTTTCTCCATAAAATATTATCCAGTTTCACCAAAATCAGTGACTTAATGGGTGGTGTGTGACTACTGCCATAAAGTGTAACGCCCTTGTCCCAACAGTGAGCCAAAAGTTACGCAGTGCAAGAACAGGCATATAGGGGACAGAGTGAGAATGACAAAGCACCATTCAGCCTACTACAACTCAGTGAAGTATCACAATGACCTTGAAGCTGTTACTTTAAGGTAGAAAAGTGCTTTAAGACGCAACAAAAAACACATTTTCATTTCATGCCGATCCCATCCCGAGCAAAGACCAGTTGTGTCCGATAAAGCAGCTCCTTCTCCATCACAAACAAGCTGTAGGATCGTGTGCAACTTTATGATAACGGTCTCCTGGGGGCTTTCAACAACTCCTGCTAGAAACACAAACTGTCTTTAAAGAGGCAGATACAAGTGTGGTTGGGTGAGGGGCTACAGAGCGGGAGAAAAGAGACTGAGAGTCAGTGAGCAACAAAGAGAGAAGAAGAAGAAGAGATGACGGTTATTCTGAAGAAACGCAGTTATTTGATGTACGGAGCGCCGACTGGAAAGAAAGAACTAGCAAGCACAAGCTGAAGAGGAGCTATTTTTATCCTTCTCTCTCATGGGAGAAGACCGGGGAACTGTTTTGATGAGTGAGAGAGGGGGAGAGGAGAGAATTGTTAAAAAGAAAAAAGAAGGTGCAGGGAGAGAGATATTGACAGAGGGCCAGGAGGTGGCAATGGGAGAGGAGGACGGAAAGAAAGAGATAAAGAGCAGGGCAAGACGAAGAGAGGAAGAGGAGCGAGGGAAGAGAGTATCGTATATCTGACAACGGGGCAGCAATTGAGGTTTAATTGGCTGACTTCTGTCTTTACATTCATAGCCCAGATTTTAGGGTTGGCCTACCTGCCCCCAAGCTGCTGAAACAGCAAGCCAGGGAGTGTGTGCGCATTTTCTGTGTGTTGTAAGTGTATTAGTATGCCAGATCTTGTTTGCAAGTGTATTTTTCTGCATGTGTGCGTTCTGCGTGTGTTTTTTGTCATTATCACGGCTGACTCAAAGGCATTGTTATGCGGCTGGTGGAGTGTTTCGGCAGCCAATAATTCTCTGAAATAGTTGCATCATTTGATAGCACTTAGTTTACTGTTTGCACTTGCAGTTGCACCTCTGATATGCCACAGTACATCAAGCTACTGCTGTTTGAAACTTCAGCTCTGCAAGTAAAATGGCAATGTTATCAAATAAAAACTTGGGGTTACTATTTTAATTGTATATTTTCTGAGTGAAATCAAGTTATATTTGCATTTCAACTGCACTTCTAAAAATCAATTCTGACAGCATTCAAGCCCGAATTCAACTTTTGCACCATTTATTTGTAACATAAAGACATGTTCAGACCATTGACAGTATATATAATGGACAGAGCTCCCAGGTCTGTGAGGTGAAGCCAATGCATAAGTGTCTTAAACATGCATTCTCTCCATGGGCTGCACAGAGAAGCTCATAGTATAGAATTTTATGGAGAAATGAGCCAACTTCTCACTTGATTTATGAGCTCAGTAAACAGTTTCCTAATGAGTTTATGGTCTCAATCTCTAGTTCCAGTCTTCTTGCATACA
>NW_023339762.1:4531983-4533138 GCF_004916995.1 Morone saxatilis | reverse complement strand
ATAGACCATAAAGCAGGGTGTGCTTTAGGGCGGGGCTACCTTGTGATTGACAGGTCATACTCAGTGAGTCCGTTCAGCTCAACGCACTAAACTCAGATCAAACTGTCAAACTAGGCAGTGCATATCAGATATAAAGCAAGATTCTGTTACTGCGTTGACTATTTCTTGTTTCAAATTGTTGTCACTATTGTTTCCTGCAACGGACGAGTTGAAACTGCGCAGCCAATGAGAGCAGCTCAAGTCACTGTACATCCCATTAACTCTGTCTGACTAATAACATAACACACACAGCCATTGGCATGTTGTTTTTATGACAATGACGTACTGCGTGTTGAGCTGCTCTTGGGTTCAACTCGTCTGTAGTAGGAAACAATGCTTGCTTATACTACAGATTAACAGTACACTAAAATGTTTTACCAAACTATCAATTTATCAAGAACAGCACAGAGGCTCACAAATAAGTTAAAGGTAAGGTTTAAGGTAAATAGGTTTAAAGTAGTTCAGGATGCTACACCCTGTCTGCAGTCTGAACAGAAACTCATTATGGCCAGTAGAAAGAAGATGAATTGACAGGTGATCTGTAGAGTGCATAGCTAAGAACACTTGGGCACCAAATATCCAGACCTAATTCAAATGAAATGAGGAAGGACTTTCATTAATGCAACAGTGATGAGCTCTGTTTGGCCACATTAAACAAAAGCAGCTGCACCCTCCTATTTGCCTTTAGCTGTAAGGTTGTAATTCTGTCTAGTCTCGACAGCAGGGATAAACAATCCTCCCTAAACTCCGTCTGCTTTCTGTCTTTATGTCAAACACTGGGACGATAATTAGCAGATGGCTGATGAGTCACAAGGCAAGAAGCAAGAAAAAAAGCCCTACACGCTAACTGATGAGAACATGGATACAAAAATCCCTGGTTGTGTCAGTGCCTCTCCACCAAGTTGTGTAAAATGCCATGAAAATGTTTTTTTCCCAATTAGATCAGGTCTGCAGGTCATAGGGTTCAAAAACGGAAGCAAAGGCTCAGATAAAGTCCGCACACAGCTATGGTTGACCCACAGAGCTGTTTTCACTTACATTGCCTAATTAGACCTGACTGACCATCAAATCGACGGACCCCCATTCATATTCTCTGGAGAGCAGAAGATCCAGCTC
>NW_023339762.1:4506782-4531947 GCF_004916995.1 Morone saxatilis | reverse complement strand
GCTGTCAAAATACGCAGTGCTACGAATCACACATCACAAAATTATGCGAGAATCCATGAGCCTGTGTCCAACTGCAGTGGTACCGGATCAGTCAGTGTCCTGTGAGGAACTATTGGCAGCGATAACGTGCTACGGGCATGGTTTAACGCTCGGTGTGTGTGACGATGTATAGAATATAGGTTAGCGTAGATTCTGCTAGCATCGGCACTATCAATGCACAGCGTTGTACACACACACCGGCTTGCTCCACCACTTTCTGTTTGTTTCTTGCAGTATCATACATGGCCAGACAGATATAGACAGCCAAAGCTTTAAAATTTGCACTTGATTGCTTCCAAAGCTCAAGAAATGGTCAAGGTCATCAAGGACCTCTAGTTTCCATCCACTACTGTTATATGAATATTAGCAGTTGTTTCCTCTAGATAAACTGTAGGTGGCGCTAATTATCCAGTTGAAGCGAAAATTATAGTTCAAAAATTGATGAAGCAATATCTAAAAAAGATTTATTTCTCATTAGAGTAGGAGGTCAAAGAGTCTGTCAGAGGAGCAGGAATATAAATATAGGAGGTGAGGGAGGATGAGGACAAAGATTTAGATGAAGAGAGCTTGCTGTATCGCTGTTGACAGAAAGACTGAGGCAGACGGAGAGAAAAGCAAGACATAAATCAGCTGAGAAAGACAAACTGACAAGTGGCAGACATAAGGGAAAGACAGGAGTGAGAGACGAGGCAGGGCAGACAGACAAAGTGATGGCTGGTACTGGAGCAGCTGATTTACTGGCGCACAGGTCTTACAAAGAGGCTGGATTACATCTCTGTTAGCTGTCCTTTCCCCAACCTGTGGTAGAGGTTTTAAAGGTCAACGTCTCAGCATTTTTGAAGTTTAAAGGAATTTAGGTTCCATTCAATTTAGTGTAGCAGAGCCTTTCTAGTGAGCTAACGTGCACACTAGCAGTGCCCTGACTCTGTTTTGCTAAATATGAAGCCAGGAGTTGGTTAGCTAATGTCAGGCTGGAGGCAGAGGGTGGCATGGAAGGGGTGGGCAAAACATGTGCTGATTTATTCGCAAACAATATCAATATTTGCTTGGAAAAGCCCCAAAATGAAGATATTTAAAATCAAAAACATTAGAAATATCTAACGGTGGCATTACAAATTAATAAATGTTATTTTTTTCCAAATACATATCTTTATTTGTTGAATTTAAGGTTATCACTAAGTCTAAAATGTGGCCATAACAGATCATTAAATTATATGTGATACTGTTTGTGGAGTGATATTAATCTCAACTCGCCCCAAATTTCAAATTATTTCATTAAGTTAAGTTTATGATAATTTTTGTCATTAATTGGCTGTTATCAGCAAAGTGTTTAGACAGACAGTCCTCCAGTAAGCCAAGCAGCCACACATCAGATGACTTCATGCCAGGCTGGGCGTAGGTTTTCAGACAGCATATCTTATCGACTTCATATCAACAAGCTGGTTCCTCAGTTTGTGTTCAGTTAGTGTAAGCCAGTTCATCTGCCACTCATACTGTAGCCCTCACATGTTTAACTAGTAATTTCGAAAATATGCAGATGGACCATCAGAGTGACACCAAGCAGAACAAATGGACTGAAACCAGGAGGGAGACTAACCCTAGTACAGTTCAGCATGTAAACCAAGCTGTGGGAAAAATTGTGATTGAAACATTGAAGCAGTGATGAAGCTGCTGTACTAAATGCCATGTGTTCTACTGAGGAGGAAAAACCTGAATAAGGATCCAGCACTGCCAGCTGCTTAATAGCTAACATATAATTCATATCATATAGTAGTGGGAATTTATTGAAATAGAAACCTACTAAACAACCTCAGAGATAATCCCACTATCATTCATGACCATCTCAGAATAATCAATCAGACCTTAAACAGAGCAGTCCTAATCCCAAACTGAACTGTGTTTGCTTTTACAGGAGTGATATAAAACATTTGATGATTTGATCAGTAAGATATTTTTAATATTAGAAACATATTGCAGGATTCTTTCTGCTGACACTTGACGTCAACCAGTTATTGAGTAAACTGACTCTCTTCAGGGTTTAAAGATTCCATATGTGAGATTTTATTTAACGTATTATTTTTATGTATTAATCACTTTTTTTGCCACTGTCAGTCCCTCCAGAAAGTTGCGATCTCAATGATTAATGCAAATCGCAATTCAACCGGATTCTGCATCTTTTCTGCAAATTTGACCAATCATTGTAGTTTCTTGCACTAAACATTGAGCCATATTTCACCAAACTCACTTCCTTGTTTCTAGTAGTGAAGATGCAGACCATGCACACGTGTCACACAAACATATCACATTTACACTCCAGTGCAATTTCATTCTAACTAGAACAAGTTGCCTTCAATTTATAATGAATTATATAAAAAATATTAACCCAACTATATTTGCAATCTCGACTTTCTCCCATAATTTCACTGCAAAGAAAATGCCTAAAAGCATCGCAACACACATCACAATTTTTAGAAAAGTTGGGGTGAAATAAGGGCTTTTAGGCCGCAACAATCCCCAAAAGAAAGCTGAGAAATCCTGGAGGGACTGCAAATGTGTGAATGGAACTTAAAAAATAGAGCTTCCTTGACTTTCTCAGTTACCTTTGGACAAAATTGTATGCGTTTCAATGGATGCAACGTTTCCGCGGGCTGTAGTATGCCTTCTTTCTCCGCTTCAATACAGTCAGCAGTATGCGACACTAGCAAACGAATGACTGGCACCCACCACAACACAGAGTCCGACACAGAGTCCGACACTCTTGCAAAGCTTGAAAAAATATATTGTGATACAGTGGTTTAGCTGACAAAAGTTAGCTTCCTAACATGGACAAATTGCTAGCTAATGTATGAAAATACTATGTACAGCCCCCTTATCCAGACACCTCAAAGACCAGCAGAAATGCAAATATCACACTCAAATGATCAAAATAATCAGCTGCATATAAGTCTCTATCTGGAATCATAAGAAGAAAGGATTTTGACTATGAACAGTAAAACTTGTCTGCTGGTAGACGGCGCAGCTCGTCAGTCCGCCAGTCAGTCAGAATGGTGTCATGTGTATCTAATTACCTGCAGTCTTTAATCACTGACACTGCTGCTAACAAGCCCCAGAGTGCCGCACGCCGAGGGAGACAGAGACGAGACGAATAGAGAGGGGGAGTTCTGTCGGAGTGACAGGATGGAAGCAAAAACACAGAGAGCAAAGTCTTTCTGTAGGACACAACAAGACAGTCGGGCTGTGCTCTCACTATTCTGTTTTTATCTAGGATAACCCAACACATTGTTTTCCTTAAATTAAACTAACAACTGAAAGGTGTAAATTACAGACACCAAGTATGTTGTTGTTGCTGTCAGCTGCCCACTTAGCGTGAAATCCTGCCTCTTCCTCCAGCATTGAGTCCCAAAACCTGAGAGTAAGACAATGCCCACACGAAACCAGCTAAATCTAAAAATGCCATATACATGTGTGAAAATGACACTTGCTAAGATTTCTGTTCACGGTGAAGTGTCTGAACAAGAGGGAAAAGGCTAAATTCCTTATTACTTGTGTGTGTTTTTGCCAGACATTTGAATGTGTATGTTACATGTTGACCAAGACAAAAGGTATTTCTTCACCCCTGTACCGAGACATCAATCAGATCACTATTTTATGTTTCTGAACCCTTCAGCCTATATTTGTATCTCAGAATGAGTGATTGCAGAGGAAGACAGAGGCGATAGAAAGTTGTCTTCTCCCATACTCGGTCAGTATCTCAGTGTGCATTGGCTGCAGGGTTATAGATGGGTGGCTGGTTGTTCTAAAATTACTTAATTAAAACTCTGTATGGTGCTGGAAGACAGAACTCATATCCAGTCCACTGTTTACAGCGCTGGACTTCAGCACAGTGAAAGCAAAAGAAAGAAATAGAAACTTTCTCACCTTTTTTTTAGGTTAATTAGCTTCAGACAGAGTAGCTTTTGTGTACAAGGTTCGCAAGTAAACCTGTGATAAAAGAAGTGAACTAGCTCACTGTTTATTTTCAAACACATGCAACTCACAGCTGTGCCCTGTAATTTGGTTTTTAACTATTTTTTTTATATAGTTTTAATGGAAATGGAAATATAATAAAAACCCAAACCAATCTACATTTATACATTAAATACGTTTTCATTGCCTGATCTCTGGTTATATTTAAGCTAATGACTAGCTGTATCAAATCTTGACACACACAATAACAATCCCATAGTGTCATTATTACTGATCTTTTACTATAATTGTGCAAGAGTACTTTCATAACGTTTATCAGATTTTCACAACACTATTTGCAGCATAAGCAGAAAAAACGGTGCCATGCCAACGTCCCATTATTCCGAAACCCCAGTAGTCTGAAAAATGTCCCACTGGACCAAAAGCCCATTTATGTGACAGCCCGTTATTTCGCTCATTGCTCTAAAGGCTTGTTGTTCCAAAATACAAACTCTGGTATTATCAACTTACGTATGTATTTAACTTAACTGACACAATTAACATACTTATTTTAACCCAAACCATGATGTTTTCCTAAACCTAACAAAGTAGTTTTGGTTCCTACACTCCAGCCAACTTTGTCCTTTACCACATGTAAAAAACATTGGGGCCTTACAGAGTGATGGGGTTCTTTTCAGGATAACGGGTTGGACAAATGGACTTTGGGTCCAATGGGACATTATTTGGACTATTGGGGTTTCAGAATATTGGACTGTCAGAACAATGGGTGTCCCTTAAAGTCAAACCAAGACATCTGCATACATAAAATGAGATTTGCAAAAATACAACCCATATTTTATAGGAATAGTTCGGATGACTCTGATGAAGGCTACAAGCTGAAATGCGTTGGTAAAATTGTTCTAAGTGCAGCTGGATTTTTGACCTCTTCAGACTTTTTTACCTTTCAGTGCACCTTGGAAGTAGGTTAAGTTGTGTCAGAAACCCTTACTCTCAAACGAATAGTTCGACATGTTTATTCACTTTCTTATTCACTTTCTTGCGGAGAGTTCGATTGATATCACTCTCATGTCTTTTCTGTAAATGCCAAGTTAAGGCTAGCAGATGGTTAGCTTAGAAAGAGCACATTACATTTTAGAACCACAACTTATCCTATTTAACATG
Organism: Morone saxatilis; assembly: GCF_004916995.1. Classification (NCBI taxonomy): domain Eukaryota; kingdom Metazoa; phylum Chordata; class Actinopteri; family Moronidae; genus Morone; species Morone saxatilis. The sequence goes on along the minus strand of NW_023339762.1, from coordinate 4,526,781 downwards.
TTAATCAGTGAGCTTTAGAGATGTTTGCAGGCAGATTTTGTTTTACCTTTGGGCAGAGCCAGGCTAGCTGTTTCCTCCTGCATCCAGTCTCTAAGTTAAGCTAACCATTTTAGCTTCATATTTAGTGCACAGACATGAGAGCAAATGTGAACGTATTGCGATGTCACCCATTGGTTTGTGGAGTAGCGCTTTGGTCTACAAACCGAAGCATTTATAGAATTACCATAAAATGACTTGACTAGGCAAGCAGTTTTGCGTGATACACCATGGCTCCTGTAGTTTTCAGTAACAAACAGAACTCAACACTGAATGAGTTAACGTTGTGGTGCAGGAGTGATTCGATGTGACGGAAACAGCAGAGTGAAAAGTAAAAAGGATTCAGTGCAGGTTCCTTTGGTGGCCTACAGAAGAAAGAGCGAGGGAGGGAGGAGACCAGAGGGGATTGAAGTCTCTTTGTTCGCTTTCTTGGTCGTCTGGATTTGGATCAAAGGCTGAGAGTTAAGACGCCCTTTGAAGACGTTTTCCTCACCTGATGCTTTCTGCCCTCTGCTGGGTCAGGATCAATCCCCACTCTTTTCGGCTCATTCACTCGGAATGTGCATGGTATAAAAACTGCATGAGCCCAGAGCTGCAATGGGAGCCTTTAGATACAGGGTTTTATAAACATGCTTTTTTTAAGGATAGAAGAGGGAAGGATGGTTGGATTTGTGCAGCACATTTTTAAATAACTTCTTTATACAGTAAGAGTAGAATATAAGTCTTTTATCTTGCGTAACCTCAATTTTTTATTTCAAAAGATTCAAAATATATGAACTTTGCAAACAAGCAACCAAAGTTTCTTTATACTACAGAGATTTTATTATACAATAACTTGAATAAAAATCCTCTCAATCAGCTGCTCTGTCTTTCCTTCCTCCCTTCTCCCCATCCACCTTCATTTATCTCCCTCCCCCTCTCCGCAGTGGAAGCTGCACCAAGGCTTTTTAAACTGGGCCTCTGTGCTCGCAGGGCAGGACTCCTTGGCCGATCCACATTTGGCAGCACAGCAGAAACAAAGCTGAGCCGCCTGTGGGATGAGTTGGCATTTGGCACCCTCACCCACCTATCCTCCCCCTTCTGTTTCTCCATCATGTCGCTCATTGCTTCACCCCTTCTGTATATTCTCTACCCTTTCCTCTTCAACTACCCCTCGTTTTCCCCTTCAGTCTCTCTCAGCTCTCTCTACCTGCTCCCGTATCTTTCTGCTTTACTCTCAGTTAGTGTTTCCCCAGTTCTTCTCCATGCTTGTGTAATCGTGTCTGTTCTACCCGCACTCTCCTCTCTCCATCCTTTCCTCATCTCTTGATCTGCTCTCCAAAGCAGATAGAGCTCTCATTGTGCGACAGAGAAAATGATAGACAGACAATAGGAGATCAAACCAGATTCACAGAAGTTAAGGATTATAGAGTTAGGTCAGATATGGCACTAAAAGAGGATATCAGTGTAAAAGAGAAGTGAGGCACGCCTCTCTTGGGAAAGTTGATGGAGGGAGAGATGTGAGGCGAAGATACTGTGTAATGTGAAAGACACAGGTGCATGAGGTGTTCTAAAAACAATGGGAAGTTGGTTTGGTCCATTTGGCCCATGTCAACACTACAATTAAGGTACTTAAACTGTCCAACTGCCAGGCGAGGGTGTAAGGCCGAGAGATGTTCTGATGCAATTTTTTCCTTCTCAATACCGATTCTGAACTTTGGCCAATATTGAGTGCCGATCTGATGTGTGTTTAAAAAAAATAATAAAAAAAATAAATAAATACTCCTAACCCTAACCCTACCCATACTACTATACTCTTAAACCTGTGTGATTTCGACCATTGTTGTACGACCTTGCTCAGGTTAAACCCTTTAGTACAGTCAGAGTAGGGCTGGTCATGACTTCGCTATCCAGCCCCCCAAAAAAAGGCTAATAGGACACTGTTGGGAAGTAGCTGGGGCCTGTTTCAGGGTTAATAAACTCGCTGATACCCGATACTGCATTTTAGGCAGTATTGGATGAATTTCCAAACAGGTCTGCTAAGGACAAAGGGTGCTGAATGTTGTACAGATTGTAAGGCAAATTGTAATTTTGGTCGATATAAATAAAATGTAATAATAAAAGACACTCATTCCAGAACCTCCCTAAGAATCATCAGGTTTTAATTTTTTTTTCAGTATTAAAGTAATTCAGTGAGTTTGTTGTACATCAGTGAATACACTGCAAACAGCAACTGCAAATAGCCAATAAGACAAACTTTTAATGGTGCCAGTTCGCCAAAACAAATGTGGGCTAAAAACACAGACTCAAGTTGTAACCCACAACTCACTGAATCCATTGCAACATTATACTTCCTGTTTTCACCCCCCCGCGATAGCTCCAAACCTCAGAGCGTTGTTATCCCCCAAAAAAGCTGTGAGACAAAGATTATGATGGGAGTGACAAACCCCCGGTGTCTGACTTTGACTCTTTGTGGAGTAAACAACCCTTCAAACTCTACGCATATAAACCACAAACTCACCAAAGTAACCAAAAAGCACCTCAGTTCTAAAAATGAACGGTTGTTAGCAACCTTCACAATCACCTTCACAGAGCCTGCACACAGGTCTTAAGCAGCCCTCGGACAATAGATTGATGTTATGAGAAAGGAAAAGATTGAGAACCAAAGGCCAAGGAAATTATGAGTCTAAACAAGTCATCAGGAACAAAGCAAATCCTTTAATCAGTCCCGCCAGATTCTCTACTTTAGTGCCAGAGGTGTGAGAGGCAATCATTGATTCACTGATGTGACCTTTTCAACCACTCTCTCTCTCACACACAAAGACCCTCTTAAGAATCTGAACAAACAAACAGTGATGAGATCAGAGCTGTATTGTGTCCTGAACAGATTATACCCAGTGAGTTGTGTGCGCCGTGGGTGTGTGTGTGTGTATGCAGGGGGAAATTACGAATGGGAGATGTGGAGTAAAGTGTATTACAAACTTTTTTACTGGATAATTGAAAACATGGGGAAAAGGGGTAGGCTGGCAGCATGTCACAACAGCCCAGTGTTGAAGAAAATACTGAATCCTGCTAAATTGTGTTCTCATACTGAGCTCATGTACTTTACAGCAGCGGGATGTCACATAACCTCCTGTTAGTTGTCAGTAGTTTGGAGATCTTTTAAACAACCTTCAATTTATTACAGTCAGAAAGTGAGAAACATCTGATTTAATTAAAACGTGCTTTTAAAGTCATTGTTAGAACTGTAATGCTATTATGTGTGCTCATATGGCACTCTGTATTGGCAAGTACCCAAATGTAAGTACTTGTATTTGGTATTATGATATGAGTGCATCCCTTTCCATTTTCACAAGTTTATACATGTTGGTACTCAGTTCAACCTACAGTAAAACGCCAGGGTAGCCTGCTGGAATGATCTGAGGTGTGAAGTATTTTCCATGTTATAGTCTGGGTTATTGATAGTAGCAATTAATACAGATATATCTGTCTGGCTTTCAGAGCTTACTTTCTGTGCTGTATTGGAACAAACACGTTACTCTGCACTACGTACTCACAGTAAAGCTACTTTGCAGTAGTCTGCCTGGGGTCTCCATACCACCAAAACTGCCCCTGTTTGAGGTATGGAACCAAAGACCAAAGTGAGGCACTTCAACATTGCTGAATATGTTTTTTTTTTCTGGGCCGATACCAATTATTACTAATCAAAGAGACAGAGAGAAGTTGTTGCAAAGAAGCTGCAGTGACAAGAAAGTAAAAATGTTTTATTCAAAAAAACCTACCTACGCTATGTGGTAAAACTGCCTATGACCTCATAAAAGTTGCCCACATCTCCATTTTCTTTTTTCAACGATTGATACAGGTCTGGTTTTGTGCTAATTGACAACGTTTTCCAGTTTGGCAAAAACCAATCGACCAATCAGAGGTTTGGAGGCTAAGAATGGGGATGTGATTATACTGCGCCACGGCCAGAAGAATAGCTACATCCAGTTCAGTTAGCTTATAAGGCTAACAACACAAACTCACAACACAATGTGAATATGAATGTCCTCTGCAGAATGTTGTTGTAACACCTCTATTCACTTACACTATTTGTTCGCATTGTTATGTTTTTTACATTTTGAGAGAGAGTGCGTCTCTGTCTCATCCTCACCTGTCGTACAGCGGCCACAGACTCTTCCCTCTGTTAGTAGCCAGGACTTCTTGTGTCGTATATCTCTGTGGTTAGACTGTGGTCACTGGTATTTGGTCAGGATCTGGCCTGTCAGAACTGGAGAGACAGAAATTTGCCTGTAACATGTAATTTTGAGAGCGAAGGTAATTAATCATGTGACATCTGACAATGTGGGTTTTGGAAGCGACATCCATTATCTCTCTATGAAATGTGCATGATGCTGGATTACACCATCAGTAGCTCAGGAAGTACCTCGCCACAGCGCTCGAAAAGTGAGCCTCATCAGCGTCAAAAAGCAGTGGGGTTGCCATGGCGAGCATAGCCGCGGTAGATGATTGGCAGTGCTGATGATCAGAAGTAAAGCTGTTCAGTGTTTGTTCTTCCACAAGCTTCATATTGGGAGAGAATCTAGCAGCGGCTGCTAATTCCAGACTTTTTCTCTCTTAATGAGCATCGGTTGGGAGCTGCCACTCAGGAGAGGATGAGAGTACTGTGATTAGTATCTGTGCACACCCTCGGTGTGTATTATTGGAGGAGTGGGGGTCTTCTGTTATGAGCCTGAAAACACCAGGGGCACTTAAGACATGACATTAACGTGTCTCATAATTAACACCGTGGCCTTGCCGTGTGTGTGTGCATAAGTAAATAAATAAGTCTAAAGGTCTCTCTGGGAATCAACCAGGATGGAGTAGACTCAAACAGTGACTGCATTTATCTTATTTGTGGTTTGTGTGCTTTGTATTATCTGCACTTTTATGTGATTATTTAGATTCAAATTCACCAGCTAACAAACTAATGAAAGAGCCCAGTGATAATTCATCTTAACCGAGGCCAGGACCAGCCTGCTGCACATAGAGGCAAAAATGAGGTGTCTTGCTCTCGTTTAACATTCTGTAATAAAGCACTAAACAAGCAGTTTACCTCTGCTGAGATCAAGGATACAGTAACCCCAGTTACCACTCAGTTGCCCCTGGTTACAGTATCCCTCTGCTCTCCTCCCATGAGGCCTTATGGGCTGCTGTTGCCATGACACTAATGTTACCTCCCCACCCTCACCCCCTCTGTCTAAATAAATTCCTCTGAACAAGACTTACAGCACATTTCTGAGGCCTTGTATTTGTCGCAACCTGTGGGCAGCTGTTGGCCTTCAGATTGTAATCTGCTCTGAGGTGTCACCATCTGAGGTGGTTAGTCAATCATCAATACAGAAAGCGTAACTAAATCATGGATGTATTAAAAAGAACTGGATCCAGCGTCTGGGGCGGGCTTCGTTCGTTCCTATGGAACGTGCTCAGTAGCGCAAAAAGCCAAAAAGTTCTGTATTGCACAATAGACTTCTGCCAGCCGAGCCGCTAACTTTTTAACGATTTCATGGCCGTCCTGGACTGTCTTGTTGCCCAGAAAGGGGAGGACAGCAGGAAATGGTCTTGAAATACAGGAGAAACCCGACTACTCGATCATAATGAAAATGAGTTGCAGCCTGTGATAAGCAAGAAAGTCCCGTGTTGGTGTTGGAGTAGCTGTAATTTTCCAGTTCTTTCGATTCTTTCACAGCATATGCAGCAGCTGACCCTCATGTTTGGTAAAGCAGTCTGTCACATGCGTGCCATCACTATCACCTCTGATCTTAGTGTGATTTTAATTTTTATTTGATATTTGCCTCCCTCCACAGCTGCATCTATGCCTCTGCACTCACATCATAGCTGCACCCAGATTGCCAACACACTTCACTGATTCACTCTCGAGTTAGATGTAATATTCACCTCACAGCTGGCATCTAGTACGACATCTGTTACCTACAGACACACACCCACTTCACGTCGGCCAGAGAACTGGTGTCAAAGAGAGAGAAATTGTAATTGTAGCTCAGCGAGAACAACGTGGGTTTAAACGCCAGACCGGGTCCTCTCTGCATGGATCTGGGTTTTTGAGTTTGAGGTTTTCTTTCAGTGATGACAGGCCCGTTGTTGTCCCCTCCCTTCAAAACCAATGCATGCTGGGATAACCTCTAGTCCCCAGTGACCAGGCGAAGGAACAGGCACATGAACAAAATGAATACATTTGAATTCTAGATGTCAGTCAGACACAGCAGGACATTCTCATGCAAATACTTCAAGAACAATTCGACATTATTGGTGTTCAATTCAGCCACAGACTCAGATAAACTAATGGATGCACTGACAAATCAGCATGCTGGCTCTCCCTGCGCTGCACCTTATGTCTGTATCTTGTATTTAAATCACACTGCTGCCAGAATGAGCAGAGAAAAACACTTGTCAGGTTAAAGGCCAGAAATTCCATTTTCAGCTGACACCTTAGCAGCTCATATAAATTCAGTCACAGCAACACGTCGCACACGCTTCATCCTCTGCTGTCGATTTTCCGACTCGAGGCTAAAACGGACTCTGTTATCACTAAAGTACTGAACGGTGTAGAGGTGGCAGTATACACGCTATCTCCTGCTCTTTGCTGACACTCAGGCAGGATGACAATAGAATAGTCTGTCCCTAAATTGGTATGAAGAAATGTTATCTAGGGGTCCCAGAGTCCAATATAAAGTCTTACAGAAACAAAACTGTCAGTGTAAAGTTTCATTATTATTTAAAAAAGTATATGTGCCTGTTACTGAAGGATGCCGCAGTCACCTTAATGTCATCCACGCTTTGGAGCGAGTGTGTGTGCGTCTTGTAAACCGTCCTCCTCGAAGCCTCTCATCCTCCTTCAGCGCATCGGCTTCGCTCACTCGCAGAAAATGAATATAGGCTAACTTTGACCCGTCTCTTCGGCTCTCCTCTCCTCTTCTCATCTCTTTTATGAGGATGCAGAGGGAGAGAGAGGGGGGATAGGAGGGGGTGGAAATGTAATTGAAACATTTTAATCCCCTATGGAAATAAAAAGATTTTTTTCATTAGTAGTTCTGTGTGAAGAAGTAAGGAAGGAAGGACAGAGGGTTCAGGGTGGAAAACAGAGGGAGATGAAGGCCTGGAGAACAGGGAGCAAAGGGAATGATTAAAAACCCATTCCTGATCACACACGGCCATAACTCATTCTCATTTTCTCTCCTATTTCTGATTCCTCCCCTCGTTCCCTCTATCCAGTCTTTCCTCAGTTGAACTCCCCTCCCCTCTCATCCCCTCCCCTCTCCCATCGCCACTCTTCAGTGTCTCTTTTTTTCTCTGCCTGTCTGATGTTTCTACAGCTCTATTAATCAGGCAGGCAGTGACAACAATGCTGGCCATGTGAAATTCTTTGTGATATAAAGCGCCATTCTAACCTGTTAAGTGTAATCGTTGCTGTTGTGGAGCACTTTGTGTCATCCCAAACATCAGGTAAGATTTTGGTGAAAGGTCTCATCTGGAACCCTCTGACAGTAACCCAGGCCTGTTAAAGAGAAGTGTAAATGTCTCCCTTGCAGTCAGAGGCAATAAATAGTAACTTCTCCATCCTCACATCTAGAGTGTTTCATTTTGAAGGACCAACTGAATTCCGCTTACCTTCCAAATGTGTAGGAGAAACTAAGGTGGCCTTGAAACTCACAAAAAAAGCCCCATTTAGAGCCAGTGTTTGGTTTTTCTGTTCCAGGCTAGCGGAGAAACAGGGCGGTTCAAAATGGCGGACTCTGTAGAAGAACAACCGCTTCCTGTGTAGATAAAAACAGCTCATTCTAAAGTCACAAGAACACAATGATTCTTATATTCAGGTAATTATACACTAATGAAAACACAGCTTTGAATACGATACTATTTCTGCCAATAGATCCTCCTAAATCTTATACACTCAACCTTTAAATGAAAGAAGATACTTTCATGCTTGTAATGAGAACAAATCGGTCTATGCATTAACACAATATGGACAGCCACCCTGGTATGCTTATTAATCTGCCGAACCACCAGGGCGCCATGTGATAACATTAACAACAAAGAGGCCCGGCACGACACACAGAAATGACCTCGTTTAGTGCTCTGATGTTCTATTATCTGCCATTAAACACCATCACACTGCATTAAAAAAACACCGTTGTGGGCAATGGTAGTCAATTACTGGCTGGTGAAGGAGCATATCTGGCTGTAACAGGAACCATAAAACACCATTTGTGCAAATGAGGCCTCCCCAAAGGGCTGATTGAAGCAGGGGAGGTTGCCAGTAGGTTTCAGATGGTAGGATCTGCAGCGGAGACAGGCACCTGAATGCATCATCCTCGCTAGCGCACTGACACGCTGCTATTATCTGCCATCACCTAGGATTACTCATCATTAGGATAGACCCACACACACAGACACAGAGTAATTCCTGAACTTTACGTATAAACCCCCCCACACACACATATTCTCAACACCATTACACCCATTGTGTTGTGTGCAGTCACACTCTTCTAATAATAACATTATTATGTTCAGCCAGCAGATTGATGATGATTACATCATTCCACTCTCAGAAAATACAGACAGAAAATAGATAAGAGTGAATGATGATCATCTAGCGAGACTCATCTCTTCATCCAGACAGACAGACCAACAGACAGTGTATTGTTTACACCAGGGAATCTGTCACTGGGGAGATGGAGAGATGATCATATCCTTCTCATCAAGACAAATTATGACCCACATTTCAGATTTTATTAAAAATTAACAGGATTGTGATGCTTTAGCTGCACACAAAGCAGCTTGTTGAGTTTAGGCACATCACGCGCTGCGTATCAATGTTTACTTTGTTACCTTTCTAGACATTTGAACAGCGTTCATGTTGTTGACCACAGTGATGGCTGTGCATGTTACTGTTGCTCATAAATACAAATTGATTGGCCACATTGGGGCAAAACCTGAAATAATTGCCAGGTTTTAGTGCTGGGCTGGTGCCTTGGAAGATGACAGAGATTATAGTTATTTATTGTCAGAGTTGCTGTCATGGGCCCAAAAGGTGTAGTAGCATCTTTGCTGCACTGACATTTTTGCTGACCATTATTGAAAGATTGTTAGATTGATTTGCTCTGGTGTTCAATCATTTCTGTTCACAATGAAAAACAACTTGCAAAGGATTGAAAGTTGTTTCAGGTGTTGACAGTGAACACTAAAGCCGGCCTCAGACGGCAGGAGTTTTGTGTCAATTTACCTCCCAACAATTGTAGGAGGAATCTGGTCTGGGACCTTGCTCAATACCAATGTTTCAGCCTACATTATTTGTTGCTTAAAATTGCTATATAAATATATCATATCGGTCGAACCACTAGACCAGACACGTATTCTACTTGGAGCAGAGTGGCAAGGCACTTCTTTGGGCGTGATCACCTTTGGCAACTGCAGGAGGGCTGGAATGTGTTGCGGCAGTGCCCGGTGGAATCTGGGAGTTAGGTGAACGCAGTGTTTTCAGCAGGCAGCTCAAGCCTTGGGTGTCAGAAGAATTCCTCAGATCAAGCTTTTAAAACCGGAATCCAAAAGGCTTCCTGGTGGCCAATTATGTCCCAGGTTCGAGTCCAGCCAAGGATCATTGTTGCATGTCATCCTCCTTCTGTCTCTCCCTCCATTTCCCATGATCTAACTCTCTTTAATAAATGCTAAAAGAGGGAAAAAAACAACCAAACCAAATACTTTCTGTAAGGTAGGAAATCCATTAAAAAGCCTGCTGAAATATGTTAAAGGGCTAAAATAATGAAAATGATTGGTATGGTCCCTTAAAATCCCTACGTACAATTTCAATATTGGATCTTTTTTCTGACCTGGTCCCAGTTTTACTCTTTACTTTTTCTATTCTTTTTTTTACAGGTAACAGTTACAAGGTCTCATGGTTTCAATCTGCTTGTGACCTGGAAAAACAAAAAGAGAGTATTAGGATTTGTTCCCTTGTCGTAGACATAATGAAACAAAAAGAAAAGGTGCTTGCCCTACTTTTTGAAAATTAATCAATATATATGATTTTAACAGACCAGGTTCTATTTGAAGTATTCATACAGTTTCATGTAAGACTATTCATTAAGGCCTCACATGTCCTCCAACTCAAGGTTGTGAATGAATGATTAGAGCCGTGAATTTAACTGATCACTGCTGTTTATTGAATCCTGTTGTCTATAAACGCTGTGTTCACACTTTACTGTGCATCTAGTAGAGTTGATGACCCAGTTTGCAGAGTAATGGAGCGATCATCTTGAAGTTCTACCTTGGTATGCGTCGTCAGGGTAGTCACCTGGCTAGTCTACTCTATATAATGTCAGTGGTCTCATCTGACCTCACAAAGTGGACAGAGCTTCGGGTCTGTGAAGTGAAGCCAATGCGGAAGTATCTTAAACATGCATTCTATGTAATGGCCAGCAGGGGGCAGCTCCATCGGCTTCAACAAAAGAGCGATAGCATTGAGCCTTATGGAAAAACGTTAGGGGTTCTCACTTGATTTATGAGCTCAGTAAACAGTTTCCTAATGAGTTCATGGTCTCAATCTCTAGTTTCCAGTCCTTCTCCATACACATGATTGTTCATTTAGTAAATGGTGTCGCCATTTAGAGTAAAATACGACCTATAAAGCAGGGTAATGCTGTACGGCAGGGCTACTTGTGAATTCTACAGGCTCATGCTCAGGTGATCCGTATACGCTCAACAAACCGCCATAACACTTCAGATAAACTGTCCTAAACCTAGGCAATGCTGGCATCAGATATGGACTCCAGACTTCCTGTTACTGTGTCTGACTATTTCTTCGCGCTTCCAAATTTTTATGAACATATTTTAGGTGTATTGTTGTATCTGCTACAGAAAGTCGAGAAGCTTACACTGTAGCATAAATGGGCAGAAACAAATAGGTGCGACTGCCCTTACAAGCCAGTTTTTTGGATTGCTTGCCCAAGGCTGACTTTGCTTAATCTTACTGGTGTTGTGTTATCTGTGAACTGACGAGCATCTGTTTACTTCTAATGTGAAATCAGACTGTGCAAAGCACACTACTCAAATAAAGGTGAATACTTCTAATCCAGTGTCATGCTCAAGGACACTCTTAGCACGAAAGGCAGTCAGCGGCCAACCAGAAGCATTCCTGAAGCTGATTTGGTTTAGAAAGTAAGACACTGCTGTTCCATTTTTTAAAAGGCTGTTTCTTGACGTGGGAGTGCTTAAGGGGAGATGCAAAATTCATATATATAATGTGTGTAGGGTGGTGATGTTCTGTGTGTGTGTGTGTGTGTGTGTGTGTGTTCCAGGTGGGCTCAGTAAATAGAAAGGAAAAAAGGACAGGAGCTGACAGCCCCAGAAGAATCACTCTGTTTCTCATTCTTATCCAGATGAAAACAGCTTCACTGGCAGCCCAAACAGCCACGACACACACACACACCACACACACACACACACACACACACAAAAACACAGCCACACAACCACACACTTCCTAAACCCGTGCTGATAAGAATTATTTGCAAAAGTGAGATAATTTAGACAAAGGGGGAAAATACCAGCTCTATAGTGCAGATCTCTGACTCTCTCTGAAAGCAGGTAATTGTGGCTGTAGAGACAATAAAGAGAGAAAGAAAAAGATGAGAAAGACAAGAAATAATTAAACCAAGACACTGGAAGTTGGTATGTGAGTAGGAGAGGAAGATAAGGAAACAGGAAAGAAAATAACCGAGGAATAAAGGGGAAAAAAGAGAAACCAAGGAATGGGAAAAGAGGCAGAAGTGTGTGTGTGTTAATAGTGTACAGAGGGAGAAAGAGATGGTGATATCATGAGTCTGAAAGGAGGGTCAATTCCCCTCTTCTTGTTGCTATGACAACCCATCATGTAGCGCCCCCAAAAATAATGATAAACAGCAAGAAAGAGAGAGAGAGAGAGAGAGAGAGAGAGGAGAGAATTGAGAGAGGGAACCAAGAGCAAACATCTTTAGAAACAAACATGATTAGATGTTTGTAACAACATGTGGAGACGGGCTGTATGTGTGTCAGACGTGTAGTGAAGGAAAGAGCAGTGAAGGCTCGCTCGGTCTCTTCCTCCTCATCGCTGTGTGCAGGATGTGGAGCCCAGCAGGAAGAAGGAAGTGCTAATTGCTTCTCTTTAGTCTGCACTGAGAAAAGAGAGAGCAGTTAGCGCAGTAGGTCCCCCGCTCTGACCGTCCTCTCACTCTTTTCTTTCTCACACATACACACCAGATCTGTATTAGTGAATATCTTGTGTGGCAAATCCTGACATCTCTACCCTGGAGTGTTCACCCACAACCCTTTCATACTGTCCTGATGGTCCAGAATACATGGCCTCCCTCGGCGCTAGTCAAACTGAGGCTCCACTCGCTGATGCACAAATGCTGGTGTTATTCCAGAGCGGGGATTAGTCTCTCCCAGTGTGGGGGGCAGGGGATTTTTTTTCTCAAAGCCAAGACTTGAGTGGAGTAAACCTGGACTGGAGACAGCAATGTGTAGGGTTTGTGTTAGTGTGGGCATGTTACAACAGGTTGAGGTCATATTTAGGGACATATCTGAAACAGGTCTGTTGAAAACCTACCTGAACCCTTAGTGCATAATTTCATTTTAATAAAATAACCATCAGAGAGAGCCAAGACCAAAAATCAACCTGAACAGAGTAGCAGGTACAAAGGACGAGGATTCCGTCTTTGAGTTTCAGAGACTTTGTTGACTTTTAAAGGTCCCGTGTGTAACATTTAGGTGGATCTGTCGGCAGAAATGGAATCTAATATTCATAGCTTTTATGTGTGTTTAGTTTATGTTTAGTGCACATGGTCTAAATGATGTAATTGGTAATTGTTGATTTGTTAATTTGAATATTATTTTAAAGTTAAACTAGTTCAGTAGTACTGGATCAGAATGTCAAATCAGATCCATCTATACTTATAAACACTCCCCGTAAACACAAAGTGTTTGATGAGAGCAAAGGCGGCCTGTTTTATTTGATGGTGACTTTAATGCCGGTTGGTCTCTCTGCAAAAAAAACAAAATTTAAATCAGTCCTGCTTGCATTGAGCATAGAAACCTGTCATGTTTACAAAGAATCAAATCTTGAATCACTTCACTGCGGTTAGGCAGCCTGAAAATGACGGGGTGCGTCTGTGGCATTTTCGCCACCTGTAATTTGCGACACTACAGATGGCACCATCTGCCTTTTTTCATGATTGGCTGAACAAAGAGGTTTTTAGTGATTTCCTTTTTGGTATTTTCTAAGTGATGAACTTTGAAAATGCCATCCTGTTTATGACTCCTCTTCGGGGTGGCAGAACCACGGCCCAATGGCATTACAAGGAAATAAATCAGGGTTTCATTTCATTTCTAATGTGGAGGGAAGATTTGTTTTTGCCCAAACAAGTCTAAATCAATGATTCTGTGAGCTATGTAGTAATTGTTATTTCATGAATTTATGATTTATTCAGAAAAAATTGTACTTGCAGATTATGTGATCTAATTCTAATAAGCCAGTCCCCAGCTGACAAGCAGATCTGAAATGACTGTAACACAGGTTTGCACGAGTACATTGTACTTAAAACGAAGCAGCAGGCTGGGTAACAATATACTGTCAGTAAAAGTGGGTAAATAAAACAACAAACGATTATCTCTTCAGAGAGAGAGACTCATACGGGCCTCATCGAAAACAAATAGAAAGCAGGAAGAAAAGAGACAGAGAGCCAGCAGGTTCTCCACCTAAACCCTCGCACTGATTATGTACACAGTACACTCTGTCCATGTAGTCCTGTCCTGTGTGTGTGTGTGTGATTTCCATAATTGAATCTTGCCATGCAATTACATTAGCATTAGTACAGGACCTTTTATTAGTACAAAATGAAAACGATTCAACATGCAGCAATGCAAACAGGGAATTGAATTCACCTGAGGAGACACGACATACATAATCAGAGCTGCACTGCTCAGCTCTTCTTTCAGTGGGAAGTAACTGTTGACTTCAGAGGACTTAGAAATAATGGTCCACACATATCCACCTCATTCCTAGTCCCATGGTACCTTGTGTCTTCCCTTTCCCTAGAGATTTGTGGGAAATAAATGATGTGGGAACACAGCCTGTCACACCTTAAAGGGAAAGTTAGACACTTGCTTTCTTGTTGGAAAAGGAGGTTAGCTTATAGCACAAAGACTGGAAACAGGGGGGCCTGGCTCTGTCTAAAGGAAACTAAATCCACCTAGCAGCACCTTTAAATCTCACTAATGAATACGTTTTACCCCTTTTTAAAAAAAATCCATATAAGGGTGATTTCTCATCTTTGTTTTTGTATGGATTAAACAAGTGAGATATAACATTTTCCCAAATCTTGTATTTTGCAGCTGCGTTTTGCCTGGACTGCTTGCTCATCTCCTCACTGCTGTTTTAGAAGCCAGTTTTGAGTTTGGGTCATTTCCTTTGCATCAAAATGATTTCCCTGTGTGGACCATTTTGGACAGTAAAATAATGGTAATTTCAGCAAATAGGGCAAATCGAAAGTGCCTAATTTGGAGGAGACAGGATGCTCTTGGCTGTTGCACCACCTCCTCTGCTGCCAACTTATGAGGTTGGTGAGGAGAATAGTTGTTGTCAGGGTTGTTGTACAGAAGTTTCGAGGTGATTTGGTGGCAACAGAACCAGGACTTAGATAATGGGCAGCAGCTGATATGTTCTATGAATGCTGTTCATGCTTGCTATCCTATTGGGTGAATGCAAACTCTTTGCATTTCCCCAATAGGGGGTTGGGGTGGTTGGGGTGGTCACCCCTGAAATCTCTTTGGCCACCTGCATGTTGTGAAGGGGGCAGTGAATTACGCTCTAAAGTAAAGCAAAATTTTGCCAATGGAAAAACTGGCATGACTGGCAAAGAGATCCCTGTCCTCTGACCTCAATATCTGAATGAAAATGGGTTCTATGGGTCTCCCCTTTGCAGACATGCCCATTTTATGCTAATCCCATGCAGTTCTTTGCATATGGTATAAATGTGTATATTTAAATATTTCTGCATACCAGGTTCCATAAATAGTATTGGGATTGCCTACTTCATGCCCCTCTTTTGCCACCCAGTAACCAGGCTTCATTAAGCCCGCCTCAGCCTCACCCATGCTCCACCTATTTGCCATTTTTGGATAAGCCTGGAGCCGACGGAGTTAGGACTTCTAAGCGAAGGCGACGGCCAGAGCCGACCACATTGAGCTTCACAACGGCTCTTATGAAAGCCTATAGGTGAAGCCACGGAGACTACGTCCATTTTCAGTTATACAGTCTATGCAGACAACACACAATTAACACATTACGTATGTGAGAGGGTATCATGTGACAAAAAGGAATCATGGTTGAGTATATGACAGTGGTATAATACAGCCCAGGGATTATAGAAGCTGCAGTTTTTTGTGAGGCATGTAATTTGGGAGTATTTCATGCTTTAGGAAATGGGGTTAGCTAGGTATCTGCTTTGCTTGAGTGGTGTGTGTTTGTGTGTGTGTGTGTGTTGCTGCGTTTCTGGTGTGTTACTGGAGAATTCCTAAGTGGGTCTAACCAGGCTAGCTGGCTGCATGCAGTAAATTGGGTCACTGCTGAATTAAACACCAGTGCCTCTGCTTTCAGTGCTGCTTCACTGCTGCGCCAGAGAAGGGCAGGTTAGAAATAGTCATGGCCACAGAGTCCAAATAAACAGTTGAGCCCAGGCGGACAGGGAGAGCGGGACTGGTGCTGTGAACACAAGAAGTGGCATTTCAGATGTCTGCCTCAAACAAATATGCCTTCTGTGCAGGAAAGGTTATGCCAAGCATTGCCAAAAGTAAGCCGTTTGTGAAGGCGTTTCTTACCCAGCGTATTTGTGCGCAGCAGATATCAACATGGCACAGCAACTGAGAGTCAGTTTCTACTATGGGTTTCTCTAACAAGGAGCTAGAAGAGAGGAGGGTTAAAAGATATGGCGAGACTAATAGGGAGACAGGTATAAGTGAGTTGGAGAGGAGGTAGGAGTGTGGCTGGCCATGGTTGTGGAGTTCCGGGAAGTTTTTTGACAGTTTGTTAGTCTGTTTTGAGAACCATGTGAAGCCTTTTTCTCCTGAGTGGTCCAAACTCGAGCCAGAGTAAGACAGTGCAGCTCCCTGTCTCTCTGCTGGATGTGGCAGCCACACTCCTACTGCGCTGGAGTGGGGGAGGCCAAAAAAAGAAAAACAGGCAAGAAAATAGCAGCAGAAGAAAGAATAGGGCAATGAAATATGGATAACTTCTTGGTGGAAAAATGAGAAATTCATAAACATATTGCCTAAGCAAGCAACTGAGAAACAGCAGAGAACAGATGAGGCAGACTTAAGAGCAGGGCATTTGAATTCAACCCTTTGTAAGGCTGCAGTCCCCCCGTCCCTGTGGTTTCCCAGCGCTATGCAGTGGTCCCATAGCTCAACCTGCTGCATCCAGTCAGCCACACTCAAGGACAAACACACTTTGAGGGCAAGGGAATTAATATTTGATATCTAGCTCTGCATCATGTGGTGTGACAGACAGTCAGGCATACTAGCAAGCAGATGCAGGATGGAGTCAAAGCCATGAATAAGTACTCCCTACTGCAGAGCCACCACTCCACCAAAGAAAGGCTCACGCTGCATTACAATTAAACAGCAAGGAGATATTGGTTGGCTGTTGGATCTCTGCAGTATTCTACAGGAAGAATAAAAACCTGATGATTAATTAACATTAAGTCACATTAAGTGTTCATCCTTGTATGCTCCAGCAGCCCTGTGAAGGTATAGCCTATTGTTGTCATGGGTAGATATTAATAAAAAGAATATTTCTGGTATATGACTGGACCACCACAGACTTGCTCTCTAGTGTGCATTGAAAGTACAATGCATTGTGTGCTGCATAAAGGTTCAATGTGCATGTAATTCCTGCATAGTGAGATAGATAGAAGCAGAGGAGAAGTACATTTTTGTTTATTTTTCATAAAACTGCCTAAAACAGTATGATGTACTGGTACCTTGTAAAGAGAAAGAAGTAAACAACTCCAGTGATTTTTGAAGTTAAACTCCCTGAAAATCTTGTTTTTGCTGGCCTCTAGTGTTTTAACTTCTCCTCTTGCTGCAGTGATGTAGAGGTGTACTCCAGGGTGTGTCAGCACTTTTCTGACTTTTCAACACTGTTTCAGCTGGTGTTAAACAAGGTAAAGCATGCAGTGTACGTATATATATACATATATATGCTAGCAAGCTGTTGTTTGTTATGTAAATATTTTTGTCTTTAATAGACAATTTGGTATTATTCTATTATTTATTATTTATTTAGTATTATTCTACTTAAAGTATGTAAGATTTAGTGGCATCTAGCGGTTATATCTAGTCTAGTTGTTGTAGATTGCGCACTGATGCACAGCATTGGGAGCAATTTTGGGTTCAGTATCTTGCTCAAGGATACTTCGACATGTGGCAGGAGGAGGCGGAGATTGAACCAACAACCTTTCAATTAGTGGACAACCCACTCTGCCTCGGCTGTGGCTCAGATGTTGGGTGTCAAAGGTTGGGTGTTGGGTGTTTCTGGCATCTTTCATTTGGTAACCAGCTGGAGTACAAAACCAGAAAGGAAATAAGCACAGATTTAGCTTGTGTTAAAGGGGAACTCTGATCAAATTGATTTGCAGGTGTTGAGGAGTAATATATGAAAAAAGTTGTATAAAGCCTTTTGTGGCTTATATGGCAACATAGGATTGTAATACTTGAGTACACTAATCAATGGACAACCAGTTTGAGAAAGGAAGTGTGACTGATCGGTTGTTCAGGAAGCATTGATTACTAACATTTGTGTCTGTATTACTGCACTGCGGTAATACATTACTGCGCTGTACTTCGTCAGCTTGTTAATCATTTTAGCTCCTGTAGCTTGTATGTCCAGATTATCTGCACAGTCTTTTATACTTACTGTGTATCTTTGCTGCAAAATAGGGTTGCTTTATGGTTAATCATTAAAAAACCAAAACACATTAATGACATATTGAAGCCCTCTTTTGACCTTATCAGTCAGACACCTGTACAGCCAAGTGTCAAACATTGTCCATGTTACACATCAGCATACTAGCATTTGAAAAAAACTAAGCTTTTGTTGGGGGGGTTACATAAGAAGAGTAGAAATCTGGTATTGTTTTGTGAACCTGTTGGTTATCAATGCCCCCCGAAGGCCTTGAGGTTTTGAAACATAATCGGCATTGTGTGCTCACCAAAGTGCACAGACAGACAGACAGACAGACAGACAGACAGACAGACAGACAGCAGGGATACAACTAAAGGATTGTAGCAGACTGAAGCACATGCCAGATTGATTTCACAGCAGCTTGAGAAAGCACTGAAGGCAGGATCCCACTGAGCGTGTGTGTGTGTTTGTGAGGGTGGGAACATGGTACAGCAAAGCAAACAGGTATTAATTTGAAGATTTGATAAAAAGTCAAAAAAAGTAATTTAGAGGAAAATAAGGGCAAATGAGGACAAACAAGTTGCATAACGGTTGAGGCTTCACTCTGACTCATACGAAGTCATGGATGACTGTCGGGCGTCGGTGTCACAAAATAAGTTTGACTCAGTCTGAACATCGGCCATACTGGATAACCGATATCACAAAGCTGTTCTTAACTCTGGGTTTTCCAATCAAGCAACAAGCGCATTTGAGTGAAAGCAGCAGATACCAGAGGGGAGTACTGTACACAGTACAGCTGAGGCTGATGGGAATGTCACTTTAGCAGGTATTTGGTGATAAATAGAGCCCGGTTGATATGGGAGTTTTGAGGCCGATACTGATTTTAGAGTCTGCGGAATCACCAAAATCAAGTACAGTCATTCCATCCTGTGGGGACCATGAGTGTCTGTACAAGATGATGACAAGATCAAGACAATCCATCCAACAGTGGTATATTTTAAGACGGACTGACTGAATAACATTGCCATGCATACTTTGGACTTCACAAAATACTTTTAGCAAAACATTACCGCCAGGGACTTAAATTGCTTGGTCCTTATGACATGAAAAGTCTCAAAAGACCAAAGAGAACAGATGTTAGTTGGAAAAGAGGTTGAGCTGGGTGAATACTACTATATCATTTTACCCCTTTTAAAAGCAGACATTTCATACAATGAAGGAATGGTTCTCTGTAATCTGGGTTTTGGCATGATCAAATGTCAGGACCTTTGAAGAAACTCAGCTCTTTTTGTGAGGATGCTTTCTACTACAACTGATTTCTCAGTGATGTGTGTGTGTGTCTCCTGCAGATGATGGTAAGCTGTCCTGCATATGTTATCTCATTATTCTGAAACTTAAGCCTTGTTTAAATATCAACATCTTGACAATTGTAGCATTATATGATACCACACAGAAATAAGCATAATAGGTTCCCCGTTATAATAAAAAAGGCTTTGGTACAAAAGGTGCTCCATAAAAAGATGCTTTCCAGAAGTGGATGTGACATTTCCTGGCTGCAGGGCTAAATTCATACATTTTACCCTGAGCGTACACACGTTAACACAAGAAGACATTGGTGATTACTGAGGTGTCAGCAGCAAACGCTTTGTGCTCTCTCCTCTTTTTTCCATAACTTGATAGTGAGATGTGATCATGAAAACAAAAGTCACAGTGGAGTTGAGCGAACAAAACAACCACACACACAACGCACTCACACACACACAACACACACACACTCATAGAAATCTGCAATTCTGCATGCAGATTTATTTAATGCAGCTCCAGAGTTACGTCGCATGCAATGGAAGAACACGCCGCGGGCAGTAGTGGTGTAATAGTGCTGACCTGGTGGTTCAGGAGTCGATGGTGGGTTGAAACAGCTTCTTCACAGCCTTCCCTCGTTCAGCGTTGCCATCGGAGAAGAAAGCTCTGGAACTCATCCAGAGACAG
>NW_023339762.1:4506298-4506757 GCF_004916995.1 Morone saxatilis | reverse complement strand
AGCTTAACATCATCTGCAGGAAGACCACACACACACATCATGAGAATATCAGTTTGTAGTAGAAAAGCATCGCCTACCAAAAAAAGCTGAGTGTTCCTTCCAAAGGTCCTGACATGATGTTGTAGTCCATGCCACACCCAGAATGTACAGAGACCATTCCTTCATTGTACTGAAATGTCTTGCTTTTTAAAAAGGTAAATGAAAGTGAATATATTAAATAAATCTGCATGCAGTACTTGCAGATTTATGAGTGTGTGTGTGTGTGTGTGTGTGTGTGTGTGTGTGTGTGTGTTTTTGCGCTCACTCCACTGTGACTTTTGTTTTCATGATCACATCTCACTATCAATTATGAAAAAAGAGGAGAGAAGCACAAAGCTGTTCTGCTGCTGCACAGCCTCAGTATCACAATTTTCAATTTTGTGTGTGTGTACGCTAAGGTAAAATGTATGTAATTTAGCC
>NW_023339762.1:4505435-4506215 GCF_004916995.1 Morone saxatilis | reverse complement strand
TATATATAATGCTACAATGTCAGATGTTGATATTTAAACAAGGCTTAAGTTTCAGATAATGAGATAAACATATGCAGAAGTAATCCCTATGAGCAAAAAGCTCAGGCTTTAGACTGCTTTGAGTTTTTTTTAACTTTAGCTTATCTGTATATATCTGTATATGAGGCACAGCACGCCCACGATGTACAGGGCGCCCTTCCACCCACTCAGTCTGTCTCAGTTACACGACCGCTGTGCTCAGAACTACTCTTCAAGTTATTAGAGGTTTTTGAGTATGTCTTGCAGAAAGTGCTTTTTAGGTTGTGAAGAAGAGTGAGTTAGTTTCTTGATGGACAGATGGCTTTACTTACTTACTACTGCTGTCACCTAGTTAGCTCAGTTAGCTATGCAGCTAGCGGTGCTATTAGCTAACTGACTCTGTGTTTATCACCAGAAGGATTTACATAGCAGAATTGGTCTGGTCCAAACAGAAATACAGCAATGAATTAGGGTCCACATTTTGGCCAGATGTGGTAGCCACAAATGGCCAATGACATAAACATATCTCAGCCAACTCTTTGACCATAGCTGGCTCTGTTCTGGTCCTATGTTGGACATTAATTCTGTGCTGTATCTGTGCCGAGTATATATGGGCTGTGTGGGCATTCATTGGGCTAGACCAATTTTGGCTATAAATCACCTTGGTACTGTCATCAAACTGGCGTCCGTTGGCAATTTTATAAGGAGTACGGTCTGGACCTGCTCTATTTGAGAAGTGTCCTGAGATAACTTCTGTTATGA
>NW_023339762.1:4498949-4505410 GCF_004916995.1 Morone saxatilis | reverse complement strand
AGAAGACTGAGTTACACTAAAAAATAACGATAATCTAGCTCATAAATAATCCTGCTACAAAAAAGCTCTGATTATAGCAAGATGTGAAAGAACACACAAAAGACATGAGGAGACAAAGATGCCCATAAGTAATAACACCATGACAGAAACCCATAAAACCCATTTTGACAGGCAGAGCCTCGCGATAACGAAATAGTTAAAATGTCTGTCGTCGAGCGTAACATATCAAAGTAGCGTGGGGAATGGAGAAGGCTGCGCTGAGTGACTTTTCACTAGGAACGCCGTGAGTGATTCTACATTGCTAATTGTGTAGAAGGTTAAAGCAGCGGTATATAACAAGAAGCTTGAACTATCAGTGTTGATGATATAAGGTCAGGCACTTGACTCAAATTAGAGCATTACACGAATTTGCTTAAAAGAAACCTTGAAGTATTGTGGGGCAGAGCTGTCACAGAAGATGTCTCAGAAAAACCAGATTGCACACGGCCTACAAATTGTTTTAAGTATTATCCATGAGATTTATCTTTCCCAAAAGAAAAGAAGTTACTGCATGTCATGTATATGTTTTCCTATTTCTTGTTGCACTTCCTTAGGTTTTCCATATGCTGTAAAAATATATGACCATTGTTTATTGACATTAACGAGATTACTCTGTTCAGTTAGTGTGGAGAGAAACAAGCTTGCAATGTAGTAGCCATTCTTTTAACCCTACAGTCGAACCAGTGGCAGGCCTCCCTGCAGTAGTCAATAGTGATCAGGCGCACGGTCAGCTTTCGGAAATCTTGAGCTACCTTTCATCGTATTCTATGTTGAAAAATTGTACTGTTTATCACAGCTTTTCATGTTCTTCTGTAACTCCAGTAGATTCATTGAAACACATGGAAGTCATATTACTCAAATCGTTTTTGACGGTACTATTCAGTTGAGCTACTTGCTCGCAGGAACGTCCTGCAATGGAAAAAGGGTAACTTCTGTAATCTTGACTACATCCGCACCGGTAATTGCACAAACTGGCGTCCCGTCTGGCCATATCTTTAGACTAAGGACGTCAACCGTCTGGACGCTCTCATTTGAGAAAGTGCCTGAGATATATTCTTCTGCTTATGGGAATTTGGCACTATACGAAATTAAAATTGAATTGAACCAATGAATTGCCCCAGACGACTGGGTCTTCTGGTGCCAAGCTCGGTGCTCCTGAGTCAGAAAAGTGGTGCCATGAACTGAGAGACTGCATATAAGCGCAAGGGCCAGTATGAGATAAATAAGGATTTTTTAAATGTGAATCATGCAAAACTATTTGTGGAGTCCCATAATTAAAATGTAGAGCTGGAAATTAGCATAATTGGTCCCATATTTTTTAAATGAAAATGGCAAAATTATAATATATTGGAAGAATGAAAGTGGAGGCAAGGCAGTGTTAGCTGTTTTTAAATCTTCTCTTCCTCTGTCTCATTATCTATTTTTGCATTAGTCATCTTAACCCTCCAGGACATAAACCTCGCTACGTTTTCTTCTCCCCAGGACGATCTGTTTCGATTGGCTCTCATTAAATCAATTTATTGACCCTTTATAATCAGCCAATCAGCTCATCCGGCCTACAATCAGCAGAAGTGTGCTGACACAGTGGGATCTGAGTGATCAAAAGACCGGCTCTGTTAATTTACACAACCGCGGAAACCTGCAGGGCCTTGAAATAAAATGAAACCAAGCAGAACAAAAGCTGACCTTTATGGTTGTTGTAGAATTGAATTAGGTTCAATGTATAAATCCTCTACCAGGCTCAGCCTTTAGTGGAGATTTTTTCTTTTTTAAATCAGCGCAGTAAGTGAACCGTGCCTCCGCCCCCCGCTATCTCTCTGACGTCAGCCATCTTGCGTCTTGGAGATGGTCGCGCTTTATAAATCTTATTCACCGCAGTGGATGCAGTCTGAAAAGTTTTTACTCATTAGAGTTAAGTAGACTTGGCAGACGCACGACAGGCCTCAGCATTATCATGTGACAGCAGATAAGGTTATTGATTGGTCCAAGTAAAAGAAGAAATGATGGCGTAAGCGTTTCCTGTTGAAGCAGGAAGTTGATGGATGTAGAGGAGGGAGGGAGCCGGCAGAGACTGAGCGCTGTCCTGCTTCCAGTCATTTGTCTCTCTGTCCCTGTCACTCTTTGGTTTGTTCCCATCTCCAGCTTTCTTTCCCTGTTTGGCTGTTTTCTGAGATTTCTGTCTCTGTCTTCTGCCAGGCTCTTCTTGTTTTATCTTTCTCTGCCACTCTGCCCATCACCAATCTCTCTCCATCTGTCACTCACTCCTGTCTTCAGCCCTCCATCGTCCCTATTGAAGTGACATGGTGTTGGAGATTAGGGCAGAACATGAAATCTCAGGTGATATCCAGACTCAAGTGGTGTTTTTTTTCGTTTTTGTTGGGGGGTTTTGTGCCAATTATTTGGCACCTGATGAATTGTCTTTTACCCAAAAGCATGGACAAACATAGTGGATAAGTCTGGCTTATCATTTAGTCAATTTAACAAATTATAAAGCTTCCAGGAGTCAGACAGAGATGCTAAATCTTTATGGACAATCGGTTGTAAAAGTAAAAAGCAACAAATAATGATTTGATTGCTTATACACTGGAGACGGAGTTGTTTTCCCAGTATGCCTTCAGATTGGTCAAAAAAACCCTACAAAACCCTACAAGATCTGCACATTCAATCACCCTTTTCCCTAATTTGTTTTTATGTCAAAAAATCACAGAAATAAAGCATATGTAATAAAATAATGTCAAATAAACAATAAATTAATCTAGGAATCAAAGAAATGTGCAGGTCCTTCTGGCTACACATAGAAAAATATAATAACATTCACAGAGCAAAATGTAATATAAAACAAAACAGTATATACAAATCAAATGTAACTGGCATGATTTAAGGCAAGTGATTTAGTATTGTACTTCCATAAAGTTGAGGACTCATAAGAGAGTTGAACTCTGGTGCAGCAGAGCCTGAGTTATGACTTATACACCGTGGTGCTTACACACACATAGCAGAGTAGCAGCTTCTGTGTAGACACACCATTAAGGTATTTTCAGACGGCCTCACTGCACTCCTCATGTTAAATAGACAGGGAGACAAGCACTCCATGAGACGGGTTCTGTACACTACTGACAATTGGTGGCAATCCTGTTTTTGATGCCATGTTATTGTTGAAAGCTAAAGTTAGCTAAATTAGCATAGTCATTACTTTATAGCCTAGCATAAATGTCCAGTGTGTAAGGAGAATCTATTAAATGATTAATTAAATAAAATATAATATTCATAAGTATGTTTTCATTAGTGTATAATCACCTTAATGTATGAATCGTTATGTTTTCATTGCCCTAGAATGAGACATTTTTATGTACAGACACCATGGGTCACCTTCTATGGAGTCTGCCATTTTTCTACCTTTAAATTAAAACTGAAGTTACCTGACACATCCAGTCTTGCAGCGATGCTCTGCCAATAACTTTAGTTCTGAAAAGACCTTAAGCTCCCTTGCCTAAGTCAGCAACACATGCACTGTGTTTCCACCAAATAACAAACCGGTCCCGTTCAAGATCCTTGGAACTTTGGTGCTATCTAGTGAACCGTCCCGCATTTCCACCAGTTTTGAGTGGATGCTCAAGGATACGTCTTCATCAGAGGGTGTTGAACAGTGCGCAACAACCTGTAGAATGTGACTTGCCCACTTTGGTTCCCAAGAAAAACCTGCTAATTTCCAAACCAATTTTCTTTTTGGCCAAAATAGTCCGAATGGTTCAAAACCAGGTACCTGAACCAGAACGGAGCCGGTACCCTATTGGTGAAAGTTCGATAACTGAATTTGATGTCTGAAATCTGTGGCGGGCCTCTTCAATATACACACAGCAATAATGGTTCATAAACACAGTCTGATATGAAATTCTTTTAACGACGTCATTGTTTTTGCTCAGCCACTTCACTGTGTTTGATAAGTCTGTTACTGTGACAATGTGCTAATTCCAGAAGTATATTCCTATAAGGTGGAATACCAAGGACTAATAAAACTTAAGGGATAAGTTATGATGATAAATCTTATCACTAACTCAATAGGCGCCCGTATCCTCGCAGAGAACAACATAATTACTGGCTTACTTCCTCTGTGAAATGTGCAGCATCTGGATCTACAGTTTGGATAGTAAACAATCTGCCACTTTTATTTTAGCCGACTGAATGTTTTACAGCGCTGACAAACACCCCCAAATGAAACGTTAAACTGCATATGTCATTAGTAAGCATTGAAATACATTTATTGTTGTGTAAAACTAGACTTTTGGTGGACATTTTTAAAGCCCATCTGTCACAGTGATGGATCCGGATCAGTTCTGGCAGAGCCCGCAAATTCAAGAGAAGCTGCTGCAAAATAAAATATAATGGGCCATTATCAGATCAGGCTGTCTAACAAGGATCATTCATCAAAAGAGAGCATAAAGGGCGCAGGCTAATATTGAAATAGCAGTGACTTTTTCAGTTACTGTGGGTTTTTTAAACATTCCCTTTAATGTGCAGCATTTATTGAGCAGTAATTTATAATTAAGATGAACAGATGCACAGATGGAGTCTTACTGCCTGTCTCCTCCTCTGTCCCCACTTCTCCCATCATCACTTACATCTCACATCCCTCTTCTGGTCGGTTCCCCTTCCCCTCACTTCTTCTTTTCTCTCTCTCTACCGCTGCGTCTCCTCCCTTGTTCACCTCTTTCTCTCCCAGTCAGTCAACCAGGGAAAGTCTTCTTTACGCCAGTGAAGAATTCGCTGCCAAATGAGTCCCCGCACAGTGAACTGAGAATGAATGATGGCAGTGGATTGATTCAGACTCCTGTCAGAGAGTCTTGTTAGATCGCTCCCTGCCTGCCAAAACTCCAACTTTGTGTGTGTGTGTGTGAGAGAGAGAGAGGGTGCATGGAAAAGGCCTTTCCTCTGTTTCTGACCCTGCTCTTCTCCATCCTTTTCCTTCCTTCCCTCCCTTTCTCTCCCTCTGCTGCTCCTCTGCTATGCTGTAATAGTAATGTTGACACTAAGGAACTTTGCGGTAAGTAGACTGCCCCCCCACACACACACACACACTTCCCCGCTGCTGCCCTCATTCTCTCTCTTATCTATTATTAAAAAGTACTTGTCAGATGAAATGCAATTATTTTTTCTTTAAAATATATTATGTTAATATATTAACAGTGACTTTAGCTATGGCTAACCACTGCAAATAATTTTGTGACTGCAAGAGATTGTATAAATCTTGTAATGTGCCAATTTGCCTGTGTGTGTGTACAGACTACTTTGCTAAGCACATGGGGGACTATGAGGGAGTTCTGGCCTCATTGGAAACGCTCAACCTTTCCATCCTCAAAGCCATGGACTTCACCAAAAAGGTAAGAGTGTGTGTGTGTATGTGTGTGTGTGTGTGTGTGTGTGTGTGTGTGTGTGTATTTACTTACTGATAACATGACATTAGCCACCATAAACCATGGTCATAACAGACCAAGTAAGGCAGCAACCCTGCTTTATTTCTTATAACTTTTCAATTTTAGGAAATTTGTGTTATTTCTTCTTCTTCTTCAGCCAAATTATGAGTTTTCAGCTGTAACTACTTTGTGTATGAGAAAGTTACAGTATATAAAATGCTACAGGGCTGCTATCCCTCAGCATAGTGTATCGCCAGGGTTTTACGATAGAGCACAGGACCTTAAAGGTCCAGTGTGTAACATTGAGGAGGATCTATTGGCAGAGAAATTGAATATAATATCCATAGGTATGTTTTCTTTAATGTATAGTCACTTGAATAAGAGTTGTTGTGTTTTTGTTACCTTAGAATGAGTAACTAAATCCTACACACTGGTCCTTTTGTATCAAATGACAATGTGAACACAGTGTGACACTGTGAAAAGGGCTGCCCTGTAATGATAAGCATGAACCTACAGAGAATTTTCACCCAAATCTGCAGCTCCCCTCGGCCCAACAGTGCCTGCTCAGCACCAGAGTCTAGCAACTAAAGAGCCAGATATTTCCCACAGGAGTTGGTAGAGACCAAAAACAGAGCTATAAGAGAATTAACATTGGACTTATATGTATTACTTACTTGTTTCTGCTGGCAGTGACATAACAAGTTCTGTTATTGCAGGTTTAAAATTTTTTACACTCGCTATCTCACATTTCTCTATACAAGTTTACTTTGTCAAAACTACTCACACAGTCAGCCACAAGGACTAAACGGTGGTTCACAAAATGCATTCACTGACTACATTATTCACATTTATTGCACTGTTTTCTCACTTAAACTCAACAACACCAAAAACTCTGTTACACTCAATTTTGCACATGTTAACATACTGTTGTAAATCTAAATTAAAAACCCAACATAACGCACAATGACTGTAAATTGGACTGAAATCAGCTGCATTCTACGTCTAAAGAGA